>NC_141895.1:11906439-12209469 GCF_030686135.1 Camelina sativa | reverse complement strand
TATTAATCTAGAATCACTAATCATGTGATGAGATGCACCGGAATCAACAATAAGAGGTTTAGTTTTGTTTAGGGCGAGAAAAGATTTACCGGAGGCCTCCTTGAGGGCTTTGATGAGCGCATCAAGGTCGGACTTCCTCACCAGCTCGGAGGACGCCGTGAGTGCAGTAGCTTGTTGGGATGGTTCGGTTGGTGTTTCTCCCATTACAGCGGCTTGATGGGCTCTTGGTGGTCCTCCACGGTTTGGTCCTCCACGGCGAAGGTGTGGGTGAAGGATCCAGCAGCGGCTCTTGAAGTGACCCACTTTCTTACAATGTTCACATACTGGTGGATTCTTGTCGTCCGGCTTGTAGTATCCTCGGTTAGCCGATGCCATTTCCACCTTGTTGACAGTTATTAACTCCCCTTTTCCTCCGAATAGCCCCATGGAACCATGTTCCTTCTGAATTTGGTTACATACGTCGTCTAGGCTAGGAAGCTTGTCAGATCGTAGGATATGCTTGATAAGGTCGTTGTAGGAGGGGTTCAACGTTAAGAGTAAGCCGAACACTTTATCTTGTTCACGCCTTTCGTTCAAGATGGCTGGATCTACGGTCGCTGGCCGGAGCATCTCTAGTTCAGCCCAAAGTGACCTAAACTTTCCAAAGTGTTTAGTGAACTCCATGTCTTCCTGGTTGAGATTGTTGATGGTTCTCTTAATCTCGAAGATCCGGTTCACGTTAGTAACATTTCCAAAGACATTCTTAAGAGTGTCCCATAAGTCCTTTGCAGTTTCGCAATAGGAGTAAGCTTCAAGGATGGGGGCATCTAGGGAGTTTTGAATAATGGCTAGGACTCCTTGGTCTTCTTGAAACCACTTGTTCCTTTCGTCTGCGACAAGATCCTTGTCGTCTTTGGTGGCCTCGCCACTTGGAGCCTCACTCGCTTCAACATGGGACCAAAGTCCTCGGCCGCATAGGGCTGTCTTCGTGGTTCTAGCCCACAGTAAGTAGTTCTCTCCCTTGAGAGTAACCGGAACAATCATAGTTTTGGTGTTTTCCATGATGAATTCGGTGGTTTAGGTGTTTACCCAACGGTTAAAAGAAATTTTGGGAACAAAGAGATTTGAAAGCACAAGATAGAGAGAATGCGGAAGATTGTGATGGAGATGAAGTCAAAGAACAGGAACAATCTGCTCTGATACCATGTAAGTTTTAAATTAGAGAGATTTGAGAGTAACTAAGAATAGAGATCGGATAGAGAAGGGAAGAGAGTAGGCGCATGGAGAGAATTGGAGAAAGAGATATTTTCTCTTCTTACTTTATTAGTAACCTAGTTACATCCTTATTATAGTCATACATACAAGAATATTCCTCTAAGATGCTATACACATTTACAAATGGAGATAGTGACACCTCCTTAATCACAACATGTGATCTTCCTTTCCCTTCCACTTGCACAGCTTGTCAACGGTTATGAAGGAGGAAGGATCTCGAAGGCTTGTGACCGTTGGAGGCTCTCACTGATGGGCTGGACCTGATATTCTCGATGGTTGTACGGACGGCCCACTTTGATAACAGTACGGACGTCCGTACGGCCGTACGGACGGTGGTGTCCCATTTCAGACTGCTTTGAATCAACGTTTTCTCGGTTTTAGCTTATTTTGGGACAAAATAGGTAAAAGTGGTGTCAAAACACTCCAAATTCAACCCAAACTCTTATAAGTAGTTGAATACATTGGATTGTTACATATTTTGACCCCGAGAAAGAGTAACATAGCTGTTTACTGTTTCAAATCAATGTTTTCTCTCGGTTTTAGCATGTTTTCTTGGTTTAAGCATGTTTTGGGATAAAACGAGTTTAAGTGGTGTCTAAACACTCCAAATGTAAGACTTTGTAGAATAAAGAAGAGAATCAAGAGAATGGATATAGGTTTCGGTAGACAAAGAGAATGAGGAAGGAGAAAAGATTAGGTTTTCTTATTCCATAAGAAGCGATAATACAAGGTGGCTATGAGCCTATTTAAGGAAACACAAACTAGGGCTACACCCTTGACCGAGACACACAAGTGGGATAGGGACATTAGGAGAGAGACACACTACATCCCAAGGTGAAAGCGACAGCCCATCCTTACCAAACATGTGACTATTTCCTTCCCTTCTCTCTAACGGTTATAATGTGCTTCTCGATCCTTCTAGTGGGCTTCAGGCCTCCTCTCCATTCCTTATCACTAGAAGACTCGGCCATTTCACCACACTTGTACGGACAGCCCATATTCAACACTCGTACGGACGGCCATGGCTGCCTTAGGCTTATTCTTTTGATCAATACCAAATCCATCCCGAACTCTTACAATTAGTCCAATGCATTGGAATGTCACACAATCTGACCCTAGAAACTGTAAAAACGCTTTTTACTGCTTAGAATCAACGTTTGCTCGGTTTTAGCCTGTTTGCGGACAAAATGGGTATAAGTAGTGGCTAAACAATCCAAATTCCATCTGATCTCTTGTAGTTCGTCATATGCGTTGTATTGTTACATATTTTGACCCTAGAAGAGTAACATAGCTGTTTACTGCTTCGAATCAACGTTTTCTTGGTTTTAGCCTATTTTGGGAATCAATAGGTAAAAGTGGTGTCTATACACTCCAAATTCAACCCAAACTCTTATAACTAGTCAAGTACATTGGATTGTTACACATTCTGCCCCTAGAAACAGTAACAAAGCTGTTTACTGCTTCGAATCAACGTTTTCTCCGTATTAGCCTATTTTGGGACAAAATAGGTAAAAGTGGTGTCAAAACACTCCAAATTCAACCCAAACTCTTATAAGTAGTCAAATACATTGGATTGTTACATACTTTGACCCTAGAATAGTAACATAGCTGGTTACTGCTTCGATTCAATGTTTTCTCTCAGTTTTAGCCTGTTTTCTCGGTTTTAGCCTATTTTGGGATAAAACGGGTTTAAGAGTTGTCTAAACACTCCAAATTCATCCCAAACTCTTACAATTAGTCATATGCATTGGATTGTCACACATTCTGACCCTTGAAACATTAACAAAGCCGTTTACTGCTTTGAATCAACGTTTTCACGGTTTTAGCCTATTTTGGGACAAAATAGGTGAAAGTGGTGTCAAAACACTCCAAATTCAACCCAAACTCTTATAAGTAGTCAAATACATTGGATTGTTACATATTTTGACCCCTAGAAAGAGTAACATAGCTGTTTACTGTTTCGAATCAATGTTTTCTCTCGGTTTTAGCATGTTTTCTTGGTTTAAGCATGTTTTGGGATAAAACGGGTTTAAGTGGTGTCTAAACACTCCAAATTCATCCTGAACTCTTACAATTAATCAAATGCATTGAAATATCACACATTCTTACCCTAGAAACTGTAACAATGCTGTTTACTGCTTAGAATCAACGTTTGCTTGGTTTTAGCCTGTTTGCGGAGAAAATGGGTATAAGTGGTGGCTAAACAATCAAAATTCAACCCGAACTCTTGTAGTTAGTCATATGCGTTGTATTGTTACATATTTGGCCCTAGAAAGAGTAACATAGCTGTTTACTGCTTCGAATCAATGTTTTCTCTCAGTTTTAGCCTGTTTTCTCGGTTTATGCCTGTTTTGTGATAAAACGGGTTTAAGTGTTGTCTAAATACTCCAAATTAATCCCAAACTCTTACAATTATTCAAGTGCATTGGATTGTCACACATTCTGACCCTAGAAACAGTAACAAAGCCGCTTACTGCTTTGAATCAACGTTTTCTCGGTTTTAGCTTATTTTGGGACAAAATAGGTAAAAGTGGTGTCAAAACACTCCAAATTCAACCCAAACTCTTATAAGTAGTCGGATACATTGGATTGTTACATATTTTGACCCCGAGAAAGAGTAACATAGCTGTTTACTGTTTCAAATCAATGTTTTCTCTCGGTTTTAGCATGTTTTCTTGGTTTAAGCATGTTTTGGGATAAAACGAGTTTAAGTGGTGTCTAAACACTCCAAATCCATCCCGAACTCTTACAATTAGTCCAATGCATTGGAATGTCACACAATCTGACCCTAGAAACTGTAAAAACGCTTTTTACTGCTTAGAATCAACGTTTGCTCGGTTTTAGCCTGTTTGCGGACAAAATGGGTATAAGTAGTGGCTAAACAATCCAAATTCCATCTGATCTCTTGTAGTTCGTCATATGCGTTGTATTGTTACATATTTTGACCCTAGAAGAGTAACATAGCTGTTTACTGCTTCGAATCAACGTTTTCTTGGTTTTAGCCTATTTTGGGAATCAATAGGTAAAAGTGGTGTCTATACACTCCAAATTCAACCCAAACTCTTATAACTAGTCAAATACATTGGATTGTTACACATTCTGCCCCTAGAAACAGTAACAAAGCTGTTTACTGCTTCGAATCAACGTTTTCTCCGTATTAGCCTATTTTGGGACAAAATAGGTAAAAGTGGTGTCAAAACACTCCAAATTCAACCCAAACTCTTATAAGTAGTCAAATACATTGGATTGTTACATACTTTGACCCTAGAAGAGTAACATAGCTGTTTACTGCTTCGATTCAATGTTTTCTCTCAGTTTTAGCCTGTTTTCTCGGTTTTAGCCTATTTTGGGATAAAACGGGTTTAAGAGTTGTCTAAACACTCCAAATTCATCCCAAACTCTTACAATTAGTCATATGCATTGGATTGTCACACATTCTGACCCTTGAAACATTAACAAAGCCGTTTACTGCTTTGAATCAACGTTTTCACGGTTTTAGCCTATTTTGGGACAAAATAGGTGAAAGTGGTGTCAAAACACTCCAAATTCAACCCAAACTCTTATAAGTAGTCAAATACATTGGATTGTTACATATTTTGACCCCTAGAAAGAGTAACATAGCTGTTTACTGTTTCGAATCAATGTTTTCTCTCGGTTTTAGCATGTTTTCTTGGTTTAAGCATGTTTTGGGATAAAACGGGTTTAAGTGGTGTCTAAACACTCCAAATTCATCCTGAACTCTTACAATTAATCAAATGCATTGAAATATCACACATTCTTACCCTAGAAACTGTAACAATGCTGTTTACTGCTTAGAATCAACGTTTGCTTGGTTTTAGCCTGTTTGCGGAGAAAATGGGTATAAGTGGTGGCTAAATGTAAGACTTTGTAGAATAAAGAAGAGAATCAAGAGAATGGATATAGGTTTCGGTAGACAAAGAGAATGAGGAAGGAGAAAAGATTAGGTTTTCTTATTCCATAAGAAGCGATAATACAAGGTGGCTATGAGCCTATTTAAGGAAACACAAACTAGGGCTACACCCTTGACCGAGACACACAAGTGGGATAGGGACATTAGGAGAGAGACACACTACATCCCAAGGTGAAAGCGACAGCCCATCCTTACCAAACATGTGACTATTTCCTTCCCTTCTCTCTAACGGTTATAATGTGCTTCTCGATCCTTCTAGTGGGCTTCAGGCCTCCTCTCCATTCCTTATCACTAGAAGACTCGGCCATTTCACCACACTTGTACGGACAGCCCATATTCAACACTCGTACGGACGGCCATGGCTGCCTTAGGCTTATTCTTTTGATCAATACTCCCCCTCAAGCTTAGCCTAATGAAATGGCTAAGCTTGGAACCCGTGAAGCAGCACCTCATTAAAAACCTTGACTTAGAAAACCTCATGGGACAAAACCAAGTCAAGGGAAAAAGAGTGTGCTGTCCACGGATTAGAGAAGCTTGATCATGGCCGTGTAATGTCTACAAGTCCAAGTTTGCTATAGATGTGATCACAAACCTTGGAGCTTGCAGACTTGGTGAAGATGTCAGCTAGCTGATCTTGACTCCTTGTGTGGCATGGTAACACCACTCCTTCTTCAATCTTCTCTCTCACCTTGTGGCAATCGCTTTCTATGTGCTTGGTCCTCTCATGAAAGACCGAGTTTGTGGCAATGTGGATGGCCGCTTCATTGTCGCAATGCATGGTCATGGGCTGCTTTGTTTCGATGCCTAAGTCCTTGAGTAGACCCTTCAGCCATGTCATCTCGTTAGTGAGCTTCCTCATAGCTCTATACTCGGCCTCGGCGCTAGAGCATGAAACCACCTTTTGTTTCTTAGACCTCCATGTAACCATGTTGCCTCCAACGAACGTGCAGTACCCAGTAGTGGATCTTCTATCCAGCGTGTCGCCATTGTAATCCGCATCACAGTAGCCAACAATCTCGGTGTTGTCATTCTTGCCCATCCAAATACCTTGACCCGGACTGCCCTTGAGATAGCTTAGGATCCTCTCGACTTGACTCCATTGGTACTTGCTTGGTGCCTTCATATGTTGGCTAACCTGATTCACAGCATAACATATGTCAGGTCGTGTGATAGTAAGGTATATTAGCTTACCTACAAGCCGGCGGTAGCGTGTGACGTCTAAGAATGGCTCGTCCATTGGTTCCTTAGGTCGGCCTTCTTTTTCCCGTAAGCTCTCCCCCTTTCGCTTGAGCTGGTAGTCGTCATCAAGTGGCGTAGCGACCGGAGACACACCAAGCTTGCCAGTCTCCTCTAACAAGTCAAGAGTGTACTTGCGTTGTGAGAGGAAGAGTCCTTCCGGTGAGCGACAAATTTCAATACCAAGAAAGTATTTGAGTTCCCCAAGGTCCTTGATGTCAAATGCCGACTTGAGGGAGTCCTTGGTGTCCTGAATGGCCGCCTTATCATCACCAGTCACGATGATGTCGTCGACGTATATGAGCACCACCACCCAACCAATAGAGGTGCGACGTGTGAAGAGAGTATGATCAGCCTCCGATCGCTTAAAACCATAAGTCTTGAGAGTAGAGCTTAGTTTGTGGTACCAAGCTCGTGGGGACTGCTTAAGGCCATAGATGGCCTTACGTAGCCTCAAGACTTTTCCGGGTGTAACCATGTCTTCAAGGCCGGGAGGAGGCGTCATGTACACTTCTTCATCAAGTTCACCTTGAAGAAAGGCGTTCTTCACATCCATCTGCCATAAGTCCCATGATAGGTTGACAGCAAGAGACAGCACAACCCGAACCGTATGGAGCTTGGCCACGGGTGCAAAGGTGTCCGTGTAGTCCGCACCATAGGTTTGGGTGAAGCCACGGGCCACTAACCGGGCTTTATGCCGTTCAATGTCACCATTGCTCAAATACTTTATGGTGAACACCCATTTGGAGCTAACTGCCCGCTTGCCTTGAGGAAGATCCGATTCGTCCCACGTATGATTCCGGATCATGGCGCCGGTTTCATCCTTGACCGCATCTAACCAAACCTGATGCTCCTTGGCTTCATCATATGTCTGCGGGATCCAATTGGCGTCAACTTGGCCAAAGAAAGCTTGGTGATCAGCAGGTAACAGCTCAAGGGAACAAACGGACTGGATGGGATGAGCGACGGCTTGACTGTTGTAATATACACGCTTGTTCTTCCAAGTGGAGGGGTCAGATCGAGGTCTGGTGCTCCGACGCAGGACTGGTGCAGGAGGTGGATCCGTCCTAGGCAACTCCGTTGACGTACCGTCCGTAAGAACCGTCTCCGTGTTTTCCTCGGTAGGAGCCGCTGCCGGAGCATGTGTGTCCGGTGTAGGGCCAGGAACAGGAACACCGGCTATGGGTAGGCCAGACTCAAGGGACACACTATCTTGGGCTGAAACATTGTTATTCGTATCTCCTTGGTCAGACCCACCGTCGGTAGGAGTTTGGCGTAGCATAGGCTGCACGACACCCGTTGGTGGAGACGGGTTGCCAAGGTGATCAAGAAGGAACCTTAGACTTGAAGCTCGGTCATTAGGTGAGTGAGAGAGGTCTTTAAGGTTGTTCCAGTCCTTCTTGTCATAGTAGCCCACATTCTCTAGGAACCGGACATCTCGGGAGACATATAGACGACTTGTGGCCGGATCATAACATTTGTACCCCTTTTGTGTGGTAGAGTAGCCAATGAACATGCACTTTGTACTCTTGGCATCCAGCTTACTCCTTTGTTCTCCTGGTACTAACACAAAACAAACACAACCAAAAACGCGTAAGTGATCAAGGGATGGTTTAAATTTGTTTAGTACTTCAAATGGAGATAAGTCATGAAGAACTCGGGTTGGTGTCCGGTTGATGAGATAGCATGCAGTCATCACAGCATCACCCCAATATCGTTTGGGAACACTAGAGTGGAACATGATTGCCCGCGCCACTTCCATGAGATGCCGGTTCTTTCTCTCGGCCACACCATTTTGTTGTGGCGTGTAGGGACAACTAGTTTGATGGAGAATGCCATGCTTGGAGAGATGTTCTTTGAACTTGCAACTTGTGTATTCTCCACCATTATCAGACCTAAGTACCTTAAGTTTTGCATTAAAATGATTAGTCACATAGTTTTGAAAGTTGACAAAGGCATCAAACACTCTATCTTTAGAAGGCAATAAGGTAATCCAAGTATATTTTGATTTTTCATCAATAAAAGTCACAAAATACTTGTTATTATCTCTAGATAGGCATGGTGAAGTCCAAACATCTGAGTGAACTAAATCAAAACAATTTTCATAAATAGTAGTTGACTTAGGAAAGATAGACTTGCAATGTTTTCCAAGAATACAAGGTTCACAAGTAGAATTATCAAAAGAAATATTAGGAAACATTAGTCCTAAAGCACGCGAATGAGGGTGGCCTAGCCTAGCATGCCACACCATATTCAAATCAACAACAAAACAAGACTTAATAGAAGATAAATTTGGATCGGTTTTCTCTAGGACATAGAGATCTCCACTCCCTTGCCCTTCTCCAAGAACCTTTCCAGTCTCAATATCCTGAAAATGAACACTGTTAGGACCAAAAATTGCATAACAATTCAAATCATTTGTGGCCCTCTTAACCGATAGAAGATTGGAGGTAAATGTAGGCATAAAGAAAGCTTTTGAGGTTTTATCAAAAAGTTTCAAGTCCCCTATCCCTTTTACTGGTATTTGATCTCCATTAGCAATAACAACATTCCCTAAAGCCGGTTTTATGTTGTCAATTAACCTAGGGTTGCTAATCATATGATGTGAAGCCCCCGAGTCAATAACAAGCGATTTACTAGGCTTAGAGGTAAAGAAAGAGATACCAGACTCCTTGAGTGAGGCAATGGAGCGGATGAGAGCCTCAAGGTCTGACTTCCTCACCACATCTCCATAGGCTGCGGTCATGGCCACCTCATCTCCCTGCTTTGATGATCCGGCTCCCTTGTCGCTAACCGCTTCCTTTGAGAAGTTGGCTTTGAACTTGGCCGGCTTGAGATGAGGATGGAGAACCCAGCATTTGTCTTTCAGGTGGCCCCGCTTCTTGCAGTGGTCGCATACCCACACCTTCCTCTCCTCTTGCTTGTACACTCCTTTGTTGGCCGTAGCAAGCTCCCCCTTACCGCTAAACAAATCAAGAGATCCTTGTTCTTTCTGAATTTGGGAGCAAATATCTTCAAAGGAGGGAAGCTTCTCTGCCCTTAGGATGTGCTTCAAGAGGTCATTGAAGGATGGGTTCAAGGTAAGGAGGAGTCCAAAGATCTTGTCTTGCTCCTTCCTTTCGTTTAGCACACTCGCCTCAAGTGTACTTGGCCGCAACATGTCAAGCTCGGACCATAGTGCACGGAACTTACCAAGATGCTTAGTGAACTCCACATCATCTTGGTTAAGGTCGTTTATGGCCTTCTTGACCTCAAAGACTCTAGTCATGTTAGAGACATTACCATACACGCCTTTAAGTGTTTCCCACAGTTCCTTGGCCGTCTCGCAGTATGAGTAGGCCTCAAGGATAGGCGTGTCCAGAGAGTTTTGGAGAACAGATAGGACAACTTGGTCTTCTTGGAACCATTTGGCCTTCCTCTCGCTCTCTTCCTCCGCTTCCGCCTCGGAAGCATCTTCTTCTTTGGGGTTTTGCTTTGGGACATAGTCGGACTCGACATGACTCCAAAGGCCACGACCTCCAAGGGCGGTTCTTGTGGTTCTTGTCCACAGCAAGTAGTTTGTCCCCTTTAGGACAATCGGTGAAACGATGGGCTTGGCGTTTTCCATGGTCGGATTTCTATGGACCGATGGATAAAGCTTTTACCCGGAGAATAAACAAAAGAATGCGAGTGAGAAGAAAAGAAGGAAAGGAGACTAGAGAATAGAAACAAGTAGAAGAATGAGATTAGACTGTAGAGAATCGAACAACTTGCTCTGATACCATGTAAGACTTTGTAGAATAAAGAAGAGAATCAAGAGAATGGATATAGGTTTCGGTAGACAAAGAGAATGAGGAAGGAGAAAAGATTAGGTTTTCTTATTCCATAAGAAGCGATAATACAAGGTGGCTATGAGCCTATTTAAGGAAACACAAACTAGGGCTACACCCTTGACCGAGACACACAAGTGGGATAGGGACATTAGGAGAGAGACACACTACATCCCAAGGTGAAAGCGACAGCCCATCCTTACCAAACATGTGACTATTTCCTTCCCTTCTCTCTAACGGTTATAATGTGCTTCTCGATCCTTCTAGTGGGCTTCAGGCCTCCTCTCCATTCCTTATCACTAGAAGACTCGGCCATTTCACCACACTTGTACGGACAGCCCATATTCAACACTCGTACGGACGGCCATGGCTGCCTTAGGCTTATTCTTTTGATCAATACCAAATCCATCCCGAACTCTTACAATTAGTCCAATGCATTGGAATGTCACACAATCTGACCCTAGAAACTGTAAAAACGCTTTTTACTGCTTAGAATCAACGTTTGCTCGGTTTTAGCCTGTTTGCGGACAAAATGGGTATAAGTAGTGGCTAAACAATCCAAATTCCATCTGATCTCTTGTAGTTCGTCATATGCGTTGTATTGTTACATATTTTGACCCTAGAAGAGTAACATAGCTGTTTACTGCTTCGAATCAACGTTTTCTTGGTTTTAGCCTATTTTGGGAATCAATAGGTAAAAGTGGTGTCTATACACTCCAAATTCAACCCAAACTCTTATAACTAGTCAAGTACATTGGATTGTTACACATTCTGCCCCTAGAAACAGTAACAAAGCTGTTTACTGCTTCGAATCAACGTTTTCTCCGTATTAGCCTATTTTGGGACAAAATAGGTAAAAGTGGTGTCAAAACACTCCAAATTCAACCCAAACTCTTATAAGTAGTCAAATACATTGGATTGTTACATACTTTGACCCTAGAATAGTAACATAGCTGGTTACTGCTTCGATTCAATGTTTTCTCTCAGTTTTAGCCTGTTTTCTCGGTTTTAGCCTATTTTGGGATAAAACGGGTTTAAGAGTTGTCTAAACACTCCAAATTCATCCCAAACTCTTACAATTAGTCATATGCATTGGATTGTCACACATTCTGACCCTTGAAACATTAACAAAGCCGTTTACTGCTTTGAATCAACGTTTTCACGGTTTTAGCCTATTTTGGGACAAAATAGGTGAAAGTGGTGTCAAAACACTCCAAATTCAACCCAAACTCTTATAAGTAGTCAAATACATTGGATTGTTACATATTTTGACCCCGAGAAAGAGTAACATAGCTGTTTACTGTTTCAAATCAATGTTTTCTCTCGGTTTTAGCATGTTTTCTTGGTTTAAGCATGTTTTGGGATAAAACGAGTTTAAGTGGTGTCTAAACACTCCAAATCCATCCCGAACTCTTACAATTAGTCCAATGCATTGGAATGTCACACAATCTGACCCTAGAAACTGTAAAAACGCTTTTTACTGCTTAGAATCAACTTTTGCTCGGTTTTAGCCTGTTTGCGGACAAAATGGGTATAAGTAGTGGCTAAACAATCCAAATTCCATCTGATCTCTTGTAGTTCGTCATATGCGTTGTATTGTTACATATTTTGACCCTAGAAGAGTAACATAGCTGTTTACTGCTTCGAATCAACGTTTTCTTGGTTTTAGCCTATTTTGGGAATCAATAGGTAAAAGTGGTGTCTATACACTCCAAATTCAACCCAAACTCTTATAACTAGTCAAATACATTGGATTGTTACACATTCTGCCCCTAGAAACAGTAACAAAGCTGTTTACTGCTTCGAATCAACGTTTTCTCCGTATTAGCCTATTTTGGGACAAAATAGGTAAAAGTGGTGTCAAAACACTCCAAATTCAACCCAAACTCTTATAAGTAGTCAAATACATTGGATTGTTACATACTTTGACCCTAGAATAGTAACATAGCTGGTTACTGCTTCGATTCAATGTTTTCTCTCAGTTTTAGCCTGTTTTCTCGGTTTTAGCCTATTTTGGGATAAAACGGGTTTAAGAGTTGTCTAAACACTCCAAATTCATCCCAAACTCTTACAATTAGTCATATGCATTGGATTGTCACACATTCTGACCCTTGAAACATTAACAAAGCCGTTTACTGCTTTGAATCAACGTTTTCACGGTTTTAGCCTATTTTGGGACAAAATAGGTGAAAGTGGTGTCAAAACACTCCAAATTCAACCCAAACTCTTATAAGTAGTCAAATACATTGGATTGTTACATATTTTGACCCCGAGAAAGAGTAACATAGCTGTTTACTGTTTCAAATCAATGTTTTCTCTCGGTTTTAGCATGTTTTCTTGGTTTAAGCATGTTTTGGGATAAAACGAGTTTAAGTGGTGTCTAAACACTCCAAATCCATCCCGAACTCTTACAATTAGTCCAATGCATTGGAATGTCACACAATCTGACCCTAGAAACTGTAAAAACGCTTTTTACTGCTTAGAATCAACGTTTGCTCGGTTTTAGCCTGTTTGCGGACAAAATGGGTATAAGTAGTGGCTAAACAATCCAAATTCCATCTGATCTCTTGTAGTTCGTCATATGCGTTGTATTGTTACATATTTTGACCCTAGAAGAGTAACATAGCTGTTTACTGCTTCGAATCAACGTTTTCTTGGTTTTAGCCTATTTTGGGAATCAATAGGTAAAAGTGGTGTCTATACACTCCAAATTCAACCCAAACTCTTATAACTAGTCAAGTACATTGGATTGTTACACATTCTGCCCCTAGAAACAGTAACAAAGCTGTTTACTGCTTCGAATCAACGTTTTCTCCGTATTAGCCTATTTTGGGACAAAATAGGTAAAAGTGGTGTCAAAACACTCCAAATTCAACCCAAACTCTTATAAGTAGTCAAATACATTGGATTGTTACATACTTTGACCCTAGAATAGTAACATAGCTGGTTACTGCTTCGATTCAATGTTTTCTCTCAGTTTTAGCCTGTTTTCTCGGTTTTAGCCTATTTTGGGATAAAACGGGTTTAAGAGTTGTCTAAACACTCCAAATTCATCCCAAACTCTTACAATTAGTCATATGCATTGGATTGTCACACATTCTGACCCTTGAAACATTAACAAAGCCGTTTACTGCTTTGAATCAACGTTTTCACGGTTTTAGCCTATTTTGGGACAAAATAGGTGAAAGTGGTGTCAAAACACTCCAAATTCAACCCAAACTCTTATAAGTAGTCAAATACATTGGATTGTTACATATTTTGACCCCGAGAAAGAGTAACATAGCTGTTTACTGTTTCAAATCAATGTTTTCTCTCGGTTTTAGCATGTTTTCTTGGTTTAAGCATGTTTTGGGATAAAACGAGTTTAAGTGGTGTCTAAACACTCCAAATCCATCCCGAACTCTTACAATTAGTCCAATGCATTGGAATGTCACACAATCTGACCCTAGAAACTGTAAAAACGCTTTTTACTGCTTAGAATCAACTTTTGCTCGGTTTTAGCCTGTTTGCGGACAAAATGGGTATAAGTAGTGGCTAAACAATCCAAATTCCATCTGATCTCTTGTAGTTCGTCATATGCGTTGTATTGTTACATATTTTGACCCTAGAAGAGTAACATAGCTGTTTACTGCTTCGAATCAACGTTTTCTTGGTTTTAGCCTATTTTGGGAATCAATAGGTAAAAGTGGTGTCTATACACTCCAAATTCAACCCAAACTCTTATAACTAGTCAAATACATTGGATTGTTACACATTCTGCCCCTAGAAACAGTAACAAAGCTGTTTACTGCTTCGAATCAACGTTTTCTCCGTATTAGCCTATTTTGGGACAAAATAGGTAAAAGTGGTGTCAAAACACTCCAAATTCAACCCAAACTCTTATAAGTAGTCAAATACATTGGATTGTTACATACTTTGACCCTAGAATAGTAACATAGCTGGTTACTGCTTCGATTCAATGTTTTCTCTCAGTTTTAGCCTGTTTTCTCGGTTTTAGCCTATTTTGGGATAAAACGGGTTTAAGAGTTGTCTAAACACTCCAAATTCATCCCAAACTCTTACAATTAGTCATATGCATTGGATTGTCACACATTCTGACCCTTGAAACATTAACAAAGCCGTTTACTGCTTTGAATCAACGTTTTCACGGTTTTAGCCTATTTTGGGACAAAATAGGTGAAAGTGGTGTCAAAACACTCCAAATTCAACCCAAACTCTTATAAGTAGTCAAATACATTGGATTGTTACATATTTTGACCCCGAGAAAGAGTAACATAGCTGTTTACTGTTTCAAATCAATGTTTTCTCTCGGTTTTAGCATGTTTTCTTGGTTTAAGCATGTTTTGGGATAAAACGAGTTTAAGTGGTGTCTAAACACTCCAAATCCATCCCGAACTCTTACAATTAGTCCAATGCATTGGAATGTCACACAATCTGACCCTAGAAACTGTAAAAACGCTTTTTACTGCTTAGAATCAACTTTTGCTCGGTTTTAGCCTGTTTGCGGACAAAATGGGTATAAGTAGTGGCTAAACAATCCAAATTCCATCTGATCTCTTGTAGTTCGTCATATGCGTTGTATTGTTACATATTTTGACCCTAGAAGAGTAACATAGCTGTTTACTGCTTCGAATCAACGTTTTCTTGGTTTTAGCCTATTTTGGGAATCAATAGGTAAAAGTGGTGTCTATACACTCCAAATTCAACCCAAACTCTTATAACTAGTCAAATACATTGGATTGTTACACATTCTGCCCCTAGAAACAGTAACAAAGCTGTTTACTGCTTCGAATCAACGTTTTCTCCGTATTAGCCTATTTTGGGACAAAATAGGTAAAAGTGGTGTCAAAACACTCCAAATTCAACCCAAACTCTTATAAGTAGTCAAATACATTGGATTGTTACATACTTTGACCCTAGAAGAGTAACATAGCTGTTTACTGCTTCGATTCAATGTTTTCTCTCAGTTTTAGCCTGTTTTCTCGGTTTTAGCCTATTTTGGGATAAAACGGGTTTAAGAGTTGTCTAAACACTCCAAATTCATCCCAAACTCTTACAATTAGTCATATGCATTGGATTGTCACACATTCTGACCCTTGAAACATTAACAAAGCCGTTTACTGCTTTGAATCAACGTTTTCACGGTTTTAGCCTATTTTGGGACAAAATAGGTGAAAGTGGTGTCAAAACACTCCAAATTCAACCCAAACTCTTATAAGTAGTCGAATACATTGGATTGTTACATATTTTGACCCCGAGAAAGAGTAACATAGCTGTTTACTGTTTCAAATCAATGTTTTCTCTCGGTTTTAGCATGTTTTCTTGGTTTAAGCATGTTTTGGGATAAAACGAGTTTAAGTGGTGTCTAAACACTCCAAATCCATCCCGAACTCTTACAATTAGTCCAATGCATTGGAATGTCACACAATCTGACCCTAGAAACTGTAAAAACGCTTTTTACTGCTTAGAATCAACTTTTGCTCGGTTTTAGCCTGTTTGCGGACAAAATGGGTATAAGTAGTGGCTAAACAATCCAAATTCCATCTGATCTCTTGTAGTTCGTCATATGCGTTGTATTGTTACATATTTTGACCCTAGAAGAGTAACATAGCTGTTTACTGCTTCGAATCAACGTTTTCTTGGTTTTAGCCTATTTTGGGAATCAATAGGTAAAAGTGGTGTCTATACACTCCAAATTCAACCCAAACTCTTATAACTAGTCAAATACATTGGATTGTTACACATTCTGCCCCTAGAAACAGTAACAAAGCTGTTTACTGCTTCGAATCAACGTTTTCTCCGTATTAGCCTATTTTGGGACAAAATAGGTAAAAGTGGTGTCAAAACACTCCAAATTCAACCCAAACTCTTATAAGTAGTCAAATACATTGGATTGTTACATACTTTGACCCTAGAAGAGTAACATAGCTGTTTACTGCTTCGATTCAATGTTTTCTCTCAGTTTTAGCCTGTTTTCTCGGTTTTAGCCTATTTTGGGATAAAACGGGTTTAAGAGTTGTCTAAACACTCCAAATTCATCCCAAACTCTTACAATTAGTCATATGCATTGGATTGTCACACATTCTGACCCTTGAAACATTAACAAAGCCGTTTACTGCTTTGAATCAACGTTTTCACGGTTTTAGCCTATTTTGGGACAAAATAGGTGAAAGTGGTGTCAAAACACTCCAAATTCAACCCAAACTCTTATAAGTAGTCAAATACATTGGATTGTTACATATTTTGACCCCTAGAAAGAGTAACATAGCTGTTTACTGTTTCGAATCAATGTTTTCTCTCGGTTTTAGCATGTTTTCTTGGTTTAAGCATGTTTTGGGATAAAACGGGTTTAAGTGGTGTCTAAACACTCCAAATTCATCCTGAACTCTTACAATTAATCAAATGCATTGAAATATCACACATTCTTACCCTAGAAACTGTAACAATGCTGTTTACTGCTTAGAATCAACGTTTGCTTGGTTTTAGCCTGTTTGCGGAGAAAATGGGTATAAGTGGTGGCTAAACAATCAAAATTCAACCCGAACTCTTGTAGTTAGTCATATGCGTTGTATTGTTACATATTTGGCCCTAGAAAGAGTAACATAGCTGTTTACTGCTTCGAATCAATGTTTTCTCTCAGTTTTAGCCTGTTTTCTCGGTTTATGCCTGTTTTGTGATAAAACGGGTTTAAGTGTTGTCTAAACACTCCAAATTAATCCCAAACTCTTACAATTATTCAAGTGCATTGGATTGTCACACATTCTGACCCTAGAAACAGTAACAAAGCCGCTTACTGCTTTGAATCAACGTTTTCTCGGTTTTAGCTTATTTTGGGACAAAATAGGTAAAAGTGGTGTCAAAACACTCCAAATTCAACTCAAACTCTTATAAGTAGTCGAATACATTGGATTGTTACATATTTTGACCCCGAGAAAGAGTAACATAGCTGTTTACTGTTTCAAATCAATGTTTTCTCTCGGTTTTAGCATGTTTTCTTGGTTTAAGCATGTTTTGGGATAAAACGAGTTTAAGTGGTGTCTAAACACTCCAAATCCATCCCGAACTCTTACAATTAGTCCAATGCATTGGAATGTCACACAATCTGACCCTAGAAACTGTAAAAACGCTTTTTACTGCTTAGAATCAACGTTTGCTCGGTTTTAGCCTGTTTGCGGACAAAATGGGTATAAGTAGTGGCTAAACAATCCAAATTCCATCTGATCTCTTGTAGTTCGTCATATGCGTTGTATTGTTACATATTTTGACCCTAGAAGAGTAACATAGCTGTTTACTGCTTCGAATCAACGTTTTCTTGGTTTTAGCCTATTTTGGGAATCAATAGGTAAAAGTGGTGTCTATACACTCCAAATTCAACCCAAACTCTTATAACTAGTCAAATACATTGGATTGTTACACATTCTGCCCCTAGAAACAGTAACAAAGCTGTTTACTGCTTCGAATCAACGTTTTCTCCGTATTAGCCTATTTTGGGACAAAATAGGTAAAAGTGGTGTCAAAACACTCCAAATTCAACCCAAACTCTTATAAGTAGTCAAATACATTGGATTGTTACATACTTTGACCCTAGAAGAGTAACATAGCTGTTTACTGCTTCGATTCAATGTTTTCTCTCAGTTTTAGCCTGTTTTCTCGGTTTTAGCCTATTTTGGGATAAAACGGGTTTAAGAGTTGTCTAAACACTCCAAATTCATCCCAAACTCTTACAATTAGTCATATGCATTGGATTGTCAGACATTCTGACCCTTGAAACAGTAACAAAGCCGTTTACTGCTTTGAATCAACGTTTTCACGGTTTTAGCCTATTTTGGGACAAAATAGGTGAAAGTGGTGTCAAAACACTCCAAATTCAACCCAAACTCTTATAAGTAGTCAAATACATTGGATTGTTACATATTTTGACCCCTAGAAAGAGTAACATAGCTGTTTACTGTTTCGAATCAATGTTTTCTCTCGGTTTTAGCATGTTTTCTTGGTTTAAGCATGTTTTGGGATAAAACGGGTTTAAGTGGTGTCTAAACACTCCAAATTCATCCTGAACTCTTACAATTAATCAAATGCATTGAAATATCACACATTCTTACCCTAGAAACTGTAACAATGCTGTTTACTGCTTAGAATCAACGTTTGCTTGGTTTTAGCCTGTTTGCGGAGAAAATGGGTATAAGTGGTGGCTAAACAATCAAAATTCAACCCGAACTCTTGTAGTTAGTCATATGCGTTGTATTGTTACATATTTGGCCCTAGAAAGAGTAACATAGCTGTTTACTGCTTCGAATCAATGTTTTCTCTCAGTTTTAGCCTGTTTTCTCGGTTTATGCCTGTTTTGTGATAAAACGGGTTTAAGTGTTGTCTAAACACTCCAAATTAATCCCAAACTCTTACAATTATTCAAGTGCATTGGATTGTCACACATTCTGACCCTAGAAACAGTAACAAAGCCGCTTACTGCTTTGAATCAACGTTTTCTCGGTTTTAGCTTATTTTGGGACAAAATAGGTAAAAGTGGTGTCAAAACACTCCAAATTCAACCCAAACTCTTATAAGTAGTCGAATACATTGGATTGTTACATATTTTGACCCCGAGAAAGAGTAACATAGCTGTTTACTGTTTCAAATCAATGTTTTCTCTCGGTTTTAGCATGTTTTCTTGGTTTAAGCATGTTTTGGGATAAAACGAGTTTAAGTGGTGTCTAAACACTCCAAATCCATCCCGAACTCTTACAATTAGTCCAATGCATTGGAATGTCACACAATCTGACCCTAGAAACTGTAAAAACGCTTTTTACTGCTTAGAATCAACGTTTGCTCGGTTTTAGCCTGTTTGCGGACAAAATGGGTATAAGTAGTGGCTAAACAATCCAAATTCCATCTGATCTCTTGTAGTTCGTCATATGCGTTGTATTGTTACATATTTTGACCCTAGAAGAGTAACATAGCTGTTTACTGCTTCGAATCAACGTTTTCTTGGTTTTAGCCTATTTTGGGAATCAATAGGTAAAAGTGGTGTCTATACACTCCAAATTCAACCCAAACTCTTATAACTAGTCAAATACATTGGATTGTTACACATTCTGCCCCTAGAAACAGTAACAAAGCTGTTTACTGCTTCGAATCAACGTTTTCTCCGTATTAGCCTATTTTGGGACAAAATAGGTAAAAGTGGTGTCAAAACACTCCAAATTCAACCCAAACTCTTATAAGTAGTCAAATACATTGGATTGTTACATACTTTGACCCTAGAAGAGTAACATAGCTGTTTACTGCTTCGATTCAATGTTTTCTCTCAGTTTTAGCCTGTTTTCTCGGTTTTAGCCTATTTTGGGATAAAACGGGTTTAAGAGTTGTCTAAACACTCCAAATTCATCCCAAACTCTTACAATTAGTCATATGCATTGGATTGTCACACATTCTGACCCTTGAAACAGTAACAAAGCCGTTTACTGCTTTGAATCAACGTTTTCACGGTTTTAGCCTATTTTGGGACAAAATAGGTGAAAGTGGTGTCAAAACACTCCAAATTCAACCCAAACTCTTATAAGTAGTCAAATACATTGGATTGTTACATATTTTGACCCCTAGAAAGAGTAACATAGCTGTTTACTGTTTCGAATCAATGTTTTCTCTCGGTTTTAGCATGTTTTCTCGGTTTAAGCATGTTTTGGGATAAAACGGGTTTAAGTGGTGTCTAAACACTCCAAATTCATCCTGAACTCTTACAATTAATCAAATGCATTGAAATATCACACATTCTTACCCTAGAAACTGTAACAATGCTGTTTACTGCTTAGAATCAACGTTTGCTTGGTTTTAGCCTGTTTGCGGAGAAAATGGGTATAAGTGGTGGCTAAACAATCAAAATTCAACCCGAACTCTTGTAGTTAGTCATATGCGTTGTATTGTTACATATTTGGCCCTAGAAAGAGTAACATAGCTGTTTACTGCTTCGAATCAATGTTTTCTCTCAGTTTTAGCCTGTTTTCTCGGTTTATGCCTGTTTTGTGATAAAACGGGTTTAAGTGTTGTCTAAACACTCCAAATTAATCCCAAACTCTTACAATTATTCAAGTGCATTGGATTGTCACACATTCTGACCCTAGAAACAGTAACAAAGCCGCTTACTGCTTTGAATCAACGTTTTCTCGGTTTTAGCTTATTTTGGGACAAAATAGGTAAAAGTGGTGTCAAAACACTCCAAATTCAACTCAAACTCTTATAAGTAGTCGAATACATTGGATTGTTACATATTTTGACCCCGAGAAAGAGTAACATAGCTGTTTACTGTTTCAAATCAATGTTTTCTCTCGGTTTTAGCATGTTTTCTTGGTTTAAGCATGTTTTGGGATAAAACGAGTTTAAGTGGTGTCTAAACACTCCAAATCCATCCCGAACTCTTACAATTAGTCCAATGCATTGGAATGTCACACAATCTGACCCTAGAAACTGTAAAAACGCTTTTTACTGCTTAGAATCAACGTTTGCTCGGTTTTAGCCTGTTTGCGGACAAAATGGGTATAAGTAGTGGCTAAACAATCCAAATTCCATCTGATCTCTTGTAGTTCGTCATATGCGTTGTATTGTTACATATTTTGACCCTAGAAGAGTAACATAGCTGTTTACTGCTTCGAATCAACGTTTTCTTGGTTTTAGCCTATTTTGGGAATCAATAGGTAAAAGTGGTGTCTATACACTCCAAATTCAACCCAAACTCTTATAACTAGTCAAATACATTGGATTGTTACACATTCTGCCCCTAGAAACAGTAACAAAGCTGTTTACTGCTTCGAATCAACGTTTTCTCCGTATTAGCCTATTTTGGGACAAAATAGGTAAAAGTGGTGTCAAAACACTCCAAATTCAACCCAAACTCTTATAAGTAGTCAAATACATTGGATTGTTACATACTTTGACCCTAGAAGAGTAACATAGCTGTTTACTGCTTCGATTCAATGTTTTCTCTCAGTTTTAGCCTGTTTTCTCGGTTTTAGCCTATTTTGGGATAAAACGGGTTTAAGAGTTGTCTAAACACTCCAAATTCATCCCAAACTCTTACAATTAGTCATATGCATTGGATTGTCACACATTCTGACCCTTGAAACATTAACAAAGCCGTTTACTGCTTTGAATCAACGTTTTCACGGTTTTAGCCTATTTTGGGACAAAATAGGTGAAAGTGGTGTCAAAACACTCCAAATTCAACCCAAACTCTTATAAGTAGTCAAATACATTGGATTGTTACATATTTTGACCCCTAGAAAGAGTAACATAGCTGTTTACTGTTTCGAATCAATGTTTTCTCTCGGTTTTAGCATGTTTTCTTGGTTTAAGCATGTTTTGGGATAAAACGGGTTTAAGTGGTGTCTAAACACTCCAAATTCATCCTGAACTCTTACAATTAATCAAATGCATTGAAATATCACACATTCTTACCCTAGAAACTGTAACAATGCTGTTTACTGCTTAGAATCAACGTTTGCTTGGTTTTAGCCTGTTTGCGGAGAAAATGGGTATAAGTGGTGGCTAAACAATCAAAATTCAACCCGAACTCTTGTAGTTAGTCATATGCGTTGTATTGTTACATATTTGGCCCTAGAAAGAGTAACATAGCTGTTTACTGCTTCGAATCAATGTTTTCTCTCAGTTTTAGCCTGTTTTCTCGGTTTATGCCTGTTTTGTGATAAAACGGGTTTAAGTGTTGTCTAAATACTCCAAATTAATCCCAAACTCTTACAATTATTCAAGTGCATTGGATTGTCACACATTCTGACCCTAGAAACAGTAACAAAGCCGCTTACTGCTTTGAATCAACGTTTTCTCGGTTTTAGCTTATTTTGGGACAAAATAGGTAAAAGTGGTGTCAAAACACTCCAAATTCAACCCAAACTCTTATAAGTAGTCGAATACATTGGATTGTTACATATTTTGACCCCGAGAAAGAGTAACATAGCTGTTTACTGTTTCAAATCAATGTTTTCTCTCGGTTTTAGCATGTTTTCTTGGTTTAAGCATGTTTTGGGATAAAACGAGTTTAAGTGGTGTCTAAACACTCCAAATCCATCCCGAACTCTTACAATTAGTCCAATGCATTGGAATGTCACACAATCTGACCCTAGAAACTGTAAAAACGCTTTTTACTGCTTAGAATCAACGTTTGCTCGGTTTTAGCCTGTTTGCGGACAAAATGGGTATAAGTAGTGGCTAAACAATCCAAATTCCATCTGATCTCTTGTAGTTCGTCATATGCGTTGTATTGTTACATATTTTGACCCTAGAAGAGTAACATAGCTGTTTACTGCTTCGAATCAACGTTTTCTTGGTTTTAGCCTATTTTGGGAATCAATAGGTAAAAGTGGTGTCTATACACTCCAAATTCAACCCAAACTCTTATAACTAGTCAAATACATTGGATTGTTACACATTCTGCCCCTAGAAACAGTAACAAAGCTGTTTACTGCTTCGAATCAACGTTTTCTCCGTATTAGCCTATTTTGGGACAAAATAGGTAAAAGTAGTGTCAAAACACTCCAAATTCAACCCAAACTCTTATAAGTAGTCAAATACATTGGATTGTTACATACTTTGACCCTAGAAGAGTAACATAGCTGTTTACTGCTTCGATTCAATGTTTTCTCTCAGTTTTAGCCTGTTTTCTCGGTTTTAGCCTATTTTGGGATAAAACGGGTTTAAGAGTTGTCTAAACACTCCAAATTCATCCCAAACTCTTACAATTAGTCATATGCATTGGATTGTCACACATTCTGACCCTTGAAACATTAACAAAGCCGTTTACTGCTTTGAATCAACGTTTTCACGGTTTTAGCCTATTTTGGGACAAAATAGGTGAAAGTGGTGTCAAAACACTCCAAATTCAACCCAAACTCTTATAAGTAGTCAAATACATTGGATTGTTACATATTTTGACCCCTAGAAAGAGTAACATAGCTGTTTACTGTTTCGAATCAATGTTTTCTCTCGGTTTTAGCATGTTTTCTTGGTTTAAGCATGTTTTGGGATAAAACGGGTTTAAGTGGTGTCTAAACACTCCAAATTCATCCTGAACTCTTACAATTAATCAAATGCATTGAAATATCACACATTCTTACCCTAGAAACTGTAACAATGCTGTTTACTGCTTAGAATCAACGTTTGCTTGGTTTTAGCCTGTTTGCGGAGAAAATGGGTATAAGTGGTGGCTAAACAATCAAAATTCAACCCGAACTCTTGTAGTTAGTCATATGCGTTGTATTGTTACATATTTGGCCCTAGAAAGAGTAACATAGCTGTTTACTGCTTCGAATCAATGTTTTCTCTCAGTTTTAGCCTGTTTTCTCGGTTTATGCCTGTTTTGTGATAAAACGGGTTTAAGTGTTGTCTAAACACTCCAAATTAATCCCAAACTCTTACAATTATTCAAGTGCATTGGATTGTCACACATTCTGACCCTAGAAACAGTAACAAAGCCGCTTACTGCTTTGAATCAACGTTTTCTCGGTTTTAGCTTATTTTGGGACAAAATAGGTAAAAGTGGTGTCAAAACACTCCAAATTCAACCCAAACTCTTATAAGTAGTTGAATACATTGGATTGTTACATATTTTGACCCCGAGAAAGAGTAACATAGCTGTTTACTGTTTCAAATCAATGTTTTCTCTCGGTTTTAGCATGTTTTCTTGGTTTAAGCATGTTTTGGGATAAAACGAGTTTAAGTGGTGTCTAAACACTCCAAATCCATCCCGAACTCTTACAATTAGTCCAATGCATTGGAATGTCACACAATCTGACCCTAGAAACTGTAAAAACGCTTTTTACTGCTTAGAATCAACGTTTGCTCGGTTTTAGCCTGTTTGCGGACAAAATGGGTATAAGTAGTGGCTAAACAATCCAAATTCCATCTGATCTCTTGTAGTTCGTCATATGCGTTGTATTGTTACATATTTTGACCCTAGAAGAGTAACATAGCTGTTTACTGCTTCGAATCAACGTTTTCTTGGTTTTAGCCTATTTTGGGAATCAATAGGTAAAAGTGGTGTCTATACACTCCAAATTCAACCCAAACTCTTATAACTAGTCAAGTACATTGGATTGTTACACATTCTGCCCCTAGAAACAGTAACAAAGCTGTTTACTGCTTCGAATCAACGTTTTCTCCGTATTAGCCTATTTTGGGACAAAATAGGTAAAAGTGGTGTCAAAACACTCCAAATTCAACCCAAACTCTTATAAGTAGTCAAATACATTGGATTGTTACATACTTTGACCCTAGAATAGTAACATAGCTGTTTACTGCTTCGATTCAATGTTTTCTCTCAGTTTTAGCCTGTTTTCTCGGTTTTAGCCTATTTTGGGATAAAACGGGTTTAAGAGTTGTCTAAACACTCCAAATTCATCCCAAACTCTTACAATTAGTCATATGCATTGGATTGTCACACATTCTGACCCTTGAAACATTAACAAAGCCGTTTACTGCTTTGAATCAACGTTTTCACGGTTTTAGCCTATTTTGGGACAAAATAGGTGAAAGTGGTGTCAAAACACTCCAAATTCAACCCAAACTCTTATAAGTAGTCAAATACATTGGATTGTTACATATTTTGACCCCTAGAAAGAGTAACATAGCTGTTTACTGTTTCGAATCAATGTTTTCTCTCGGTTTTAGCATGTTTTCTTGGTTTAAGCATGTTTTGGGATAAAACGGGTTTAAGTGGTGTCTAAACACTCCAAATTCATCCTGAACTCTTACAATTAATCAAATGCATTGAAATATCACACATTCTTACCCTAGAAACTGTAACAATGCTGTTTACTGCTTAGAATCAACGTTTGCTTGGTTTTAGCCTGTTTGCGGAGAAAATGGGTATAAGTGGTGGCTAAACAATCAAAATTCAACCCGAACTCTTGTAGTTAGTCATATGCGTTGTATTGTTACATATTTGGCCCTAGAAAGAGTAACATAGCTGTTTACTGCTTCGAATCAATGTTTTCTCTCAGTTTTAGCCTGTTTTCTCGGTTTATGCCTGTTTTGTGATAAAACGGGTTTAAGTGTTGTCTAAATACTCCAAATTAATCCCAAACTCTTACAATTATTCAAGTGCATTGGATTGTCACACATTCTGACCCTAGAAACAGTAACAAAGCCGCTTACTGCTTTGAATCAACGTTTTCTCGGTTTTAGCTTATTTTGGGACAAAATAGGTAAAAGTGGTGTCAAAACACTCCAAATTCAACCCAAACTCTTATAAGTAGTCGAATACATTGGATTGTTACATATTTTGACCCCGAGAAAGAGTAACATAGCTGTTTACTGTTTCAAATCAATGTTTTCTCTCGGTTTTAGCATGTTTTCTTGGTTTAAGCATGTTTTGGGATAAAACGAGTTTAAGTGGTGTCTAAACACTCCAAATCCATCCCGAACTCTTACAATTAGTCCAATGCATTGGAATGTCACACAATCTGACCCTAGAAACTGTAAAAACGCTTTTTACTGCTTAGAATCAACGTTTGCTCGGTTTTAGCCTGTTTGCGGACAAAATGGGTATAAGTAGTGGCTAAACAATCCAAATTCCATCTGATCTCTTGTAGTTCGTCATATGCGTTGTATTGTTACATATTTTGACCCTAGAAGAGTAACATAGCTGTTTACTGCTTCGAATCAACGTTTTCTTGGTTTTAGCCTATTTTGGGAATCAATAGGTAAAAGTGGTGTCTATACACTCCAAATTCAACCCAAACTCTTATAACTAGTCAAATACATTGGATTGTTACACATTCTGCCCCTAGAAACAGTAACAAAGCTGTTTACTGCTTCGAATCAACGTTTTCTCCGTATTAGCCTATTTTGGGACAAAATAGGTAAAAGTGGTGTCAAAACACTCCAAATTCAACCCAAACTCTTATAAGTAGTCAAATACATTGGATTGTTACATACTTTGACCCTAGAAGAGTAACATAGCTGTTTACTGCTTCGATTCAATGTTTTCTCTCAGTTTTAGCCTGTTTTCTCGGTTTTAGCCTATTTTGGGATAAAACGGGTTTAAGAGTTGTCTAAACACTCCAAATTCATCCCAAACTCTTACAATTAGTCATATGCATTGGATTGTCACACATTCTGACCCTTGAAACATTAACAAAGCCGTTTACTGCTTTGAATCAACGTTTTCACGGTTTTAGCCTATTTTGGGACAAAATAGGTGAAAGTGGTGTCAAAACACTCCAAATTCAACCCAAACTCTTATAAGTAGTCAAATACATTGGATTGTTACATATTTTGACCCCTAGAAAGAGTAACATAGCTGTTTACTGTTTCGAATCAATGTTTTCTCTCGGTTTTAGCATGTTTTCTTGGTTTAAGCATGTTTTGGGATAAAACGGGTTTAAGTGGTGTCTAAACACTCCAAATTCATCCTGAACTCTTACAATTAATCAAATGCATTGAAATATCACACATTCTTACCCTAGAAACTGTAACAATGCTGTTTACTGCTTAGAATCAACGTTTGCTTGGTTTTAGCCTGTTTGCGGAGAAAATGGGTATAAGTGGTGGCTAAACAATCAAAATTCAACCCGAACTCTTGTAGTTATTCATATGCGTTGTATTGTTACATATTTGGCCCTAGAAAGAGTAACATAGCTGTTTACTGCTTCGAATCAATGTTTTCTCTCAGTTTTAGCCTGTTTTCTCGGTTTAAGCCTGTTTTGGGATAAAACGGGTTTAAGTGTTGTCTAAACACTCCAAATTCATCCCAAACTCTTACAATTAGTCAAATGTATTGAAATGTCAAAAATTCTGACCCTAGAAGAGTAACATAGCTGTTTACTGCTTCGAATCAACGTTTTCTTGGTTTTAGCCTATTTTGGGAATCAATAGGTAAAAGTGGTGTCTATACACTCCAAATTCAACCCAAACTCTTATAACTAGTCAAATACATTGGATTGTTACACATTCTGCCCCTAGAAACAGTAACAAAGCTGTTTACTGCTTCGAATCAACGTTTTCTCCGTATTAGCCTATTTTGGGACAAAATAGGTAAAAGTGGTGTCAAAACACTCCAAATTCAACCCAAACTCTTATAAGTAGTCAAATACATTGGATTGTTACATACTTTGACCCTAGAAGAGTAACATAGCTGTTTACTGCTTCGATTCAATGTTTTCTCTCAGTTTTAGCCTGTTTTCTCGGTTTTAGCCTATTTTGGGATAAAACGGGTTTAAGAGTTGTCTAAACACTCCAAATTCATCCCAAACTCTTACAATTAGTCATATGCATTGGATTGTCACACATTCTGACCCTTGAAACATTAACAAAGCCGTTTACTGCTTTGAATCAACGTTTTCACGGTTTTAGCCTATTTTGGGACAAAATAGGTGAAAGTGGTGTCAAAACACTCCAAATTCAACCCAAACTCTTATAAGTAGTCAAATACATTGGATTGTTACATATTTTGACCCCTAGAAAGAGTAACATAGCTGTTTACTGTTTCGAATCAATGTTTTCTCTCGGTTTTAGCATGTTTTCTTGGTTTAAGCATGTTTTGGGATAAAACGGGTTTAAGTGGTGTCTAAACACTCCAAATTCATCCTGAACTCTTACAATTAATCAAATGCATTGAAATATCACACATTCTTACCCTAGAAACTGTAACAATGCTGTTTACTGCTTAGAATCAACGTTTGCTTGGTTTTAGCCTGTTTGCGGAGAAAATGGGTATAAGTGGTGGCTAAACAATCAAAATTCAACCCGAACTCTTGTAGTTATTCATATGCGTTGTATTGTTACATATTTGGCCCTAGAAAGAGTAACATAGCTGTTTACTGCTTCGAATCAATGTTTTCTCTCAGTTTTAGCCTGTTTTCTCGGTTTATGCCTGTTTTGTGATAAAACGGGTTTAAGTGTTGTCTAAACACTCCAAATTAATCCCAAACTCTTACAATTATTCAAGTGCATTGGATTGTCACACATTCTGACCCTAGAAACAGTAACAAAGCCGCTTACTGCTTTGAATCAACGTTTTCTCGGTTTTAGCTTATTTTGGGACAAAATAGGTAAAAGTGGTGTCAAAACACTCCAAATTCAACCCAAACTCTTATAAGTAGTCGAATACATTGGATTGTTACATATTTTGACCCCGAGAAAGAGTAACATAGCTGTTTACTGTTTCAAATCAATGTTTTCTCTCGGTTTTAGCATGTTTTCTTGGTTTAAGCATGTTTTGGGATAAAACGAGTTTAAGTGGTGTCTAAACACTCCAAATCCATCCCGAACTCTTACAATTAGTCCAATGCATTGGAATGTCACACAATCTGACCCTAGAAACTGTAAAAACGCTTTTTACTGCTTAGAATCAACGTTTGCTCGGTTTTAGCCTGTTTGCGGACAAAATGGGTATAAGTAGTGGCTAAACAATCCAAATTCCATCTGATCTCTTGTAGTTCGTCATATGCGTTGTATTGTTACATATTTTGACCCTAGAAGAGTAACATAGCTGTTTACTGCTTCGAATCAACGTTTTCTTGGTTTTAGCCTATTTTGGGAATCAATAGGTAAAAGTGGTGTCTATACACTCCAAATTCAACCCAAACTCTTATAACTAGTCAAATACATTGGATTGTTACACATTCTGCCCCTAGAAACAGTAACAAAGCTGTTTACTGCTTCGAATCAACGTTTTCTCCGTATTAGCCTATTTTGGGACAAAATAGGTAAAAGTGGTGTCAAAACACTCCAAATTCAACCCAAACTCTTATAAGTAGTCAAATACATTGGATTGTTACATACTTTGACCCTAGAAGAGTAACATAGCTGTTTACTGCTTCGATTCAATGTTTTCTCTCAGTTTTAGCCTGTTTTCTCGGTTTTAGCCTATTTTGGGATAAAACGGGTTTAAGAGTTGTCTAAACACTCCAAATTCATCCCAAACTCTTACAATTAGTCATATGCATTGGATTGTCACACATTCTGACCCTTGAAACAGTAACAAAGCCGTTTACTGCTTTGAATCAACGTTTTCACGGTTTTAGCCTATTTTGGGACAAAATAGGTGAAAGTGGTGTCAAAACACTCCAAATTCAACCCAAACTCTTATAAGTAGTCAAATACATTGGATTGTTACATATTTTGACCCCTAGAAAGAGTAACATAGCTGTTTACTGTTTCGAATCAATGTTTTCTCTCGGTTTTAGCATGTTTTCTTGGTTTAAGCATGTTTTGGGATAAAACGGGTTTAAGTGGTGTCTAAACACTCCAAATTCATCCTGAACTCTTACAATTAATCAAATGCATTGAAATATCACACATTCTTACCCTAGAAACTGTAACAATGCTGTTTACTGCTTAGAATCAACGTTTGCTTGGTTTTAGCCTGTTTGCGGAGAAAATGGGTATAAGTGGTGGCTAAACAATCAAAATTCAACCCGAACTCTTGTAGTTAGTCATATGCGTTGTATTGTTACATATTTGGCCCTAGAAAGAGTAACATAGCTGTTTACTGCTTCGAATCAATGTTTTCTCTCAGTTTTAGCCTGTTTTCTCGGTTTATGCCAGTTTTGTGATAAAACGGGTTTAAGTGTTGTCTAAACACTCCAAATTAATCCCAAACTCTTACAATTATTCAAGTGCATTGGATTGTCACACATTCTGACCCTAGAAACAGTAACAAAGCCGCTTACTGCTTTGAATCAACGTTTTCTCGGTTTTAGCTTATTTTGGGACAAAATAGGTAAAAGTGGTGTCAAAACACTCCAAATTCAACCCAAACTCTTATAAGTAGTCGAATACATTGGATTGTTACATATTTTGACCCCGAGAAAGAGTAACATAGCTGTTTACTGTTTCAAATCAATGTTTTCTCTCGGTTTTAGCATGTTTTTTTGGTTTAAGCATGTTTTGGGATAAAACGAGTTTAAGTGGTGTCTAAACACTCCAAATCCATCCCGAACTCTTACAATTAGTCCAATGCATTGGAATGTCACACAATCTGACCCTAGAAACTGTAAAAACGCTTTTTACTGCTTAGAATCAACGTTTGCTCGGTTTTAGCCTGTTTGCGGACAAAATGGGTATAAGTAGTGGCTAAACAATCCAAATTCCATCTGATCTCTTGTAGTTCGTCATATGCGTTGTATTGTTACATATTTTGACCCTAGAAGAGTAACATAGCTGTTTACTGCTTCGAATCAACGTTTTCTTGGTTTTAGCCTATTTTGGGAAAGAATAGGTAAAAGTGGTGTCTATACACTCCAAATTCAACCCAAACTCTTATAACTAGTCAAATACATTGGATTGTTACACATTCTGCCCCTAGAAACAGTAACAAAGCTGTTTACTGCTTCGAATCAACGTTTTCTCCGTATTAGCCTATTTTGGGACAAAATAGGTAAAAGTGGTGTCAAAACACTCCAAATTCAACCCAAACTCTTATAAGTAGTCAAATACATTGGATTGTTACATACTTTGACCCTAGAAGAGTAACATAGCTGTTTACTGCTTCGATTCAATGTTTTCTCTCAGTTTTAGCCTGTTTTCTCGGTTTTAGCCTATTTTGGGATAAAACGGGTTTAAGAGTTGTCTAAACACTCCAAATTCATCCCAAACTCTTACAATTAGTCATATGCATTGGATTGTCACACATTCTGACCCTTGAAACAGTAACAAAGCCGTTTACTGCTTTGAATCAACGTTTTCACGGTTTTAGCCTATTTTGGGACAAAATAGGTGAAAGTGGTGTCAAAACACTCCAAATTCAACCCAAACTCTTATAAGTAGTCAAATACATTGGATTGTTACATATTTTGACCCCTAGAAAGAGTAACATAGCTGTTTACTGTTTCGAATCAATGTTTTCTCTCGGTTTTAGCATGTTTTCTTGGTTTAAGCATGTTTTGGGATAAAACGGGTTTAAGTGGTGTCTAAACACTCCAAATTCATCCTGAACTCTTACAATTAATCAAATGCATTGAAATATCACACATTCTTACCCTAGAAACTGTAACAATGCTGTTTACTGCTTAGAATCAACGTTTGCTTGGTTTTAGCCTGTTTGCGGAGAAAATGGGTATAAGTGGTGGCTAAACAATCAAAATTCAACCCGAACTCTTGTAGTTAGTCATATGCGTTGTATTGTTACATATTTGGCCCTAGAAAGAGTAACATAGCTGTTTACTGCTTCGAATCAATGTTTTCTCTCAGTTTTAGCCTGTTTTCTCGGTTTATGCCTGTTTTGTGATAAAACGGGTTTAAGTGTTGTCTAAATACTCCAAATTAATCCCAAACTCTTACAATTATTCAAGTGCATTGGATTGTCACACATTCTGACCCTAGAAACAGTAACAAAGCCGCTTACTGCTTTGAATCAACGTTTTCTCGGTTTTAGCTTATTTTGGGACAAAATAGGTAAAAGTGGTGTCAAAACACTCCAAATTCAACCCAAACTCTTATAAGTAGTCGAATACATTGGATTGTTACATATTTTGACCCCGAGAAAGAGTAACATAGCTGTTTACTGTTTCAAATCAATGTTTTCTCTCGGTTTTAGCATGTTTTCTTGGTTTAAGCATGTTTTGGGATAAAACGAGTTTAAGTGGTGTCTAAACACTCCAAATCCATCCCGAACTCTTACAATTAGTCCAATGCATTGGAATGTCACACAATCTGACCCTAGAAACTGTAAAAACGCTTTTTACTGCTTAGAATCAACGTTTGCTCGGTTTTAGCCTGTTTGCGGACAAAATGGGTATAAGTAGTGGCTAAACAATCCAAATTCCATCTGATCTCTTGTAGTTCGTCATATGCGTTGTATTGTTACATATTTTGACCCTAGAAGAGTAACATAGCTGTTTACTGCTTCGAATCAACGTTTTCTTGGTTTTAGCCTATTTTGGGAATCAATAGGTAAAAGTGGTGTCTATACACTCCAAATTCAACCCAAACTCTTATAACTAGTCAAATACATTGGATTGTTACACATTCTGCCCCTAGAAACAGTAACAAAGCTGTTTACTGCTTCGAATCAACGTTTTCTCCGTATTAGCCTATTTTGGGACAAAATAGGTAAAAGTGGTGTCAAAACACTCCAAATTCAACCCAAACTCTTATAAGTAGTCAAATACATTGGATTGTTACATACTTTGACCCTAGAAGAGTAACATAGCTGTTTACTGCTTCGATTCAATGTTTTCTCTCAGTTTTAGCCTGTTTTCTCGGTTTTAGCCTATTTTGGGATAAAACGGGTTTAAGAGTTGTCTAAACACTCCAAATTCATCCCAAACTCTTACAATTAGTCATATGCATTGGATTGTCACACATTCTGACCCTTGAAACAGTAACAAAGCCGTTTACTGCTTTGAATCAACGTTTTCACGGTTTTAGCCTATTTTGGGACAAAATAGGTGAAAGTGGTGTCAAAACACTCCAAATTCAACCCAAACTCTTATAAGTAGTCAAATACATTGGATTGTTACATATTTTGACCCCTAGAAAGAGTAACATAGCTGTTTACTGTTTCGAATCAATGTTTTCTCTCGGTTTTAGCATGTTTTCTTGGTTTAAGCATGTTTTGGGATAAAACGGGTTTAAGTGGTGTCTAAACACTCCAAATTCATCCTGAACTCTTACAATTAATCAAATGCATTGAAATATCACACATTCTTACCCTAGAAACTGTAACAATGCTGTTTACTGCTTAGAATCAACGTTTGCTTGGTTTTAGCCTGTTTGCGGAGAAAATGGGTATAAGTGGTGGCTAAACAATCAAAATTCAACCCGAACTCTTGTAGTTAGTCATATGCGTTGTATTGTTACATATTTGGCCCTAGAAAGAGTAACATAGCTGTTTACTGCTTCGAATCAATGTTTTCTCTCAGTTTTAGCCTGTTTTCTCGGTTTATGCCTGTTTTGTGATAAAACGGGTTTAAGTGTTGTCTAAATACTCCAAATTAATCCCAAACTCTTACAATTATTCAAGTGCATTGGATTGTCACACATTCTGACCCTAGAAACAGTAACAAAGCCGCTTACTGCTTTGAATCAACGTTTTCTCGGTTTTAGCTTATTTTGGGACAAAATAGGTAAAAGTGGTGTCAAAACACTCCAAATTCAACCCAAACTCTTATAAGTAGTCGAATACATTGGATTGTTACATATTTTGACCCCGAGAAAGAGTAACATAGCTGTTTACTGTTTCAAATCAATGTTTTCTCTCGGTTTTAGCATGTTTTCTTGGTTTAAGCATGTTTTGGGATAAAACGAGTTTAAGTGGTGTCTAAACACTCCAAATCCATCCCGAACTCTTACAATTAGTCCAATGCATTGGAATGTCACACAATCTGACCCTAGAAACTGTAAAAACGCTTTTTACTGCTTAGAATCAACGTTTGCTCGGTTTTAGCCTGTTTGCGGACAAAATGGGTATAAGTAGTGGCTAAACAATCCAAATTCCATCTGATCTCTTGTAGTTCGTCATATGCGTTGTATTGTTACATATTTTGACCCTAGAAGAGTAACATGTTGGTTTAAATTGAGTATGCGGAAGCAAATTCGAGAGAATGTGAGATAAAATGAGAGCTTGTATTAGAATAGCTTTTACAATGTCGGCCAAAGGCCTTAAATAGAATGAAAACTAGGTTAACAATCCCACCAACTCGACAACTTGTAGATAGAGACATGAAGAGAGAGAAGGGAGCGATCCCAAGATAGAAAGCGACGTGACCTTGTCTCCCTAAGGGAAGCTATCTCGTGACTCTTATCCTCCAACGGTCACATTCTTCTTCGAGATCCTTCTAATGGGCTTGGTATTGTTTCCAACCCCAAGCCTTCTCATTTCTCTCAATAGGCCTCAACCTTAAGGGTGGCCATTAGGACGATCGTACGGACGTCCGTACGGACAACCTCCAAGTCTTAAGTAACATGGTCAATACTCCCCCTCAAGCTTAGCCAAGTGAAACGGCTAAGCTTGGAACCCGCACAAGACCACCTCGTTAAAAACCTTAATATGGAAAACCACATGGGACAAAACCATATCAAGGAAAAGAGTGTGCTCTCCACGGGTTAGAGGAGTCTTCTCATGGATGTGTAGGATCGACTAGTCCAAGTTTGCTAGAGATATACTCGCAAATCTGTGGACTAGTGGCTTTTGTGAAAATATCGGCCAGTTGGTCCTTGCTCGGCGTGTGACACGGTAAGACAACCCCTTCTTCAATCTTCTCTCGCACTGTGTGGCAGTCTACTTCGATATGCTTGGTCCTCTCATGGAAAACAGAGTTGGTTGCTATATGCATTGCAGCCTTGTTGTCACAGTGCATAGTGATGGGTTCATCTATCTCCACTCCAAGGTCCTTGAGAAGACCTTTGAGCCAAGTTAGCTCGTTTGTGAGCTTCTTCATGGCCCTATATTCTGACTCGGCACTTGATTGAGACACCACCTTCTGTTTCTTCGACTTCCAAGTGACTAGGTTCCCACCAACAAACGTACAGTATCCTGTTGTAGACCTTCTATCGGTTGTGTCGCCCGCATAATCCGCGTCGCAATAGCCAACAAGCTCGGTATTGTTGTTCTTTCCCATCCAAATGCCGCGGCCAGGGCTTCCCTTTAGATAGCATAGGATCCTCTCAACAGTGTTCCAATCAAAGTTTGTTGGTGCTTTCATGTGCTGGCTTACTTGGTTCACAGCATAGCACAGATCCGGCCGTGTGATGGTGAGGTAAATCAGCTTCCCAACCAGCCGCCTATATCTGCCCACGTCCTCATATGGCTCAGCCAACTTGTTCGGTAACGTCTTCATCTCCCCCTTTCGCTTGACCTGGTAGCCTTCTTCTAGTGGCGTAGAGACCGGTTTAGCCCCCAGCTTACCAGTTTCCTTGAGCAAGTCCAGCGTGTACTTCCGTTGGGAGAGAAAGAGTCCTTCCGGCGATCGGGAGATTTCAATCCCAAGAAAATATTTCAGTTCGCCGAGGTCCTTGATGTCAAAGGCTGAGTGAAGGAGAGTCTTGGTAGTGGAAATACCTTCCTTGTCATCGCCAGTGATGATTATATCATCGACATAGACGAGCACCACGACGCGACCGCCGGCAGTCCGTAGAGTGAACAATGTGTGGTCGGCTTCCGAGCGTCGAAAACCATTGGTGCGAAGTGTCGAGCTGAGTTTGTGGTACCACGCCCGAGGGGATTGTTTGAGGCCGTAGATGGCCTTGCGAAGGCGGAGAACTTTGCCCGGAGCCACAAGATGTTCGAAGCCCGGAGGTGGGTGCATATACACTTCTTCTTCAAGCTCCCCCTGAAGGAAGGCATTCTTGACGTCCATCTGCCAAAGGTCCCACGAGAGGTTTGTAGCCAAGGAGAGAACGACACGAACGGTGTGCAGCTTGGCGACCGGGGCAAACGTGTCCGTATAGTCGGTACCGTATGTTTGTGTGAAACCGCGAGCCACAAGGCGAGCCTTATAGCGCTCCACGTCGCCATTGCTCAGGTACTTAATTGTGAAGACCCATTTTGAGCTGACCACCTTCTTTCCCTTGGGAAGATCCGCTTCGTCCCAAGTGTGGTTCCGGATCATAGCATCGGTCTCAGCATCAACCGCCGCTAACCACTCTTTGTGCTCTTTGGCTTCATCATAGGTTTGAGGAACGAATTGAGCATCAATCTTGGTGAGGAAGGCAGCGTGTTCCTGAGGAACCAGGTCAAGTGAACACACCGCTTGGATAGGATGGGCCACGGCCTGATTGTTGTAGTAGACCCGCTTATCTTTCCATGTCGAAGGATGAAACTTTAGACGTTGACTTCGCCGGGGAAGAGCAACCATAGATTCCCGTGGGAGAGCATCGGTTGAGGTCACGAGATGATCATTGTCCTCATGAGTAGGCTCGGCACATGGTTCAGCCGGAGGAGGAACAAGCGGCACGGAGGCATTTTCTTGAACTTCTTCTTCTACGGGTGAGATAGCGGGTACATCCGGTTCATGTGAGGTCGGAGTAGGCTGAGCATGGCTCGACGGGCTTGATGGAGTGTTGATGCCGAGGTGATCGAGGAGGAACCGTAGGTTGGCCGAACGATCAGAGTTGGACCGAGAGAGATCCTTGAGACTGTCCCAATCCTTTGTCGCATAGTATCCTTGGTGTTCAAGGAACCGCACTTCTCGAGAGATATGTAGGCGGCCAGCAGCTGGATCATAGCACTTATAGCCCTTCTGACTTGTCGAGTAGCCAATGAACATACATTTGGTGCTTTTGGCGTCGAGCTTAGTCCTTTGTTCCCCTGGAACCAAAACAAAGCATACACACCCGAAAACGCGTAAGTGATCCAAAGATGGTTTAAATTGATTGAGTACCTCATATGGAGATTTGTCTTGTAGAACTTTGGTAGGAGTCCTATTAATCAAGTAGCAAGCCGTCATGACAGCATCTCCCCAGAATCGTTTGGTGACATTGGTTTGGAACATCATCGACCTCGCCACTTCCATAAGGTGCCGGTTCTTCCTCTCGGCCACGCCATTCTGTTGGGGCGTATATGGACAACTCGTTTGTTGTAGAATGCCGTGTTTGGACAAATGATCTTTGAGTCTATGACTGATGTACTCTCCCCCATTATCTGATCTTAGTACCTTTATTTTTGCATTGAAATGATTAGTAACATAATTCTGAAAATTAACAAATGCATCATAAACCCTATCTTTAGATGGTAACAATGTGAGCCAAGTATATTTTGATTTTTCATCAATAAAAGTCACAAAATACTTGTTATTGTCTCTAGATAGGCATGGTGAGGTCCAAACATCAGAATGTACTAAGTCAAAACAATGTTCATAAATGGTAGTAGATTTAGGGAAAACCGATTTGCAATGTTTGCCAAGAATACAAGGTTCACAACTTGAACTATCAAAAGAAAATTTAGGCAACATTAATTGAAAAGCTCTAGAGTGAGGGTGGCCTAGTCTAGCATGCCACACTTCACTTGAAATACTACTAAGGTCCGATTTAAAAGAAAACATATTAGGTGAACTTGATGAGTTTTTCTCTAGGACATAGAGATCTCCCTTAGCATCTCCACCTCCAAGAATCTTGCCAGTCTCAATATCCTGAAAATGCACACTGTTAGGACCAAATATGGTATAACAATTCAAATCGGTTGTAGCTCTCTTAACCGATAATAGGTTAGAAGTAAAAGTAGGCATAAAGAAGGCCTTTGAGTTCTTATCAAACAACTTTAAATCTCCTACACCTTTAACTGGTATCCTATCCCCATTTGCAATAATCACATTTCCCACAGTCGGCTTTATGTTGTGTATAAGGCTCGGGTTACTTATCATGTGATGAGAAGCACCCGAGTCTACAACAAGCGTTTTACTAGGTTGTGAAGCGAAGAAAGTGATACCAGATTCCTTTAGGGCTGCGATGGACTTGATGAGGGCCTCCAGGTCTGATTTCCTCACAAGATCTCCAAGAGAAGCCGCCATGGCCGTAGCCGCCGCGTTGCCTTGGTTTGCTGCACCGAAACCTTGGCCGCTTGGTCCTTCTTGCGAGATATGCGCCTTGAACTTAGCCGGTTTGAGATGAGGGTGAAGGATCCAGCACTTGTCCTTCATGTGTCCCTTCTTCTTGCAATGGTCGCACACCATTGTTTTCCGGTCATCTTGCTTGTAGACTCCTTTGTTCGCGGTAGCCAAGTCGTCCTTTCCACAAAAGAGACCAAGTGAACCTTGTTCCTTTTGCACTTGAGAACACACGTCTTCAAGAGTAGGTAGCTTGTCTCCACGGAGGATGTGCTTAATCAGGTCATTGAACGCCGGATTGAGAGTGAGCAGGAGACCAAACACCTTGTCTTGCTCCTTTCGTTCATTGAGGATGGCCGGATCGATAGTACTTGGCCGGAGCATCTCCAACTCGGCCCACAATGACCGGAACTTCCCAAAATGCTTGGTAAACTCCAAGTCTTCTTGATGGAGACCGTTGATAGCCTTCTTGACCTCAAATACCCGAGTCAAGTTGGTCACGTTCCCATACACATTCGCTAGCGTCTCCCATAGTTCTTTGGCCGTCTCGCAGTACGAGTAGGCTTCAAGAATCGGTGCGTCTAGCGAGTTTTGGAGAATGGCAAGCACGGTCTGATCTTCTTGGAACCACTTGACTTCCTTCTCGAGATCAGCCTCCTTGTCTTCTTCCGTTCCTTCTTTACCGTCCTCCTTAGTGGCTTTCTTGGGGAGTTGGTCCGTTTCTACATGGATCCAAAGTCCTCGGCCACTGAGAGCGGTCTTTGTGGTTCTTTTCCACAACAGGTAGTTTGCTCCTTTGAGCACCACCGGGGTAACAATAGGCTTGTTGTTGTCCATTGTTAGGTAGAGTAGCGAGAAAAACGATAGAGTAGCGGATAGAATGAAGCGCGAATGAGTGAGTAGAATGAAGAATAGAGTAAAGGAGTAGTATACGAGTAGAGAATGCAAAGTAGAATCAAATAAGAACAAGAAAAAGAAGAGGAGAAAGTTTATAGAACCATGGATCAATAAACTTGCTCTGATACCATGTTGGTTTAAATTGAGTATGCGGAAGCAAATTCGAGAGAATGTGAGATAAAATGAGAGCTTGTATTAGAATAGCTTTTACAATGTCGGCCAAAGGCCTTAAATAGAATGAAAACTAGGTTAACAATCCCACCAACTCGACAACTTGTAGATAGAGACATGAAGAGAGAGAAGGGAGCGATCCCAAGATAGAAAGCGACGTGACCTTGTCTCCCTAAGGGAAGCTATCTCGTGACTCTTATCCTCCAACGGTCACATTCTTCTTCGAGATCCTTCTAATGGGCTTGGTATTGTTTCCAACCCCAAGCCTTCTCATTTCTCTCAATAGGCCTCAACCTTAAGGGTGGCCATTAGGACGATCGTACGGACGTCCGTACGGACAACCTCCAAGTCTTAAGTAACATGGTCAATATAACATAGCTGTTTACTGCTTCGAATCAACGTTTTCTTGGTTTTAGCCTATTTTGGGAATCAATAGGTAAAAGTGGTGTCTATACACTCCAAATTCAACCCAAACTCTTATAACTAGTCAAATACATTGGATTGTTACACATTCTGCCCCTAGAAACAGTAACAAAGCTGTTTACTGCTTCGAATCAACGTTTTCTCCGTATTAGCCTATTTTGGGACAAAATAGGTAAAAGTGGTGTCAAAACACTCCAAATTCAACCCAAACTCTTATAAGTAGTCAAATACATTGGATTGTTACATACTTTGACCCTAGAAGAGTAACATAGCTGTTTACTGCTTCGATTCAATGTTTTCTCTCAGTTTTAGCCTGTTTTCTCGGTTTTAGCCTATTTTGGGATAAAACGGGTTTAAGAGTTGTCTAAACACTCCAAATTCATCCCAAACTCTTACAATTAGTCATATGCATTGGATTGTCACACATTCTGACCCTTGAAACAGTAACAAAGCCGTTTACTGCTTTGAATCAACGTTTTCACGGTTTTAGCCTATTTTGGGACAAAATAGGTGAAAGTGGTGTCAAAACACTCCAAATTCAACCCAAACTCTTATAAGTAGTCAAATACATTGGATTGTTACATATTTTGACCCCTAGAAAGAGTAACATAGCTGTTTACTGTTTCGAATCAATGTTTTCTCTCGGTTTTAGCATGTTTTCTTGGTTTAAGCATGTTTTGGGATAAAACGGGTTTAAGTGGTGTCTAAACACTCCAAATTCATCCTGAACTCTTACAATTAATCAAATGCATTGAAATATCACACATTCTTACCCTAGAAACTGTAACAATGCTGTTTACTGCTTAGAATCAACGTTTGCTTGGTTTTAGCCTGTTTGCGGAGAAAATGGGTATAAGTGGTGGCTAAACAATCAAAATTCAACCCGAACTCTTGTAGTTAGTCATATGCGTTGTATTGTTACATATTTGGCCCTAGAAAGAGTAACATAGCTGTTTACTGCTTCGAATCAATGTTTTCTCTCAGTTTTAGCCTGTTTTCTCGGTTTATGCCTGTTTTGTGATAAAACGGGTTTAAGTGTTGTCTAAATACTCCAAATTAATCCCAAACTCTTACAATTATTCAAGTGCATTGGATTGTCACACATTCTGACCCTAGAAACAGTAACAAAGCCGCTTACTGCTTTGAATCAACGTTTTCTCGGTTTTAGCTTATTTTGGGACAAAATAGGTAAAAGTGGTGTCAAAACACTCCAAATTCAACCCAAACTCTTATAAGTAGTCGAATACATTGGATTGTTACATATTTTGACCCCGAGAAAGAGTAACATAGCTGTTTACTGTTTCAAATCAATGTTTTCTCTCGGTTTTAGCATGTTTTCTTGGTTTAAGCATGTTTTGGGATAAAACGAGTTTAAGTGGTGTCTAAACACTCCAAATCCATCCCGAACTCTTACAATTAGTCCAATGCATTGGAATGTCACACAATCTGACCCTAGAAACTGTAAAAACGCTTTTTACTGCTTAGAATCAACGTTTGCTCGGTTTTAGCCTGTTTGCGGACAAAATGGGTATAAGTAGTGGCTAAACAATCCAAATTCCATCTGATCTCTTGTAGTTCGTCATATGCGTTGTATTGTTACATATTTTGACCCTAGAAGAGTAACATAGCTGTTTACTGCTTCGAATCAACGTTTTCTTGGTTTTAGCCTATTTTGGGAATCAATAGGTAAAAGTGGTGTCTATACACTCCAAATTCAACCCAAACTCTTATAACTAGTCAAATACATTGGATTGTTACCCATTCTGCCCCTAGAAACAGTAACAAAGCTGTTTACTGCTTCGAATCAACGTTTTCTCCGTATTAGCCTATTTTGGGACAAAATAGGTAAAAGTGGTGTCAAAACACTCCAAATTCAACCCAAACTCTTATAAGTAGTCAAATACATTGGATTGTTACATACTTTGACCCTAGAAGAGTAACATAGCTGTTTACTGCTTCGATTCAATGTTTTCTCTCAGTTTTAGCCTGTTTTCTCGGTTTTAGCCTATTTTGGGATAAAACGGGTTTAAGAGTTGTCTAAACACTCCAAATTCATCCCAAACTCTTACAATTAGTCATATGCATTGGATTGTCACACATTCTGACCCTTGAAACAGTAACAAAGCCGTTTACTGCTTTGAATCAACGTTTTCACGGTTTTAGCCTATTTTGGGACAAAATAGGTGAAAGTGGTGTCAAAACACTCCAAATTCAACCCAAACTCTTATAAGTAGTCAAATACATTGGATTGTTACATATTTTGACCCCTAGAAAGAGTAACATAGCTGTTTACTGTTTCGAATCAATGTTTTCTCTCGGTTTTAGCATGTTTTCTTGGTTTAAGCATGTTTTGGGATAAAACGGGTTTAAGTGGTGTCTAAACACTCCAAATTCATCCTGAACTCTTACAATTAATCAAATGCATTGAAATATCACACATTCTTACCCTAGAAACTGTAACAATGCTGTTTACTGCTTAGAATCAACGTTTGCTTGGTTTTAGCCTGTTTGCGGAGAAAATGGGTATAAGTGGTGGCTAAACAATCAAAATTCAACCCGAACTCTTGTAGTTAGTCATATGCGTTGTATTGTTACATATTTGGCCCTAGAAAGAGTAACATAGCTGTTTACTGCTTCGAATCAATGTTTTCTCTCAGTTTTAGCCTGTTTTCTCGGTTTATGCCTGTTTTGTGATAAAACGGGTTTAAGTGTTGTCTAAATACTCCAAATTAATCCCAAACTCTTACAATTATTCAAGTGCATTGGATTGTCACACATTCTGACCCTAGAAACAGTAACAAAGCCGCTTACTGCTTTGAATCAACGTTTTCTCGGTTTTAGCTTATTTTGGGACAAAATAGGTAAAAGTGGTGTCAAAACACTCCAAATTCAACCCAAACTCTTATAAGTAGTCGAATACATTGGATTGTTACATATTTTGACCCCGAGAAAGAGTAACATAGCTGTTTACTGTTTCAAATCAATGTTTTCTCTCGGTTTTAGCATGTTTTTTTGGTTTAAGCATGTTTTGGGATAAAACGAGTTTAAGTGGTGTCTAAACACTCCAAATCCATCCCGAACTCTTACAATTAGTCCAATGCATTGGAATGTCACACAATCTGACCCTAGAAACTGTAAAAACGCTTTTTACTGCTTAGAATCAACGTTTGCTCGGTTTTAGCCTGTTTGCGGACAAAATGGGTATAAGTAGTGGCTAAACAATCCAAATTCCATCTGATCTCTTGTAGTTCGTCATATGCGTTGTATTGTTACATATTTTGACCCTAGAAGAGTAACATAGCTGTTTACTGCTTCGAATCAACGTTTTCTTGGTTTTAGCCTATTTTGGGAATCAATAGGTAAAAGTGGTGTCTATACACTCCAAATTCAACCCAAACTCTTATAACTAGTCAAATACATTGGATTGTTACACATTCTGCCCCTAGAAACAGTAACAAAGCTGTTTACTGCTTCGAATCAACGTTTTCTCCGTATTAGCCTATTTTGGGACAAAATAGGTAAAAGTGGTGTGAAAACACTATTAGAATGTACCAAGGAGGAGAGAGGAGAGGCCGGTAAGGCCGAGCCTTGGAAGAAGAGAAGAAAGGCCGGAAAGGCCATGTAAAGGCCGGTAAGGCCATGTCCGTGTCCGTGAGTGACCATGTACCGTGTCCGGTACCATGTACCGTGTCCGTGAACGGACCCATGTCCGGTGAGCGGCCAGTTAGGCCGTGAACACATTGAAGAGAAGGCCCGTCCGTACAGGCCCGTCCGTACAGGCCCGTCCGTACAGGCCCGTCCGTACGATGAAGAGAAGGCCCGTCCGTACAATGAAGAGAAGGCCCGTCCGTACGGTCTCGGCCCTTAGGCCTGCGCTCGGTCCAGTAGATAGAGAGGCCGAGTTTGAGAGGAGGAAAGCGAGGCCCTACAAGAGAGAGAGGCTTATGGGAAGATCACATGTGCCCTTGGTTGGTGAAGGAAGGAAAGGTCACTCTCACCAACACCAAATCGAGAATGTCACTTTCATCACTCTCTTCTTCTCTCTAACGGTCATATGACCTTGTATTCTCCTATATTAAGCTTTGTATTTCACCTCATATGTAACACAATATATCACAATATTATTCAATAGAAGAGAAACCAATTTCCTCTCTATACTTGTGTTCTTGTTTCATATTAACAATGTAGAGAGTTTAGGATTAGCGGTTAGGGGCTGCCCTTAAGGCAGCCTATTCTCTTCTCAAATCCACCTAAACTCTTCTTATTTACTGCTTTACTTAGCCTAGATTACTGATTCTTAATCCTCCTTCTCCTAAGTACACAAACTCTAAGTGTTGTGATACTAGAAGAGGATAAGTCTCAAACTAGTGCTTCTCCTAGTTAGGATCCGCTTACTCTCTAGTATTTGGGTTCTATCTAGCTTGTTTATGGGGAGTTCATCACAAGTTGATGTTCTCTCCTCCCCCTTGAGAATGAGTTAGTTTGTTGTGGGTAAAGGGGGATTCATTCACCAAGTGTTTGTCTACCCTCTCTTGTGAGCTTTGTCTCATAAATCCCAACATGGTAGCAGAGCAGGTTCTGTTCTTGGTGATTTAAACTCATTCTCAAAGTCGTTTTCTTAGGAGTTAGCTTAGTTAAAGTTTTAGACTTTGCTTAGGTGTTAAATCGCTTAGCTTAGTTTCTTTAAAGCTTTAATTTTGCTTTTGTTGATTAAATCGATTCTCTAGCAGCTCATTGTTGAGTAAGCTTGGTCTCTTGTCTTGTTAGAATTTGTAGACCAAGTGTGTGGAAAGAAATCGATTTTACAAGCCCCATCCTTAAGCTTTACCGATTTGGTAATAGCTTTGTTTATTTTGGGATGTGTGGGAAGTGATGAACCATTGAGCAAATTGTGTTGTTCATGGTGAGGATTCACGGTTCTTGTGTGCTTGTATGAGCCACGAAATTCTTAGGATTTAGCTCTCTTAGGATTTAGTTAATTTTCCTCTAAAGGTTTAATTTTGCTTTTGTTAAATTTCCTTTAAAGGCTTAATTACTAAATCGCTACTTCTTCTTCTCAATGTTGAGAAAGCTTTGTTTCTGGCCCTATGGTGTGTCCAGATTCAAGCTTGAAGAAGAGAGAGATCTTAATTTTCGCATCTCATGTCCGCTTGGTCAACTAGACTAAAGCTGTTCAAAGATGCATTCTTTTAACCGTTGGACAATAGGTTGTTCCAAAGGCTTTTGTTGTTTCTTCTTTGCTTGGGACCACGAAAAACATCTTCTATATGTTATTTTCGTGGATCTAAAAGATCTTGGAGAACACTTTGTTTAAGTGATTCTACCATGAGTTAGGTCCAAACCGTTGGAGAAATTAATTTTCCAAACGGTCCATGTGTTTCAGCCATTAAAGCACCAAAGTCTTGTTGAATGTTGGATGCTCTTGGCTGTCAAAGCTTCTGCAAACTCAAGAAAACAGAGTATAACTCTGTCCATAAGAACTCTTGAGCAAATTCTCTATTCTACTCTCCACTCCCCTTATACTTCCGCCCATATACTCTACTATACTCTATACTCTTGGTTACTAATTCTCTGGTTACTTATTCTCTAAATTCTATTTTATTTTCAGTAATATTCTATATTCTCTATTCTCTAATCTCTAACAATCTCTTGTTTAGAATCTGTTCCATTGATTTTTTGGTTTCAGTTTCAGCATTGAAGATTGTGTGGAGCTCGCTCACTATCTCAAGGAGAAGAAGTGGCGAGGTTGAAGGCTACAAGATAGCCATGTAAGAGCGCAGCACAATGCCTGGAGTTAGAACCAAGGGCCACCAAGTCTTTGTTAAGCTGGTGGAAGGTGATGAATCAGTCCAAGAGCATGTGTGTTAGTGCCAAGTTGTTGATCGGATGTGCACAATGGTCTTTAGGAAAGGTGATGCACAAGGTTTCAACTGTTGATTGGATGTGCACAAGAACGGTGATGCACAAGGCTTCAACTGAGGTGATGAGGTTTCAGCCCATCATCAAGTAAAGGTTACGGGGGAGATCAAGTGACTTCAGACCGTACCTCACAGATTCTGCTCGGCCACAAGCAAAAGTCTTTACTTAAAGCTCAGCCGAAGCGTCTCAAAGATCGACTCGGACGAAACCCTTCCACTGCGATTCAGCTTCCGCGTTCTTCACAAAAGTTCTAGACCATGGAGTCATCTTGCCAGTGGAAGTGGAATCATACCAATCCGAGCAGCCGTTCGAAAGTTATGCCCGATTCAGTGGGCATATGTCAGTCTGACGAATAAAGCTAGCCGGGTTTAAAACCATGGTTAGAGAAGCGGTCTCAAGGAGGAATTCCAAACCGCATCAGTGATCAACTCTCTCCTTCCTATCCATCAAAACACCATAAAGGCTGTGCTCTAAACCCTTCTCTATTTTAATTCATAAATTCATTACCTTAGCTTCATTACTAGTCTTTAGTCTTTAATATGATTCTTCTTAAATTGTCACACTTTTAGAATTTTTCTTTGATATTCCTCATAGCAAACACTTATTCTTTTCTTCTTTATCACTTGTTTAAGGGGTAAAGGAGACTATGAGAGCCTCAAAGAAATTCTAAAGGCGCAAGGATGGAGATCATAAGGAATGTGCTAAAGGCAAGGTGGGCTAAGGAGTAGGAGCGGTTCAAATCATGAAGAGAAGGGAGCTAGTTCTTTGCAAACCAAGGTCAAGGGACATCATGGATAGTGGAGTCTATACTCTTTTTCCCTTAACAAAGTTTTATCCCAAGAGGTTTTCTTTGTTGAGGTTTTTAATGAGGTAGATGACACTAGTCCACCCTTGATCTTTGGTCCCCATGGTGTCCCACCGATCAAGCGTGCGGGGGAGTATTAGAATGTACCAAGGAGGAGAGAGGAGAGGCCGGTAAGGCCGAGCCTTGGAAGAAGAGAAGAAAGGCCGGAAAGGCCATGTAAAGGCCGGTAAGGCCATGTCCGTGTCCGTGAGCGACCATGTACCGTGTCCGGTACCATGTACCGTGTCCGTGAACGGACCCATGTCCGGTGAGCGGCCAGTTAGGCCGTGAACACATTGAAGAGAAGGCCCGTCCGTACAGGCCCGTCCGTACAGGCCCGTCCGTACAGGCCCGTCCGTACGATGAAGAGAAGGCCCGTCCGTACAATGAAGAGAAGGCCCGTCCGTACGGTCTCGGCCCTTAGGCCTGCGCTCGGTCCAGTAGATAGAGAGGCCGAGTTTGAGAGGAGGAAAGCGAGGCCCTACAAGAGAGAGAGGCTTATGGGAAGATCACATGTGCCCTTGGTTGGTGAAGGAAGGAAAGGTCACTCTCACCAACACCAAATCGAGAATGTCACTTTCATCACTCTCTTCTTCTCTCTAACGGTCATATGACCTTGTATTCTCCTATATTAAGCTTTGTATTTCACCTCATATGTAACACAATATATCACAATATTATTCAATAGAAGAGAAACCAATTTCCTCTCTATACTTGTGTTCTTGTTTCATATTAACAATGTAGAGAGTTTAGGATTAGCGGTTAGGGGCTGCCCTTAAGGCAGCCTATTCTCTTCTCAAATCCACCTAAACTCTTCTTATTTACTGCTTTACTTAGCCTAGATTACTGATTCTTAATCCTCCTTCTCCTAAGTACACAAACTCTAAGTGTTGTGATACTAGAAGAGGATAAGTCTCAAACTAGTGCTTCTCCTAGTTAGGATCCGCTTACTCTCTAGTATTTGGGTTCTATCTAGCTTGTTTATGGGGAGTTCATCACAAGTTGATGTTCTCTCCTCCCCCTTGAGAATGAGTTAGTTTGTTGTGGGTAAAGGGGGATTCATTCACCAAGTGTTTGTCTACCCTCTCTTGTGAGCTTTGTCTCATAAATCCCAACAAACACTCCAAATTCAACCCAAACTCTTATAAGTAGTCAAATACATTGGATTGTTACATACTTTGACCCTAGAAGAGTAACATAGCTGTTTACTGCTTCGATTCAATGTTTTCTCTCAGTTTTAGCCTGTTTTCTCGGTTTTAGCCTATTTTGGGATAAAACGGGTTTAAGAGTTGTCTAAACACTCCAAATTCATCCCAAACTCTTACAATTAGTCATATGCATTGGATTGTCACACATTCTGACCCTTGAAACAGTAACAAAGCCGTTTACTGCTTTGAATCAACGTTTTCACGGTTTTAGCCTATTTTGGGACAAAATAGGTGAAAGTGGTGTCAAAACACTCCAAATTCAACCCAAACTCTTATAAGTAGTCAAATACATTGGATTGTTACATATTTTGACCCCTAGAAAGAGTAACATAGCTGTTTACTGTTTCGAATCAATGTTTTCTCTCGGTTTTAGCATGTTTTCTCGGTTTAAGCATGTTTTGGGATAAAACGGGTTTAAGTGGTGTCTAAACACTCCAAATTCATCCTGAACTCTTACAATTAATCAAATGCATTGAAATATCACACATTCTTACCCTAGAAACTGTAACAATGCTGTTTACTGCTTAGAATCAACGTTTGCTTGGTTTTAGCCTGTTTGCGGAGAAAATGGGTATAAGTGGTGGCTAAACAATCAAAATTCAACCCGAACTCTTGTAGTTAGTCATATGCGTTGTATTGTTACATATTTGGCCCTAGAAAGAGTAACATAGCTGTTTACTGCTTCGAATCAATGTTTTCTCTCAGTTTTAGCCTGTTTTCTCGGTTTATGCCTGTTTTGTGATAAAACGGGTTTAAGTGTTGTCTAAATACTCCAAATTAATCCCAAACTCTTACAATTATTCAAGTGCATTGGATTGTCACACATTCTGACCCTAGAAACAGTAACAAAGCCGCATACTTCTTTGAATCAACGTTTTCTCGGTTTTAGCTTATTTTGGGACAAAATAGGTAAAAGTGGTGTCAAAACACTCCAAATTCAACCCAAACTCTTATAAGTAGTCGAATACATTGGATTGTTACATATTTTGACCCCGAGAAAGAGTAACATAGCTGTTTACTGTTTCGAATCAATGTTTTCTCTCGGTTTTAGCATGTTTTCTTGGTTTAAGCATGTTTTGGGATAAAACGGGTTTAAGTGGTGTCTAAACACTCCAAATTCATCCTGAACTCTTACAATTAATCAAATGCATTGAAATATCACACATTCTTACCCTAGAAACTGTAACAATGCTGTTTACTGCTTAGAATCAACGTTTGCTTGGTTTTAGCCTGTTTGCGGAGAAAATGGGTATAAGTGGTGGCTAAACAATCAAAATTCAACCCGAACTCTTGTAGTTAGTCATATGCGTTGTATTGTTACATATTTGGCCCTAGAAAGAGTAACATAGCTGTTTACTGCTTCGAATCAATGTTTTCTCTCAGTTTTAGCCTGTTTTCTCGGTTTATGCCTGTTTTGTGATAAAACGGGTTTAAGTGTTGTCTAAATACTCCAAATTAATCCCAAACTCTTACAATTATTCAAGTGCATTGGATTGTCACACATTCTGACCCTAGAAACAGTAACAAAGCCGCATACTTCTTTGAATCAACGTTTTCTCGGTTTTAGCTTATTTTGGGACAAAATAGGTAAAAGTGGTGTCAAAACACTCCAAATTCAACCCAAACTCTTATAAGTAGTCGAATACATTGGATTGTTACATATTTTGACCCCGAGAAAGAGTAACATAGCTGTTTACTGTTTCGAATCAATGTTTTCTCTCGGTTTTAGCATGTTTTCTTGGTTTAAGCATGTTTTGGGATAAAACGGGTTTAAGTGGTGTCTAAACACTCCAAATTCATCCTGAACTCTTACAATTAATCAAATGCATTGAAATATCACACATTCTTACCCTAGAAACTGTAACAATGCTGTTTACTGCTTAGAATCAACGTTTGCTTGGTTTTAGCCTGTTTGCGGAGAAAATGGGTATAAGTGGTGGCTAAACAATCAAAATTCAACCCGAACTCTTGTAGTTAGTCATATGCGTTGTATTGTTACATATTTGGCCCTAGAAAGAGTAACATAGCTGTTTACTGCTTCGAATCAATGTTTTCTCTCAGTTTTAGCCTGTTTTCTCGGTTTATGCCTGTTTTGTGATAAAACGGGTTTAAGTGTTGTCTAAATACTCCAAATTAATCCCAAACTCTTACAATTATTCAAGTGCATTGGATTGTCACACATTCTGACCCTAGAAACAGTAACAAAGCCGCATACTTCTTTGAATCAACGTTTTCTCGGTTTTAGCTTATTTTGGGACAAAATAGGTAAAAGTGGTGTCAAAACACTCCAAATTCAACCCAAACTCTTATAAGTAGTCGAATACATTGGATTGTTACATATTTTGACCCCGAGAAAGAGTAACATAGCTGTTTACTGTTTCAAATCAATGTTTTCTCTCGGTTTTAGCATGTTTTCTTGGTTTAAGCATGTTTTGGGATAAAACGAGTTTAAGTGGTGTCTAAACACTCCAAATCCATCCCGAACTCTTACAATTAGTCCAATGCATTGGAATGTCACACAATCTGACCCTAGAAACTGTAAAAACGCTTTTTACTGCTTAGAATCAACGTTTGCTCGGTTTTAGCCTGTTTGCGGACAAAATGGGTATAAGTAGTGGCTAAACAATCCAAATTCCATCTGATCTCTTGTAGTTCGTCATATGCGTTGTATTGTTACATATTTTGACCCTAGAAGAGTAACATAGCTGTTTACTGCTTCGAATCAACGTTTTCTTGGTTTTAGCCTATTTTGGGAATCAATAGGTAAAAGTGGTGTCTATACACTCCAAATTCAACCCAAACTCTTATAACTAGTCAAATACATTGGATTGTTACACATTCTGCCCCTAGAAACAGTAACAAAGCTGTTTACTGCTTCGAATCAACGTTTTCTCCGTATTAGCCTATTTTGGGACAAAATAGGTAAAAGTGGTGTCAAAACACTCCAAATTCAACCCAAACTCTTATAAGTAGTCAAATACATTGGATTGTTACATATTTTGACCCTAGAAGAGTAACATAGCTGTTTACTGCTTCGATTCAATGTTTTCTCTCAGTATTAGCCTGTTTTCTCGGTTTTAGCCTATTTTGGGATAAAACGGGTTTAAGTGTTGTCTAAACACTCCAAATTAATCCCAAACTCTTACAATTAGTCATATGCATTGGATTGTCACACATTCTGACCCTTGAAACAGTAACAAAGCCGTTTACTGCTTTGAATCAACGTTTTCACGGTTTTAGCCTATTTTGGGACAAAATAGGTGAAAGCGGTGTCAAAACACTCCAAATTCAACCCAAACTCTTATAAGTAGTCAAATACATTGGATTGTTACATATTTTGACCCCTAGAAAGAGTAACATAGCTGTTTACTATTTCGAATCAATGTTTTCTCTCGGTTTTAGCATGTTTTCTCGGTTTAAGCATGTTTTGGGATAAAACGGGTTTAAGTGGTGTCTAAACACTCCAAATTCATCCTGAACTCTTACAATTAATCAAATGCATTGAAATATCACACATTCTTACCCTAGAAACTGTAACAATGCTGTTTACTGCTTAGAATCAACGTTTGCTTGGTTTTAGCCTGTTTGCGGAGAAAATGGGTATAAGTGGTGGCTAAACAATCAAAATTCAACCCGAACTCTTGTAGTTAGTCATATGCGTTGTATTGTTACATATTTGGCCCTAGAAAAAGTAACATAGCTGTTTACTGCTTCGAATCAATGTTTTCTCTCAGTTTTAGCCTGTTTTCTCGGTTTATGCCTGTTTTGTGATAAAACGGGTTTAAGTGTTGTCTAAACACTCCAAATTAATCCCAAACTCTTACAATTATTCAAGTGCATTGGATTGTCACACATTCTGACCCTAGAAACAGTAACAAAACCGCTTACTGCTTTGAATCAACGTTTTCTCGGTTTTAGCTTATTTTGGGACAAAATAGGTAAAGGTGGTGTCAAAACACTCCAAATTCAACCCAAACTCTTATAAGTAGTCGAATACATTGGATTGTTACATATTTTGACTCCGAGAAAGAGTAACATAGCTGTTTACTGTTTCGAATCAATGTTTTCTCTCGGTTTTAGCATGTTTTCTTGGTTTAAGCATGTTTTGGGATAAAACGGGTTTAAGTGGTGTCTAAACACTCCAAATTCATCCTGAACTCTTACAATTAATCAAATGCATTGAAATATCACACATTCTTACCCTAGAAACTGTAACAATGCTGTTTACTGCTTAGAATCAACGTTTGCTTGGTTTTAGCCTGTTTGCGGAGAAAATGGGTATAAGTGGTGGCTAAACAATCAAAATTCAACCCGAACTCTTGTAGTTAGTCATATGCGTTGTATTGTTACATATTTGGCCCTAGAAAGAGTAACATAGCTGTTTACTGCTTCGAATCAATGTTTTCTCTCAGTTTTAGCCTGTTTTCTCGGTTTATGCCTGTTTTGTGATAAAACGGGTTTAAGTGTTGTCTAAATACTCCAAATTAATCCCAAACTCTTACAATTATTCAAGTGCATTGGATTGTCACACATTCTGACCCTAGAAACAGTAACAAAGCCGCATACTTCTTTGAATCAACGTTTTCTCGGTTTTAGCTTATTTTGGGACAAAATAGGTAAAAGTGGTGTCAAAACACTCCAAATTCAACCCAAACTCTTATAAGTAGTCGAATACATTGGATTGTTACATATTTTGACCCCGAGAAAGAGTAACATAGCTGTTTACTGTTTCAAATCAATGTTTTCTCTCGGTTTTAGCATGTTTTCTTGGTTTAAGCATGTTTTGGGATAAAACGAGTTTAAGTGGTGTCTAAACACTCCAAATCCATCCCGAACTCTTACAATTAGTCCAATGCATTGGAATGTCACACAATCTGACCCTAGAAACTGTAAAAACGCTTTTTACTGCTTAGAATCAACGTTTGCTCGGTTTTAGCCTGTTTGCGGACAAAATGGGTATAAGTAGTGGCTAAACAATCCAAATTCCATCTGATCTCTTGTAGTTCGTCATATGCGTTGTATTGTTACATATTTTGACCCTAGAAGAGTAACATAGCTGTTTACTGCTTCGAATCAACGTTTTCTTGGTTTTAGCCTATTTTGGGAATCAATAGGTAAAAGTGGTGTCTATACACTCCAAATTCAACCCAAACTCTTATAACTAGTCAAATACATTGGATTGTTACACATTCTGCCCCTAGAAACAGTAACAAAGCTGTTTACTGCTTCGAATCAACGTTTTCTCCGTATTAGCCTATTTTGGGACAAAATAGGTAAAAGTGGTGTCAAAACACTCCAAATTCAACCCAAACTCTTATAAGTAGTCAAATACATTGGATTGTTACATATTTTGACCCTAGAAGAGTAACATAGCTGTTTACTGCTTCGATTCAATGTTTTCTCTCAGTATTAGCCTGTTTTCTCGGTTTTAGCCTATTTTGGGATAAAACGGGTTTAAGTGTTGTCTAAACACTCCAAATTAATCCCAAACTCTTACAATTAGTCATATGCATTGGATTGTCACACATTCTGACCCTAGAAACAGTAACAAAACCGCTTACTGCTTTGAATCAACGTTTTCTCGGTTTTAGCTTATTTTGGGACAAAATAGGTAAAAGTGGTGTCAAAACACTCCAAATTCAACCCAAACTCTTATAAGTAGTCGAATACATTGGATTGTTACATATTTTGACCCCGAGAAAGAGTAACATAGCTGTTTACTGTTTCGAATCAATGTTTTCTCTCGGTTTTAGCATGTTTTCTTGGTTTAAGCATGTTTTGGGATAAAACGGGTTTAAGTGGTGTCTAAACACTCCAAATTCATCCTGAACTCTTACAATTAATCAAATGCATTGAAATATCACACATTCTTACCCTAGAAACTGTAACAATGCTGTTTACTGCTTAGAATCAACGTTTGCTTGGTTTTAGCCTGTTTGCGGAGAAAATGGGTATAAGTGGTGGCTAAACAATCAAAATTCAACCCGAACTCTTGTAGTTAGTCATATGCGTTGTATTGTTACATATTTGGCCCTAGAAAGAGTAACATAGCTGTTTACTGCTTCGAATCAATGTTTTCTCTCAGTTTTAGCCTGTTTTCTCGGTTTATGCCTGTTTTGTGATAAAACGGGTTTAAGTGTTGTCTAAATACTCCAAATTAATCCCAAACTCTTACAATTATTCAAGTGCATTGGATTGTCACACATTCTGACCCTAGAAACAGTAACAAAGCCGCTTACTGCTTTGAATCAACGTTTTCTCGGTTTTAGCTTATTTTGGGACAAAATAGGTAAAAGTGGTGTCAAAACACTCCAAATTCAACCCAAACTCTTATAAGTAGTCGAATACATTGGATTGTTACATATTTTGACCCCGAGAAAGAGTAACATAGCTGTTTACTGTTTCAAATCAATGTTTTCTCTCGGTTTTAGCATGTTTTCTTGGTTTAAGCATGTTTTGGGATAAAACGAGTTTAAGTGGTGTCTAAACACTCCAAATCCATCCTGAACTCTTACAATTAGTCCAATGCATTGGAATGTCACACAATCTGACCCTAGAAACTGTAAAAACGCTTTTTACTGCTTAGAATCAACGTTTGCTCGGTTTTAGCCTGTTTGCGGACAAAATGGGTATAAGTAGTGGCTAAACAATCCAAATTCCATCTGATCTCTTGTAGTTCGTCATATGCGTTGTATTGTTACATATTTTGACCCTAGAAGAGTAACATACCTGTTTACTGCTTCGAATCAACGTTTTCTTGGTTTTAGCCTATTTTGGGAATCAATAGGTAAAAGTGGTGTCTATACACTCCAAATTCAACCCAAACTCTTATAACTAGTCAAATACATTGGATTGTTACACATTCTGCCCCTAGAAACAGTAACAAAGCTGTTTACTGCTTCGAATCAACGTTTTCTCCGTATTAGCCTATTTTGGGACAAAATAGGTAAAAGTGGTGTCAAAACACTCCAAATTCAACCCAAACTCTTATAAGTAGTCAAATACATTGGATTGTTACATACTTTGACCCTAGAAGAGTAACATAGCTGTTTACTGCTTCGATTCAATGTTTTCTCTCAGTATTAGCCTGTTTTCTCGGTTTTAGCCTATTTTGGGATAAAACGGGTTTAAGTGTTGTCTAAACACTCCAAATTAATCCCAAACTCTTACAATTAGTCATATGCATTGGATTGTCACACATTCTGACCCTTGAAACAGTAACAAAGCCGTTTACTGCTTTGAATCAACGTTTTCACGGTTTTAGCCTATTTTGGGACAAAATAGGTGAAAGTGGTGTCAAAACACTCCAAATTCAACCCAAACTCTTATAAGTAGTCAAATACATTGGATTGTTACATATTTTGACCCCTAGAAAGAGTAACATAGCTGTTTACTATTTCGAATCAATGTTTTCTCTCGGTTTTAGCATGTTTTCTCGGTTTAAGCATGTTTTGGGATAAAACGGGTTTAAGTGGTGTCTAAACACTCCAAATTCATCCTGAACTCTTACAATTAATCAAATGCATTGAAATATCACACATTCTTACCCTAGAAACTGTAACAATGCTGTTTACTGCTTAGAATCAACGTTTGCTTGGTTTTAGCCTGTTTGCGGAGAAAATGGGTATAAGTGGTGGCTAAACAATCAAAATTCAACCCGAACTCTTGTAGTTAGTCATATGCGTTGTATTGTTACATATTTGGCCCTAGAAAAAGTAACATAGCTGTTTACTGCTTCGAATCAATGTTTTCTCTCAGTTTTAGCCTGTTTTCTCGGTTTATGCCTGTTTTGTGATAAAACGGGTTTAAGTGTTGTCTAAACACTCCAAATTAATCCCAAACTCTTACAATTATTCAAGTGCATTGGATTGTCACACATTCTGACCCTAGAAACAGTAACAAAACCGCTTACTGCTTTGAATCAACGTTTTCTCGGTTTTAGCTTATTTTGGGACAAAATAGGTAAAAGTGGTGTCAAAACACTCCAAATTCAACCCAAACTCTTATAAGTAGTCGAATACATTGGATTGTTACATATTTTGACCCCGAGAAAGAGTAACATAGCTGTTTACTGTTTCGAATCAATGTTTTCTCTCGGTTTTAGCATGTTTTCTTGGTTTAAGCATGTTTTGGGATAAAACGGGTTTAAGTGGTGTCTAAACACTCCAAATTCATCCTGAACTCTTACAATTAATCAAATGCATTGAAATATCACACATTCTTACCCTAGAAACTGTAACAATGCTGTTTACTGCTTAGAATCAACGTTTGCTTGGTTTTAGCCTGTTTGCGGAGAAAATGGGTATAAGTGGTGGCTAAACAATCAAAATTCAACCCGAACTCTTGTAGTTAGTCATATGCGTTGTATTGTAACATATTTGGCCCTAGAAAGAGTAACATAGCTGTTTACTGCTTCAAATCAATGTTTTCTCTCAGTTTTAGCCTGTTTTCTCGGTTTATGCCTGTTTTGTGATAAAACGGGTTTAAGTGTTGTCTAAATACTCCAAATTAATCCCAAACTCTTACAATTATTCAAGTGCATTGGATTGTCACACATTCTGACCCTAGAAACAGTAACAAAGCCGCATACTTCTTTGAATCAACGTTTTCTCGGTTTTAGCTTATTTTGGGACAAAATAGGTAAAAGTGGTGTCAAAACACTCCAAATTCAACCCAAACTCTTATAAGTAGTCGAATACATTGGATTGTTACATATTTTGACCCCGAGAAAGAGTAACATAGCTGTTTACTGTTTCAAATCAATGTTTTCTCTCGGTTTTAGCATGTTTTCTTGGTTTAAGCATGTTTTGGGATAAAACGAGTTTAAGTGGTGTCTAAACACTCCAAATCCATCCCGAACTCTTACAATTAGTCCAATGCATTGGAATGTCACACAATCTGACCCTAGAAACTGTAAAAACGCTTTTTACTGCTTAGAATCAACGTTTGCTCGGTTTTAGCCTGTTTGCGGACAAAATGGGTATAAGTAGTGGCTAAACAATCCAAATTCCATCTGATCTCTTGTAGTTCGTCATATGCGTTGTATTGTTACATATTTTGACCCTAGAAGAGTAACATAGCTGTTTACTGCTTCGAATCAACGTTTTCTTGGTTTTAGGCTATTTTGGGAATCAATAGGTAAAAGTGGTGTCTATACACTCCAAATTCAACCCAAACTCTTATAACTAGTCAAATACATTGGATTGTTATGTTGGTTTAAATTGAGTATGCGGAAGCAAATTCGAGAGAATGTGAGATAAAATGAGAGCTTGTATTAGAATAGCTTTTACAATGTCGGCCAAAGGCCTTAAATAGAATGAAAACTAGGTTAACAATCCCACCAACTCGACAACTTGTAGATAGAGACATGAAGAGAGAGAAGGGAGCGATCCCAAGATAGAAAGCGACGTGACCTTGTCTCCCTAAGGGAAGCTATCTCGTGACTCTTATCCTCCAACGGTCACATTCTTCTTCGAGATCCTTCTAATGGGCTTGGTATTGTTTCCAACCCCAAGCCTTCTCATTTCTCTCAATAGGCCTCAACCTTAAGGGTGGCCATTAGGACGATCGTACGGACGTCCGTACGGACAACCTCCAAGTCTTAAGTAACATGGTCAATACTCCCCCTCAAGCTTAGCCAAGTGAAACGGCTAAGCTTGGAACCCGCACAAGACCACCTCGTTAAAAACCTTAATATGGAAAACCACATGGGACAAAACCATATCAAGGAAAAGAGTGTGCTCTCCACGGGTTAGAGGAGTCTTCTCATGGATGTGTAGGATCGACTAGTCCAAGTTTGCTAGAGATATACTCGCAAATCTGTGGACTAGTGGCTTTTGTGAAAATATCGGCCAGTTGGTCCTTGCTCGGCGTGTGACACGGTAAGACAACCCCTTCTTCAATCTTCTCTCGCACTGTGTGGCAGTCTACTTCGATATGCTTGGTCCTCTCATGGAAAACAGAGTTGGTTGCTATATGCATTGCAGCCTTGTTGTCACAGTGCATAGTGATGGGTTCATCTATCTCCACTCCAAGGTCCTTGAGAAGACCTTTGAGCCAAGTTAGCTCGTTTGTGAGCTTCTTCATGGCCCTATATTCTGACTCGGCACTTGATTGAGACACCACCTTCTGTTTCTTCGACTTCCAAGTGACTAGGTTCCCACCAACAAACGTACAGTATCCTGTTGTAGACCTTCTATCGGTTGTGTCGCCCGCATAATCCGCGTCGCAATAGCCAACAAGCTCGGTATTGTTGTTCTTTCCCATCCAAATGCCGCGGCCAGGGCTTCCCTTTAGATAGCATAGGATCCTCTCAACAGTGTTCCAATCAAAGTTTGTTGGTGCTTTCATGTGCTGGCTTACTTGGTTCACAGCATAGCACAGATCCGGCCGTGTGATGGTGAGGTAAATCAGCTTCCCAACCAGCCGCCTATATCTGCCCACGTCCTCATATGGCTCAGCCAACTTGTTCGGTAACGTCTTCATCTCCCCCTTTCGCTTGACCTGGTAGCCTTCTTCTAGTGGCGTAGAGACCGGTTTAGCCCCCAGCTTACCAGTTTCCTTGAGCAAGTCCAGCGTGTACTTCCGTTGGGAGAGAAAGAGTCCTTCCGGCGATCGGGAGATTTCAATCCCAAGAAAATATTTCAGTTCGCCGAGGTCCTTGATGTCAAAGGCTGAGTGAAGGAGAGTCTTGGTAGTGGAAATACCTTCCTTGTCATCGCCAGTGATGATTATATCATCGACATAGACGAGCACCACGACGCGACCGCCGGCAGTCCGTAGAGTGAACAATGTGTGGTCGGCTTCCGAGCGTCGAAAACCATTGGTGCGAAGTGTCGAGCTGAGTTTGTGGTACCACGCCCGAGGGGATTGTTTGAGGCCGTAGATGGCCTTGCGAAGGCGGAGAACTTTGCCCGGAGCCACAAGATGTTCGAAGCCCGGAGGTGGGTGCATATACACTTCTTCTTCAAGCTCCCCCTGAAGGAAGGCATTCTTGACGTCCATCTGCCAAAGGTCCCACGAGAGGTTTGTAGCCAAGGAGAGAACGACACGAACGGTGTGCAGCTTGGCGACCGGGGCAAACGTGTCCGTATAGTCGGTACCGTATGTTTGTGTGAAACCGCGAGCCACAAGGCGAGCCTTATAGCGCTCCACGTCGCCATTGCTCAGGTACTTAATTGTGAAGACCCATTTTGAGCTGACCACCTTCTTTCCCTTGGGAAGATCCGCTTCGTCCCAAGTGTGGTTCCGGATCATAGCATCGGTCTCAGCATCAACCGCCGCTAACCACTCTTTGTGCTCTTTGGCTTCATCATAGGTTTGAGGAACGAATTGAGCATCAATCTTGGTGAGGAAGGCAGCGTGTTCCTGAGGAACCAGGTCAAGTGAACACACCGCTTGGATAGGATGGGCCACGGCCTGATTGTTGTAGTAGACCCGCTTATCTTTCCATGTCGAAGGATGAAACTTTAGACGTTGACTTCGCCGGGGAAGAGCAACCATAGATTCCCGTGGGAGAGCATCGGTTGAGGTCACGAGATGATCATTGTCCTCATGAGTAGGCTCGGCACATGGTTCAGCCGGAGGAGGAACAAGCGGCACGGAGGCATTTTCTTGAACTTCTTCTTCTACGGGTGAGATAGCGGGTACATCCGGTTCATGTGAGGTCGGAGTAGGCTGAGCATGGCTCGACGGGCTTGATGGAGTGGTGATGCCGAGGTGATCGAGGAGGAACCGTAGGTTGGCCGAACGATCAGAGTTGGACCGAGAGAGATCCTTGAGACTGTCCCAATCCTTTGTCGCATAGTATCCTTGGTGTTCAAGGAACCGCACTTCTCGAGAGATATGTAGGCGGCCAGCAGCTGGATCATAGCACTTATAGCCCTTCTGACTTGTCGAGTAGCCAATGAACATACATTTGGTGCTTTTGGCGTCGAGCTTAGTCCTTTGTTCCCCTGGAACCAAAACAAAGCATACACACCCGAAAACGCGTAAGTGATCCAAAGATGGTTTAAATTGATTGAGTACCTCATATGGAGATTTGTCTTGTAGAACTTTGGTAGGAGTCCTATTAATCAAGTAGCAAGCCGTCATGACAGCATCTCCCCAGAATCGTTTGGTGACATTGGTTTGGAACATCATCGACCTCGCCACTTCCATAAGGTGCCGGTTCTTCCTCTCGGCCACGCCATTCTGTTGGGGCGTATATGGACAACTCGTTTGTTGTAGAATGCCGTGTTTGGACAAATGATCTTTGAGTCTATGACTGATGTACTCTCCCCCATTATCTGATCTTAGTACCTTTATTTTTGCATTGAAATGATTAGTAACATAATTCTGAAAATTAACAAATGCATCATAAACCCTATCTTTAGATGGTAACAATGTGAGCCAAGTATATTTTGATTTTTCATCAATAAAAGTCACAAAATACTTGTTATTGTCTCTAGATAGGCATGGTGAGGTCCAAACATCAGAATGTACTAAGTCAAAACAATGTTCATAAATGGTAGTAGATTTAGGGAAAACCGATTTGCAATGTTTGCCAAGAATACAAGGTTCACAACTTGAACTATCAAAAGAAAATTTAGGCAACATTAATTGAAAAGCTCTAGAGTGAGGGTGGCCTAGTCTAGCATGCCACACTTCACTTGAAATACTACTAAGGTCCGATTTAAAAGAAAACATATTAGGTGAACTTGATGAGTTTTTCTCTAGGACATAGAGATCTCCCTTAGCATCTCCACCTCCAAGAATCTTGCCAGTCTCAATATCCTGAAAATGCACACTGTTAGGACCAAATATGGTATAACAATTCAAATCGGTTGTAGCTCTCTTAACCGATAATAGGTTAGAAGTAAAAGTAGGCATAAAGAAGGCCTTTGAGTTCTTATCAAACAACTTTAAATCTCCTACACCTTTAACTGGTATCCTATCCCCATTTGCAATAATCACATTTCCCACAGTCGGCTTTATGTTGTGTATAAGGCTCGGGTTACTTATCATGTGATGAGAAGCACCCGAGTCTACAACAAGCGTTTTACTAGGTTGTGAAGCGAAGAAAGTGATACCAGATTCCTTTAGGGCTGCGATGGACTTGATGAGGGCCTCCAGGTCTGATTTCCTCACAAGATCTCCAAGAGAAGCCGCCATGGCCGTAGCCGCCGCGTTGCCTTGGTTTGCTGCACCGAAACCTTGGCCGCTTGGTCCTTCTTGCGAGATATGCGCCTTGAACTTAGCCGGTTTGAGATGAGGGTGAAGGATCCAGCACTTGTCCTTCATGTGTCCCTTCTTCTTGCAATGGTCGCACACCATTGTTTTCCGGTCATCTTGCTTGTAGACTCCTTTGTTCGCGGTAGCCAAGTCGTCCTTTCCACAAAAGAGACCAAGTGAACCTTGTTCCTTTTGCACTTGAGAACACACGTCTTCAAGAGTAGGTAGCTTGTCTCCACGGAGGATGTGCTTAATCAGGTCATTGAACGCCGGATTGAGAGTGAGCAGGAGACCAAACACCTTGTCTTGCTCCTTTCGTTCATTGAGGATGGCCGGATCGATAGTACTTGGCCGGAGCATCTCCAACTCGGCCCACAATGACCGGAACTTCCCAAAATGCTTGGTAAACTCCAAGTCTTCTTGATGGAGACCGTTGATAGCCTTCTTGACCTCAAATACCCGAGTCAAGTTGGTCACGTTCCCATACACATTCGCTAGCGTCTCCCATAGTTCTTTGGCCGTCTCGCAGTACGAGTAGGCTTCAAGAATCGGTGCGTCTAGCGAGTTTTGGAGAATGGCAAGCACGGTCTGATCTTCTTGGAACCACTTGACTTCCTTCTCGAGATCAGCCTCCTTGTCTTCTTCCGTTCCTTCTTTACCGTCCTCCTTAGTGGCTTTCTTGGGGAGTTGGTCCGTTTCTACATGGATCCAAAGTCCTCGGCCACTGAGAGCGGTCTTTGTGGTTCTTTTCCACAACAGGTAGTTTGCTCCTTTGAGCACCACCGGGGTAACAATAGGCTTGTTGTTGTCCATTGTTAGGTAGAGTAGCGAGAAAAACGATAGAGTAGCGGATAGAATGAAGCGCGAATGAGTGAGTAGAATGAAGAATAGAGTAAAGGAGTAGTATACGAGTAGAGAATGCAAAGTAGAATCAAATAAGAACAAGAAAAAGAAGAGGAGAAAGTTTATAGAACCATGGATCAATAAACTTGCTCTGATACCATGTTGGTTTAAATTGAGTATGCGGAAGCAAATTCGAGAGAATGTGAGATAAAATGAGAGCTTGTATTAGAATAGCTTTTACAATGTCGGCCAAAGGCCTTAAATAGAATGAAAACTAGGTTAACAATCCCACCAACTCGACAACTTGTAGATAGAGACATGAAGAGAGAGAAGGGAGCGATCCCAAGATAGAAAGCGACGTGACCTTGTCTCCCTAAGGGAAGCTATCTCGTGACTCTTATCCTCCAACGGTCACATTCTTCTTCGAGATCCTTCTAATGGGCTTGGTATTGTTTCCAACCCCAAGCCTTCTCATTTCTCTCAATAGGCCTCAACCTTAAGGGTGGCCATTAGGACGATCGTACGGACGTCCGTACGGACAACCTCCAAGTCTTAAGTAACATGGTCAATATGTTACACATTCTGCCCCTAGAAACAGTAACAAAGCTGTTTACTGCTTCGAATCAACGTTTTCTCCGTATTAGCCTATTTTGGGACAAAATAGGTAAAAGTGGTGTCAAAACACTCCAAATTCAACCCAAACTCTTATAAGTAGTCAAATACATTGGATTGTTACATATTTTGACCCTAGAAGAGTAACATAGCTGTTTACTGCTTCGATTCAATGTTTTCTCTCAGTATTAGCCTGTTTTCTCGGTTTTAGCCTATTTTGGGATAAAACGGGTGTAAGTGTTGTCTAAACACTCCAAATTAATCCCAAACTCTTACAATTAGTCATATGCATTGGATTGTCACACATTCTGACCCTAGAAACAGTAACAAAACCGCTTACAGCTTTGAATCAACGTTTTCTCGGTTTTAGCTTATTTTGGGACAAAATAGGTAAAAGTGGTGTCAAAACACTCCAAATTCAACCCAAACTCTTATAAGTAGTCGAATACATTGGATTGTTACATATTTTGACCCCGAGAAAGAGTAACATAGCTGTTTACTGTTTCGAATCAATGTTTTCTCTCGGTTTTAGCATGTTTTCTTGGTTTAAGCATGTTTTGGGATAAAACGGGTTTAAGTGGTGTCTAAACACTCCAAATTCATCCTGAACTCTTACAATTAATCAAATGCATTGAAATATCACACATTCTTACCCTAGAAACTGTAACAATGCTGTTTACTGCTTAGAATCAACGTTTGCTTGGTTTTAGCCTGTTTGCGGAGAAAATGGGTATAAGTGGTGGCTAAACAATCAAAATTCAACCCGAACTCTTGTAGTTAGTCATATGCGTTGTATTGTTACATATTTGGCCCTAGAAAGAGTAACATAGCTGTTTACTGCTTCGAATCAATGTTTTCTCTCAGTTTTAGCCTGTTTTCTCGGTTTATGCCTGTTTTGTGATAAAACGGGTTTAAGTGTTGTCTAAATACTCCAAATTAATCCCAAACTCTTACAATTATTCAAGTGCATTGGATTGTCACACATTCTGACCCTAGAAACAGTAACAAAGCCGCTTACTGCTTTGAATCAACGTTTTCTCGGTTTTAGCTTATTTTGGGACAAAATAGGTAAAAGTGGTGTCAAAACACTCCAAATTCAACCCAAACTCTTATAAGTAGTCGAATACATTGGATTGTTACATATTTTGACCCCGAGAAAGAGTAACATAGCTGTTTACTGTTTCAAATCAATGTTTTCTCTCGGTTTTAGCATGTTTTCTTGGTTTAAGCATGTTTTGGGATAAAACGAGTTTAAGTGGTGTCTAAACACTCCAAATCCATCCTGAACTCTTACAATTAGTCCAATGCATTGGAATGTCACACAATCTGACCCTAGAAACTGTAAAAACGCTTTTTACTGCTTAGAATCAACGTTTGCTCGGTTTTAGCCTGTTTGCGGACAAAATGGGTATAAGTAGTGGCTAAACAATCCAAATTCCATCTGATCTCTTGTAGTTCGTCATATGCGTTGTATTGTTACATATTTTGACCCTAGAAGAGTAACATACCTGTTTACTGCTTCGAATCAACGTTTTCTTGGTTTTAGCCTATTTTGGGAATCAATAGGTAAAAGTGGTGTCTATACACTCCAAATTCAACCCAAACTCTTATAACTAGTCAAATACATTGGATTGTTACACATTATGCCCCTAGAAACAGTAACAAAGCTGTTTACTGCTTCGAATCAACGTTTTCTCCGTATTAGCCTATTTTGGGACAAAATAGGTAAAAGTGGTGTCAAAACACTCCAAATTCAACCCAAACTCTTATAAGTAGTCAAATACATTGGATTGTTACATATTTTGACCCTAGAAGAGTAACATAGCTGTTTACTGCTTCGATTCAATGTTTTCTCTCAGTATTAGCCTGTTTTCTCGGTTTTAGCCTATTTTGGGATAAAACGGGTTTAAGTGTTGTCTAAACACGCCAAATTCATCCCAAACTCTTACAATTAGTCATATGCATTGGATTGTCACACATTCTGACCCTTGAAACAGTAACAAAGCCGTTTACTGCTTTGAATCAACGTTTTCACGGTTTTAGCCTATTTTGGGACAAAATAGGTGAAAGTGGTGTCAAAACACTCCAAATTCAACCCAAACTCTTATATGTAGTCAAATACATTGGATTGTTACATATTTTGACCCCTAGAAAGAGTAACATAGCTGTTTACTGTTTCGAATCAATGTTTTCTCTCGGTTTTAGCATGTTTTCTTGGTTTAAGCATGTTTTGGGATAAAACGGGTTTAAGTGGTGTCTAAACACTCCAAATTCATCCTGAACTCTTACAATTAATCAAATGCATTGAAATATCACACATTCTTACCCTAGAAACTGTAACAATGCTGTTTACTGCTTAGAATCAACGTTTGCTTGGTTTTAGCCTGTTTGCGGAGAAAATGGGTATAAGTGGTGGCTAAACAATCAAAATTCAACCCGAACTCTTGTAGTTAGTCATATGCGTTGTATTGTTACATATTTGGCCCTAGAAAGAGTAACATAGCTGTTTACTGCTTCGAATCAATGTTTTCTCTCAGTTTTAGCCTGTTTTCTCGGTTTATGCCTGTTTTGTGATAAAACGGGTTTAAGTGTTGTCTAAATACTCCAAATTAATCCCAAACTCTTACAATTATTCAAGTGCATTGGATTGTCACACATTCTGACCCTAGAAACAGTAACAAAGCCGCTTACTGCTTTGAATCAACGTTTTCTCGGTTTTAGCTTATTTTGGGACAAAATAGGTAAAAGTGGTGTCAAAACACTCCAAATTCAACCCAAACTCTTATAAGTAGTCGAATACATTGGATTGTTACATATTTTGACCCCGAGAAAGAGTAACATAGCTGTTTACTGTTTCAAATCAATGTTTTCTCTCGGTTTTAGCATGTTTTCTTGGTTTAAGCATGTTTTGGGATAAAACGAGTTTAAGTGGTGTCTAAACACTCCAAATCCATCCCGAACTCTTACAATTAGTCCAATGCATTGGAATGTCACACAATCTGACCCTAGAAACTGTAAAAACGCTTTTTACTGCTTAGAATCAACGTTTGCTCGGTTTTAGCCTGTTTGCGGACAAAATGGGTATAAGTAGTGGCTAAACAATCCAAATTCCATCTGATCTCTTGTAGTTCGTCATATGCGTTGTATTGTTACATATTTTGACCCTAGAAGAGTAACATACCTGTTTACTGCTTCGAATCAACGTTTTCTTGGTTTTAGCCTATTTTGGGAATCAATAGGTAAAAGTGGTGTCTATACACTCCAAATTCAACCCAAACTCTTATAACTAGTCAAATACATTGGATTGTTACACATTCTGCCCCTAGAAACAGTAACAAAGCTGTTTACTGCTTCGAATCAACGTTTTCTCCATATTAGCCTATTTTGGGACAAAATAGGTAAAAGTGGTGTCAAAACACTCCAAATTCAACCCAAACTCTTATAAGTAGTCAAATACATTGGATTGTTACATATTTTGACCCTAGAAGAGTAACATAGCTGTTTACTGCTTCGATTCAATGTTTTCTCTCAGTATTAGCCTGTTTTCTCGGTTTTAGCCTATTTTGGGATAAAACGGGTTTAAGTGTTGTCTAAACACGCCAAATTCATCCCAAACTCTTACAATTAGTCATATGCATTGGATTGTCACACATTCTGACCCTTGAAACAGTAACAAAGCCGTTTACTGCTTTGAATCAACGTTTTCACGGTTTTAGCCTATTTTGGGACAAAATAGGTGAAAGTGGTGTCAAAACACTCCAAATTCAACCCAAACTCTTATAAGTAGTCAAATACATTGGATTGTTACATATTTTGACCCCTAGAAAGAGTAACATAGCTGTTTACTGTTTCGAATCAATGTTTTCTCTCGGTTTTAGCATGTTTTCTTGGTTTAAGCATGTTTTGGGATAAAACGGGTTTAAGTGGTGTCTAAACACTCCAAATTCATCCTGAACTCTTACAATTAATCAAATGCATTGAAATATCACACATTCTTACCCTAGAAACTGTAACAATGCTGTTTACTGCTTAGAATCAACGTTTGCTTGGTTTTAGCCTGTTTGCGGAGAAAATGGGTATAAGTGGTGGCTAAACAATCAAAATTCAACCCGAACTCTTGTAGTTAGTCATATGCGTTGTATTGTTACATATTTGGCCCTAGAAAGAGTAACATAGCTGTTTACTGCTTCGAATCAATGTTTTCTCTCAGTTTTAGCCTGTTTTCTCGGTTTATGCCTGTTTTGTGATAAAACGGGTTTAAGTGTTGTCTAAATACTCCAAATTAATCCCAAACTCTTACAATTATTCAAGTGCATTGGATTGTCACACATTCTGACCCTAGAAACAGTAACAAAGCCGCTTACTGCTTTGAATCAACGTTTTCTCGGTTTTAGCTTATTTTGGGACAAAATAGGTAAAAGTGGTGTCAAAACACTCCAAATTCAACCCAAACTCTTATAAGTAGTCGAATACATTGGATTGTTACATATTTTGACCCCGAGAAAGAGTAACATAGCTGTTTACTGTTTCAAATCAATGTTTTCTCTCGGTTTTAGCATGTTTTCTTGGTTTAAGCATGTTTTGGGATAAAACGAGTTTAAGTGGTGTCTAAACACTCCAAATCCATCCCGAACTCTTACAATTAGTCCAATGCATTGGAATGTCACACAATCTGACCCTAGAAACTGTAAAAACGCTTTTTACTGCTTAGAATCAACGTTTGCTCGGTTTTAGCCTGTTTGCGGACAAAATGGGTATAAGTAGTGGCTAAACAATCCAAATTCCATCTGATCTCTTGTAGTTCGTCATATGCGTTGTATTGTTACATATTTTGACCCTAGAAGAGTAACATAGCTGTTTACTGCTTCGAATCAACGTTTTCTTGGTTTTAGCCTATTTTGGGAATCAATAGGTAAAAGTGGTGTCTATACACTCCAAATTCAACCCAAACTCTTATAACTAGTCAAATACATTGGATTGTTACACATTCTGCCCCTAGAAACAGTAACAAAGCTGTTTACTGCTTCGAATCAACGTTTTCTCCGTATTAGCCTATTTTGGGACAAAATAGGTAAAAGTGGTGTCAAAACACTCCAAATTCAACCCAAACTCTTATAAGTAGTCAAATACATTGGATTGTTACATACTTTGACCCTAGAAGAGTAACATAGCTGTTTACTGCTTCGATTCAATGTTTTCTCTCAGTATTAGCCTGTTTTCTCGGTTTTAGCCTATTTTGGGATAAAACGGGTTTAAGTGTTGTCTAAACACGCCAAATTCATCCCAAACTCTTACAATTAGTCATATGCATTGGATTGTCACACATTCTGACCCTTGAAACAGTAACAAAGCCGTTTACTGCTTTGAATCAACGTTTTCACGGTTTTAGCCTATTTTGGGACAAAATAGGTGAAAGTGGTGTCAAAACACTCCAAATTCAACCCAAACTCTTATAAGTAGTCAAATACATTGGATTGTTACATATTTTGACCCCTAGAAAGAGTAACATAGCTGTTTACTGTTTCGAATCAATGTTTTCTCTCGGTTTTAGCATGTTTTCTTGGTTTAAGCATGTTTTGGGATAAAACGGGTTTAAGTGGTGTCTAAACACTCCAAATTCATCCTGAACTCTTACAATTAATCAAATGCATTGAAATATCACACATTCTTACCCTAGAAACTGTAACAATGCTGTTTACTGCTTAGAATCAACGTTTGCTTGGTTTTAGCCTGTTTGCGGAGAAAATGGGTATAAGTGGTGGCTAAACAATCAAAATTCAACCCGAACTCTTGTAGTTAGTCATATGCGTTGTATTGTTACATATTTGGCCCTAGAAAGAGTAACATAGCTGTTTACTGCTTCGAATCAATGTTTTCTCTCAGTTTTAGCCTGTTTTCTCGGTTTATGCCTGTTTTGTGATAAAACGGGTTTAAGTGTTGTCTAAATACTCCAAATTAATCCCAAACTCTTACAATTATTCAAGTGCATTGGATTGTCACACATTCTGACCCTAGAAACAGTAACAAAGCCGCTTACTGCTTTGAATCAACGTTTTCTCGGTTTTAGCTTATTTTGGGACAAAATAGGTAAAAGTGGTGTCAAAACACTCCAAATTCAACCCAAACTCTTATAAGTAGTCGAATACATTGGATTGTTACATATTTTGACCCCGAGAAAGAGTAACATAGCTGTTTACTGTTTCAAATCAATGTTTTCTCTCGGTTTTAGCATGTTTTCTTGGTTTAAGCATGTTTTGGGATAAAACGAGTTTAAGTGGTGTCTAAACACTCCAAATCCATCCCGAACTCTTACAATTAGTCCAATGCATTGGAATGTCACACAATCTGACCCTAGAAACAGTAAAAACGCTTTTTACTGCTTAGAATCAACGTTTGCTCGGTTTTAGCCTGTTTGCGGACAAAATGGGTATAAGTAGTGGCTAAACAATCCAAATTCCATCTGATCTCTTGTAGTTCGTCATATGCGTTGTATTGTTACATATTTTGACCCTAGAAGAGTAACATAGCTGTTTACTGCTTCGAATCAACGTTTTCTTGGTTTTAGCCTATTTTGGGAATCAATAGGTAAAAGTGGTGTCTATACACTCCAAATTCAACCCAAACTCTTATAACTAGTCAAATACATTGGATTGTTACACATTCTGCCCCTAGAAACAGTAACAAAGCTGTTTACTGCTTCGAATCAACGTTTTCTCCGTATTAGCCTATTTTGGGACAAAATAGGTAAAAGTGGTGTCAAAACACTCCAAATTCAACCCAAAATCTTATAAGTAGTCAAATACATTGGATTGTTACATACTTTGACCCTAGAAGAGTAACATAGCTGTTTACTGCTTCGATTCAATGTTTTCTCTCAGTATTAGCCTGTTTTCTCGGTTTTAGCCTATTTTGGGATAAAACGGGTTTAAGTGTTGTCTAAACACGCCAAATTCATCCCAAACTCTTACAATTAGTCATATGCATTGGATTGTCACACATTCTGACCCTTGAAACAGTAACAAAGCCGTTTACTGCTTTGAATCAACGTTTTCACGGTTTTAGCCTATTTTGGGACAAAATAGGTGAAAGTGGTGTCAAAACACTCCAAATTCAACCCAAACTCTTATAAGTAGTCAAATACATTGGATTGTTACATATTTTGACCCCTAGAAAGAGTAACATAGCTGTTTACTGTTTCGAATCAATGTTTTCTCTCGGTTTTAGCATGTTTTCTTGGTTTAAGCATGTTTTGGGATAAAACGGGTTTAAGTGGTGTCTAAACACTCCAAATTCATCCTGAACTCTTACAATTAATCAAATGCATTGAAATATCACACATTCTTACCCTAGAAACTGTAACAATGCTGTTTACTGCTTAGAATCAACGTTTGCTTGGTTTTAGCCTGTTTGCGGAGAAAATGGGTATAAGTGGTGGCTAAACAATCAAAATTCAACCCGAACTCTTGTAGTTAGTCATATGCGTTGTATTGTTACATATTTGGCCCTAGAAAGAGTAACATAGCTGTTTACTGCTTCGAATCAATGTTTTCTCTCAGTTTTAGCCTGTTTTCTCGGTTTATGCCTGTTTTGTGATAAAACGGGTTTAAGTGTTGTCTAAATACTCCAAATTAATCCCAAACTCTTACAATTATTCAAGTGCATTGGATTGTCACACATTCTGACCCTAGAAACAGTAACAAAGCCGCTTACTGCTTTGAATCAACGTTTTCTCGGTTTTAGCTTATTTTGGGACAAAATAGGTAAAAGTGGTGTCAAAACACTCCAAATTCAACCCAAACTCTTATAAGTAGTCGAATACATTGGATTGTTACATATTTTGACCCCGAGAAAGAGTAACATAGCTGTTTACTGTTTCAAATCAATGTTTTCTCTCGGTTTTAGCATGTTTTCTTGGTTTAAGCATGTTTTGGGATAAAACGAGTTTAAGTGGTGTCTAAACACTCCAAATCCATCCCGAACTCTTACAATTAGTCCAATGCATTGGAATGTCACACAATCTGACCCTAGAAACAGTAAAAACGCTTTTTACTGCTTAGAATCAACGTTTGCTCGGTTTTAGCCTGTTTGCGGACAAAATGGGTATAAGTAGTGGCTAAACAATCCAAATTCCATCTGATCTCTTGTAGTTCGTCATATGCGTTGTATTGTTACATATTTTGACCCTAGAAGAGTAACATAGCTGTTTACTGCTTCGAATCAACGTTTTCTTGGTTTTAGCCTATTTTGGGAATCAATAGGTAAAAGTGGTGTCTATACACTCCAAATTCAACCCAAACTCTTATAACTAGTCAAATACATTGGATTGTTACACATTCTGCCCCTAGAAACAGTAACAAAGCTGTTTACTGCTTCGAATCAACGTTTTCTCCGTATTAGCCTATTTTGGGACAAAATAGGTAAAAGTGGTGTCAAAACACTCCAAATTCAACCCAAAATCTTATAAGTAGTCAAATACATTGGATTGTTACATACTTTGACCCTAGAAGAGTAACATAGCTGTTTACTGCTTCGATTCAATGTTTTCTCTCAGTATTAGCCTGTTTTCTCGGTTTTAGCCTATTTTGGGATAAAACGGGTTTAAGTGTTGTCTAAACACGCCAAATTCATCCCAAACTCTTACAATTAGTCATATGCATTGGATTGTCACACATTCTGACCCTTGAAACAGTAACAAAGCCGTTTACTGCTTTGAATCAACGTTTTCACGGTTTTAGCCTATTTTGGGACAAAATAGGTGAAAGTGGTGTCAAAACACTCCAAATTCAACCCAAACTCTTATAAGTAGTCAAATACATTGGATTGTTACATATTTTGACCCCTAGAAAGAGTAACATAGCTGTTTACTGTTTCGAATCAATGTTTTCTCTCGGTTTTAGCATGTTTTCTTGGTTTAAGCATGTTTTGGGATAAAACGGGTTTAAGTGGTGTCTAAACACTCCAAATTCATCCTGAACTCTTACAATTAATCAAATGCATTGAAATATCACACATTCTTACCCTAGAAACTGTAACAATGCTGTTTACTGCTTAGAATCAACGTTTGCTTGGTTTTAGCCTGTTTGCGGAGAAAATGGGTATAAGTGGTGGCTAAACAATCAAAATTCAACCCGAACTCTTGTAGTTAGTCATATGCGTTGTATTGTTACATATTTGGCCCTAGAAAGAGTAACATAGCTGTTTACTGCTTCGAATCAATGTTTTCTCTCAGTTTTAGCCTGTTTTCTCGGTTTATGCCTGTTTTGTGATAAAACGGGTTTAAGTGTTGTCTAAATACTCCAAATTAATCCCAAACTCTTACAATTATTCAAGTGCATTGGATTGTCACACATTCTGACCCTAGAAACAGTAACAAAGCCGCTTACTGCTTTGAATCAACGTTTTCTCGGTTTTAGCTTATTTTGGGACAAAATAGGTAAAAGTGGTGTCAAAACACTCCAAATTCAACCCAAACTCTTATAAGTAGTCGAATACATTGGATTGTTACATATTTTGACCCCGAGAAAGAGTAACATAGCTGTTTACTGTTTCAAATCAATGTTTTCTCTCGGTTTTAGCATGTTTTCTTGGTTTAAGCATGTTTTGGGATAAAACGAGTTTAAGTGGTGTCTAAACACTCCAAATCCATCCCGAACTCTTACAATTAGTCCAATGCATTGGAATGTCACACAATCTGACCCTAGAAACAGTAAAAACGCTTTTTACTGCTTAGAATCAACGTTTGCTCGGTTTTAGCCTGTTTGCGGACAAAATGGGTATAAGTAGTGGCTAAACAATCCAAATTCCATCTGATCTCTTGTAGTTCGTCATATGCGTTGTATTGTTACATATTTTGACCCTAGAAGAGTAACATAGCTGTTTACTGCTTCGAATCAACGTTTTCTTGGTTTTAGCCTATTTTGGGAATCAATAGGTAAAAGTGGTGTCTATACACTCCAAATTCAACCCAAACTCTTATAACTAGTCAAATACATTGGATTGTTACACATTCTGCCCCTAGAAACAGTAACAAAGCTGTTTACTGCTTCGAATCAACGTTTTCTCCGTATTAGCCTATTTTGGGACAAAATAGGTAAAAGTGGTGTCAAAACACTCCAAATTCAACCCAAAATCTTATAAGTAGTCAAATACATTGGATTGTTACATACTTTGACCCTAGAAGAGTAACATAGCTGTTTACTGCTTCGATTCAATGTTTTCTCTCAGTATTAGCCTGTTTTCTCGGTTTTAGCCTATTTTGGGATAAAACGGGTTTAAGTGTTGTCTAAACACGCCAAATTCATCCCAAACTCTTACAATTAGTCATATGCATTGGATTGTCACACATTCTGACCCTTGAAACAGTAACAAAGCCGTTTACTGCTTTGAATCAACGTTTTCACGGTTTTAGCCTATTTTGGGACAAAATAGGTGAAAGTGGTGTCAAAACACTCCAAATTCAACCCAAACTCTTATAAGTAGTCAAATACATTGGATTGTTACATATTTTGACCCCTAGAAAGAGTAACATAGCTGTTTACTGTTTCGAATCAATGTTTTCTCTCGGTTTTAGCATGTTTTCTTGGTTTAAGCATGTTTTGGGATAAAACGGGTTTAAGTGGTGTCTAAACACTCCAAATTCATCCTGAACTCTTACAATTAATCAAATGCATTGAAATATCACACATTCTTACCCTAGAAACTGTAACAATGCTGTTTACTGCTTAGAATCAACGTTTGCTTGGTTTTAGCCTGTTTGCGGAGAAAATGGGTATAAGTGGTGGCTAAACAATCAAAATTCAACCCGAACTCTTGTAGTTAGTCATATGCGTTGTATTGTTACATATTTGGCCCTAGAAAGAGTAACATAGCTGTTTACTGCTTCGAATCAATGTTTTCTCTCAGTTTTAGCCTGTTTTCTCGGTTTATGCCTGTTTTGTGATAAAACGGGTTTAAGTGTTGTCTAAATACTCCAAATTAATCCCAAACTCTTACAATTATTCAAGTGCATTGGATTGTCACACATTCTGACCCTAGAAACAGTAACAAAGCCGCTTACTGCTTTGAATCAACGTTTTCTCGGTTTTAGCTTATTTTGGGACAAAATAGGTAAAAGTGGTGTCAAAACACTCCAAATGTTGGGATTTATGAGACAAAGCTCACAAGAGAGGGTAGACAAACACTTGGTGAATGAATCCCCCTTTACCCACAACAAACTAACCCATTCTCAAGGGGGAGGAGAGAACATCAACTTGTGATGAACTCCCCATAAACAAGCTAGATAGAACCCAAATACTAGAGAGTAAGCGGATCCTAACTAGGAGAAGCACTAGTTTGAGACTTATCCTCTTCTAGTATCACAACACTTAGAGTTTGTGTACTTAGGAGAAGGAGGATTAAGAATCAGTAATCTAGGCTAAGTAAAGCAGTAAATAAGAAGAGTTTAGGTGGATTTGAGAAGAGAATAGGCTGCCTTAAGGGCAGCCCCTAACCGCTAATCCTAAACTCTCTACATTGTTAATATGAAACAAGAACACAAGTATAGAGAGGAAATCGGATTCTCTTCTATTAGATAATATTGTAGTGTATTACAAAATGAGAGATTACAATGCTTAATATAGGAGAACAAATGTATATGGCCGTTTGAGATAAATGAGAGGTGAGAGTGACATATAGCCGTTGGTGCACAAGTGGGTGTATGGTGAAAGGGACAGCTCCTTCCCTTGGTTGTCTCATTCTTCACCAACCAAGGTCTCACATGCTTCCTTCCTTCCCTTCTTTTCCCTTTGTGAGACATTTAACTTCTTCTTGGGCCTCTTCTTCTTATAAGGCCTTTACTTCACAATTCTTCTCACATTGCTCTTATGGCCTTGCTGACCACTCTCATTGTTCTCACGGCCCACATGGCCTTATTGGCCACTCTTATTTTGCTCACGGCCTTACTGGCCGCTCCCACACCACTCATGGCCTTACCGGCCACACTTCTTGTACTAGCAGCCTTACCGGCCACTCTCTTCTTCCTTGTGCAGCTCGGCCTCACCGGCCTCACTCTCTCTTCTCCTTCATATATACTAATAGTACGGACGGGCCTGTACGGACGGGCCTGTACGGACGGGCCTGCTCTTCAATGTGTTCACGGCCTAACTGGCCGCTCTCCGGACATGGGTCCGTTCACGGACACGGTACATGGTCGCTCACGGACACGGACATGGCCTTACCGGCCTTTACATGGCCTTTCCGGCCTTTCTTCTCTTCTTCCAAGGTTCGGCCTTACCGGCCTCTCCTCTCTCCTCCTTGGTACATTCTAATACTCCCCCGCACGCTTGATCGGTGGGACACCATGGGGACCAAAGATCAAGGGTGGACTAGTGTCATCTACCTCATTAAAAACCTCAACAAAGAAAACCTCTTGGGATAAAACTTTGTTAAGGGAAAAAAGAGTATAGACTCCACTATCCATGATGTCCCTTGACCTTGGTTTGCAAAGAACTAGCTCCCTTCTCTTCATGATTTGAACCGCTCCTACTCCTTAGCCCACCTTGCCTTTAGCACATTCCTTATGATCTCCATCCTTGCGCCTTTAGAATTTCTTTGAGGCTCTCATAGTCTCCTTTACCCCTTAAACAAGTGATAAAGAAGAAAAGAATAAGTGTTTGCTATGAGGAATATCAAAGAAAATTTCTAAAAGTGTGACAATTTAAGAGAACATATTAAAGACTAAAGACTAGTAATGAAGCTAAGGTAATGAATTTATGAATTAAAATAGAGAAGAGTTTAGAGCACAGCCTTTATGGTGTTTTGATGGATAGGAGGGAGAGAGTTGATCACTATTGCGGTTTGGAATTCCTCCTTGAGACCGCTCCTCTAACCATGGTTTTAAACCCGGTCAGTTTTATTTGTCAGACTGACACATGCCCACTGAATCGGACATAACTTTCGAACGGCTGCTCGGATTGGTATGATTCCACTTCCACTGGCAAGATGACTCTGTGGTCTCGAACTTTAATGAAGAACGCGGAAGCCGAATCGCAGTGGAAGGGTTTCGTCCGAGTCGATCTTTGAGACGCTTCGGCTGAGCTTTAAGTAAAGACTTTTGCTTGTGGCCGAGCAGAATCTGTGAGGTACGGTCTGAAGTCACTTGATCTCCCCCGTAACCTTTACTTGATGATGGGCTGAAACCTCATCACCTCAGTTGAAGCCTTGTGCATCACCGTTCTTGTGCACATCCAATCAACAGTTGAAACCTTGTGCATCACCTTTCCTAAAGACCATTGTGCACATCCGATCAACAACTTGGCACTAACACACATGCTCTTGGACTGATTCATCACCTTCCACCAGCTTAACAAAGACTTGGTGGCCCTTGGTTCTAACTCCAGGCATTGTGCTGCGCTCTTACATGGCTATCTTGTAGCCTTCAACCTCGCCACTTCTTCTCCTTGAGATAGTGAGCGAGCTCCACACAATCTTCAATGCTGAAACTGAAACCAAAAATCAATGGAACAGATTCTAAACAAGGGATTGTTAGAGATTAGAGTATAGAGAATAATAGAGAATTTAGAGAATTAATAAGAGTATATATGGAGAATAGAAAGTGAGAGTATAAGGGAGAGTATTGGCGGTAGTATAAGATGAATGGAGAGTAGAATAGAGAATCTGCTCAAGAATTCTTATGGACAGAGTTTAACTCTGTTTTCTTGAGTTGAAAGAAGCTTTGACAGCCAAGAACATCCAAGAAGACAATCTCTTTTGGTGCTTTAATGGCTGAAACACAATGGACCTTATGGAAAATTAGTTTCTCCAAAGGTTTAACAACAAAACTCCTTGTAGAATCACTTAAACAAGTGTTCTTCAAGAGATTAAGGCTTTAGATCCACGAAGATAACATATAGAAGATGTTTTTCGTGGTCCCAAGCAAAGAAGAAACAACAAAAGCCTTTGGAACAGCCTATTGTCCAACGGTTAAAAGAATGCATCTTGGACCAACTTGAATCTATTTGACCAAGCGGGCTCTACATGCTAAAATAAAGTCTCTCTCTTCCTCAAACTCGAACCTGGACACACCATATGACCAGAAACAAGGCTTTCTCAACCTTGAGAAGAAGAAGAAGTGATTTAGTAATTAAACTTTAAAGGAAATTTAACAAAAGCAAAATTAAACCTTTAGAGGAAAATTAACTAAATCCTAAGAGAACTAAATCCTAAGAATTTCGTGGCTCATACAAGCACACAAGAACCGTGAATCCTCACCCTGAACAACACAATTTGCTCAATGGTTCATCACTTCCCACACATCCCAAAATAAACAAAGCTATTACCAAATCGGTGAAGCTTAAGGATGGGGCTTGTAAAATCGATTTCTTTCCACACACTTGGTCTACAAATTCTAACAAGACAAGAGACCAAGCTTACTCAACAATGAGCTGCTAGAGAATCGATTTAATCAACAAAAGCAAAATTAAAGCTTTAAAGAAACTAAGCTAAGCGATTTAACACCTAAGCAAAGTCTAAAACTTTAACTAAGCTAACTCCTAAGAAAACGACTTTGAGAATGAGTTTAAAACACCAAGAACAGAACCTGCTCTGATACCATGTTGGGATTTATGAGACAAAGCTCACAAGAGAGGGTAGACAAACACTTGGTGAATGAATCCCCCTTTACCCACAACAAACTAACCCATTCTCAAGGGGGAGGAGAGAACATCAACTTGTGATGAACTCCCCATAAACAAGCTAGATAGAACCCAAATACTAGAGAGTAAGCGGATCCTAACTAGGAGAAGCACTAGTTTGAGACTTATCCTCTTCTAGTATCACAACACTTAGAGTTTGTGTACTTAGGAGAAGGAGGATTAAGAATCAGTAATCTAGGCTAAGTAAAGCAGTAAATAAGAAGAGTTTAGGTGGATTTGAGAAGAGAATAGGCTGCCTTAAGGGCAGCCCCTAACCGCTAATCCTAAACTCTCTACATTGTTAATATGAAACAAGAACACAAGTATAGAGAGGAAATCGGATTCTCTTCTATTAGATAATATTGTAGTGTATTACAAAATGAGAGATTACAATGCTTAATATAGGAGAACAAATGTATATGGCCGTTTGAGATAAATGAGAGGTGAGAGTGACATATAGCCGTTGGTGCACAAGTGGGTGTATGGTGAAAGGGACAGCTCCTTCCCTTGGTTGTCTCATTCTTCACCAACCAAGGTCTCACATGCTTCCTTCCTTCCCTTCTTTTCCCTTTGTGAGACATTTAACTTCTTCTTGGGCCTCTTCTTCTTATAAGGCCTTTACTTCACAATTCTTCTCACATTGCTCTTATGGCCTTGCTGACCACTCTCATTGTTCTCACGGCCCACATGGCCTTATTGGCCACTCTTATTTTGCTCACGGCCTTACTGGCCGCTCCCACACCACTCATGGCCTTACCGGCCACACTTCTTGTACTAGCAGCCTTACCGGCCACTCTCTTCTTCCTTGTGCAGCTCGGCCTCACCGGCCTCACTCTCTCTTCTCCTTCATATATACTAATAGTACGGACGGGCCTGTACGGACGGGCCTGTACGGACGGGCCTGTACGGACGGGCCTGTACGGACGGGCCTGTACGGACGGGCCTGCTCTTCAATGTGTTCACGGCCTAACTGGCCGCTCTCCGGACATGGGTCCGTTCACGGACACGGTACATGGTCGCTCACGGACACGGACATGGCCTTACCGGCCTTTACATGGCCTTTCCGGCCTTTCTTCTCTTCTTCCAAGGTTCGGCCTTACCGGCCTCTCCTCTCTCCTCCTTGGTACATTCTAATACCAAATTCAACCCAAACTCTTATAAGTAGTCGAATACATTGGATTGTTACATATTTTGACCCCGAGAAAGAGTAACATAGCTGTTTACTGTTTCAAATCAATGTTTTCTCTCGGTTTTAGCATGTTTTCTTGGTTTAAGCATGTTTTGGGATAAAACGAGTTTAAGTGGTGTCTAAACACTCCAAATCCATCCTGAACTCTTACAATTAGTCCAATGCATTGGAATGTCACACAATCTGACCCTAGAAACTGTAAAAACGCTTTTTACTGCTTAGAATCAACGTTTGCTCGGTTTTAGCCTGTTTGCGGACAAAATGGGTATAAGTAGTGGCTAAACAATCCAAATTCCATCTGATCTCTTGTAGTTCGTCATATGCGTTGTATTGTTACATATTTTGACCCTAGAAGAGTAACATACCTGTTTACTGCTTCGAATCAACGTTTTCTTGGTTTTAGCCTATTTTGGGAATCAATAGGTAAAAGTGGTGTCTATACACTCCAAATTCAACCCAAACTCTTATAACTAGTCAAATACATTGGATTGTTACACATTCTGCCCCTAGAAACAGTAACAAAGCTGTTTACTGCTTCGAATCAACGTTTTCTCCGTATTAGCCTATTTTGGGACAAAATAGGTAAAAGTGGTGTCAAAACACTCCAAATTCAACCCAAACTCTTATAAGTAGTCAAATACATTGGATTGTTACATATTTTGACCCTAGAAGAGTAACATAGCTGTTTACTGCTTCGATTCAATGTTTTCTCTCAGTATTAGCCTGTTTTCTCGGTTTTAGCCTATTTTGGGATAAAACGGGTTTAAGTGTTGTCTAAACACGCCAAATTCATCCCAAACTCTTACAATTAGTCATATGCATTGGATTGTCACACATTCTGACCCTTGAAACAGTAACAAAGCCGTTTACTGCTTTGAATCAACATTTTCACGGTTTTAGCCTATTTTGGGACAAAATAGGTGAAAGTGGTGTCAAAACACTCCAAATTCAACCCAAACTCTTATAAGTAGTCAAATACATTGGATTGTTACATATTTTGACCCCTAGAAAGAGTAACATAGCTGTTTACTGTTTCGAATCAATGTTTTCTCTCGGTTTTAGCATGTTTTCTTGGTTTAAGCATGTTTTGGGATAAAACGGGTTTAAGTGGTGTCTAAACACTCCAAATTCATCCTGAACTCTTACAATTAATCAAATGCATTGAAATATCACACATTCTTACCCTAGAAACTGTAACAATGCTGTTTACTGCTTAGAATCAACGTTTGCTTGGTTTTAGCCTGTTTGCGGAGAAAATGGGTATAAGTGGTGGCTAAACAATCAAAATTCAACCCGAACTCTTGTAGTTAGTCATATGCGTTGTATTGTTACATATTTGGCCCTAGAAAGAGTAACATAGCTGTTTACTGCTTCGAATCAATGTTTTCTCTCAGTTTTAGCCTGTTTTCTCGGTTTATGCCTGTTTTGTGATAAAACGGGTTTAAGTGTTGTCTAAATACTCCAAATTAATCCCAAACTCTTACAATTATTCAAGTGCATTGGATTGTCACACATTCTGACCCTAGAAACAGTAACAAAGCCGCTTACTGCTTTGAATCAACGTTTTCTCGGTTTTAGCTTATTTTGGGACAAAATAGGTAAAAGTGGTGTCAAAACACTCCAAATTCAACCCAAACTCTTATAAGTAGTCGAATACATTGGATTGTTACATATTTTGACCCCGAGAAAGAGTAACATAGCTGTTTACTGTTTCAAATCAATGTTTTCTCTCGGTTTTAGCATGTTTTCTATTGACCATGTTACTTAAGACTTGGAGGTTGTCCGTACGGACGTCCGTACGATCGTCCTAATGGCCACCCTTAAGGTTGAGGCCTATTGAGAGAAATGAGAAGGCTTGGGGTTGGAAACAATACCAAGCCCATTAGAAGGATCTCGAAGAAGAATGTGACCGTTGGAGGATAAGAGTCACGAGATAGCTTCCCTTAGGGAGACAAGGTCACGTCGCTTTCTATCTTGGGATCGCTCCCTTCTCTCTCTTCATGTCTCTATCTACAAGTTGTCGAGTTGGTGGGATTGTTAACCTAGTTTTCATTCTATTTAAGGCCTTTGGCCGACATTGTAAAAGCTATTCTAATACAAGCTCTCATTTTATCTCACATTCTCTCGAATTTGCTTCCGCATACTCAATTTAAACCAACATGGTATCAGAGCAAGTTTATTGATCCATGGTTCTATAAACTTTCTCCTCTTCTTTTTCTTGTTCTTATTTGATTCTACTTTGCATTCTCTACTCGTATACTACTCCTTTACTCTATTCTTCATTCTACTCACTCATTCGCGCTTCATTCTATCCGCTACTCTATCGTTTTTCTCGCTACTCTACCTAACAATGGACAACAACAAGCCTATTGTTACCCCGGTGGTGCTCAAAGGAGCAAACTACCTGTTGTGGAAAAGAACCACAAAGACCGCTCTCAGTGGCCGAGGACTTTGGATCCATGTAGAAACGGACCAACTCCCCAAGAAAGCCACTAAGGAGGACGGTAAAGAAGGAACGGAAGAAGACAAGGAGGCTGATCTCGAGAAGGAAGTCAAGTGGTTCCAAGAAGATCAGACCGTGCTTGCCATTCTCCAAAACTCGCTAGACGCACCGATTCTTGAAGCCTACTCGTACTGCGAGACGGCCAAAGAACTATGGGAGACGCTAGCGAATGTGTATGGGAACGTGACCAACTTGACTCGGGTATTTGAGGTCAAGAAGGCTATCAACGGTCTCCATCAAGAAGACTTGGAGTTTACCAAGCATTTTGGGAAGTTCCGGTCATTGTGGGCCGAGTTGGAGATGCTCCGGCCAAGTACTATCGATCCGGCCATCCTCAATGAACGAAAGGAGCAAGACAAGGTGTTTGGTCTCCTGCTCACTCTCAATCCGGCGTTCAATGACCTGATTAAGCACATCCTCCGTGGAGACAAGCTACCTACTCTTGAAGACGTGTGTTCTCAAGTGCAAAAGGAACAAGGTTCACTTGGTCTCTTTTGTGGAAAGGACGACTTGGCTACCGCGAACAAAGGAGTCTACAAGCAAGATGACCGGAAAACAATGGTGTGCGACCATTGCAAGAAGAAGGGACACATGAAGGACAAGTGCTGGATCCTTCACCCTCATCTCAAACCGGCTAAGTTCAAGGCGCATATCTCGCAAGAAGGACCAAGCGGCCAAGGTTTCGGTGCAGCAAACCAAGGCAACGCGGCGGCTACGGCCATGGCGGCTTCTCTTGGAGATCTTGTGAGGAAATCAGACCTGGAGGCCCTCATCAAGTCCATCGCAGCCCTAAAGGAATCTGGTATCACTTTCTTCGCTTCACAACCTAGTAAAACGCTTGTTGTAGACTCGGGTGCTTCTCATCACATGATAAGTAACCCGAGCCTTATACACAACATAAAGCCGACTGTGGGAAATGTGATTATTGCAAATGGGGATAGGATACCAGTTAAAGGTGTAGGAGATTTAAAGTTGTTTGATAAGAACTCAAAGGCCTTCTTTATGCCTACTTTTACTTCTAACCTATTATCGGTTAAGAGAGCTACAACCGATTTGAATTGTTATACCATATTTGGTCCTAACAGTGTGCATTTTCAGGATATTGAGACTGGCAAGATTCTTGGAGGTGGAGATGCTAAGGGAGATCTCTATGTCCTAGAGAAAAACTCATCAAGTTCACCTAATATGTTTTCTTTTAAATCGGACCTTAGTAGTATTTCAAGTGAAGTGTGGCATGCTAGACTAGGCCACCCTCACTCTAGAGCTTTTCAATTAATGTTGCCTAAATTTTCTTTTGATAGTTCAAGTTGTGAACCTTGTATTCTTGGCAAACATTGCAAATCGGTTTTCCCTAAATCTACTACCATTTATGAACATTGTTTTGACTTAGTACATTCTGATGTTTGGACCTCACCATGCCTATCTAGAGACAATAACAAGTATTTTGTGACTTTTATTGATGAAAAATCAAAATATACTTGGCTCACATTGTTACCATCTAAAGATAGGGTTTATGATGCATTTGTTAATTTTCAGAATTATGTTACTAATCATTTCAATGCAAAAATAAAGGTACTAAGATCAGATAATGGGGGAGAGTACATCAGTCATAGACTCAAAGATCATTTGTCCAAACACGGCATTCTACAACAAACGAGTTGTCCATATACGCCCCAACAGAATGGCGTGGCCGAGAGGAAGAACCGGCACCTTATGGAAGTGGCGAGGTCGATGATGTTCCAAACCAATGTCACCAAACGATTCTGGGGAGATGCTGTCATGACGGCTTGCTACTTGATTAATAGGACTCCTACCAAAGTTCTACAAGACAAATCTCCATATGAGGTACTCAATCAATTTAAACCATCTTTGGATCACTTACGCGTTTTCGGGTGTGTATGCTTTGTTTTGGTTCCAGGGGAACAAAGGACTAAGCTCGACGCCAAAAGCACCAAATGTATGTTCATTGGCTACTCGACAAGTCAGAAGGGCTATAAGTGCTATGATCCAGCTGCTGGCCGCCTACATATCTCTCGAGAAGTGCGGTTCCTTGAACACCAAGGATACTATGCGACAAAGGATTGGGACAGTCTCAAGGATCTCTCTCGGTCCAACTCTGATCGTTCGGCCAACCTACGGTTCCTCCTCGATCACCTCGGCATCACCACTCCATCAAGCCCGTCGAGCCATGCTCAGCCTACTCCGACCTCACATGAACCGGATGTACCCGCTATCTCACCCGTAGAAGAAGAAGTTCAAGAAAATGCCTCCGTGCCGCTTGTTCCTCCTCCGGCTGAACCATGTGCCGAGCCTACTCATGAGGACAATGATCATCTCGTGACCTCAACCGATGCTCTCCCACGGGAATCTATGGTTGCTCTTCCCCGGCGAAGTCAACGTCTAAAGTTTCATCCTTCGACATGGAAAGATAAGCGGGTCTACTACAACAATCAGGCCGTGGCCCATCCTATCCAAGCGGTGTGTTCACTTGACCTGGTTCCTCAGGAACACGCTGCCTTCCTCACCAAGATTGATGCTCAATTCGTTCCTCAAACCTATGATGAAGCCAAAGAGCACAAAGAGTGGTTAGCGGCGGTTGATGCTGAGACCGATGCTATGATCCGGAACCACACTTGGGACGAAGCGGATCTTCCCAAGGGAAAGAAGGTGGTCAGCTCAAAATGGGTCTTCACAATTAAGTACCTGAGCAATGGCGACGTGGAGCGCTATAAGGCTCGCCTTGTGGCTCGCGGTTTCACACAAACATACGGTACCGACTATACGGACACGTTTGCCCCGGTCGCCAAGCTGCACACCGTTCGTGTCGTTCTCTCCTTGGCTACAAACCTCTCGTGGGACCTTTGGCAGATGGACGTCAAGAATGCCTTCCTTCAGGGGGAGCTTGAAGAAGAAGTGTATATGCACCCACCTCCGGGCTTCGAACATCTTGTGGCTCCGGGCAAAGTTCTCCGCCTTCGCAAGGCCATCTACGGCCTCAAACAATCCCCTCGGGCGTGGTACCACAAACTCAGCTCGACACTTCGCACCAATGGTTTTCGACGCTCGGAAGCCGACCACACATTGTTCACTCTACGGACTGCCGGCGGTCGCGTCGTGGTGCTCGTCTATGTCGATGATATAATCATCACTGGCGATGACAAGGAAGGTATTTCCACTACCAAGACTCTCCTTCACTCAGCCTTTGACATCAAGGACCTCGGCGAACTGAAATATTTTCTTGGGATTGAAATCTCCCGATCGCCGGAAGGACTCTTTCTCTCCCAACGGAAGTACACGCTGGACTTGCTCAAGGAAACTGGTAAGCTGGGGGCTAAACCGGTCTCTACGCCACTAGAAGAAGGCTACCAGGTCAAGCGAAAGGGGGAGATGAAGACGTTACCGAACAAGTTGGCTGAGCCATATGAGGACGTGGGCAGATATAGGCGGCTGGTTGGGAAGCTGATTTACCTCACCATCACACGGCCGGATCTGTGCTATGCTGTGAACCAAGTAAGCCAGCACATGAAAGCACCAACAAACTTTGATTGGAACACTGTTGAGAGGATCCTATGCTATCTAAAGGGAAGCCCTGGCCGCGGCATTTGGATGGGAAAGAACAACAATACCGAGCTTGTTGGCTATTGCGACGCGGATTATGCGGGCGACACAACCGATAGAAGGTCTACAACAGGATACTGTACGTTTGTTGGTGGGAACCTAGTCACTTGGAAGTCGAAGAAACAGAAGGTGGTGTCTCAATCAAGTGCCGAGTCAGAATATAGGGCCATGAAGAAGCTCACAAACGAGCTAACTTGGCTCAAAGGTCTTCTCAAGGACCTTGGAGTGGAGATAGATGAACCCATCACTATGCACTGTGACAACAAGGCTGCAATGCATATAGCAACCAACTCTGTTTTCCATGAGAGGACCAAGCATATCGAAGTAGACTGCCACACAGTGCGAGAGAAGATTGAAGAAGGGGTTGTCTTACCGTGTCACACGCCGAGCAAGGACCAACTGGCCGATATTTTCACAAAAGCCACTAGTCCACAGATTTGCGAGTATATCTCTAGCAAACTTGGACTAGTCGATCCTACACATCCATGAGAAGACTCCTCTAACCCGTGGAGAGCACACTCTTTTCCTTGATATGGTTTTGTCCCATGTGGTTTTCCATATTAAGGTTTTTAACGAGGTGGTCTTGTGCGGGTTCCAAGCTTAGCCGTTTCACTTGGCTAAGCTTGAGGGGGAGTATTGACCATGTTACTTAAGACTTGGAGGTTGTCCGTACGGACGTCCGTACGATCGTCCTAATGGCCACCCTTAAGGTTGAGGCCTATTGAGAGAAATGAGAAGGCTTGGGGTTGGAAACAATACCAAGCCCATTAGAAGGATCTCGAAGAAGAATGTGACCGTTGGAGGATAAGAGTCACGAGATAGCTTCCCTTAGGGAGACAAGGTCACGTCGCTTTCTATCTTGGGATCGCTCCCTTCTCTCTCTTCATGTCTCTATCTACAAGTTGTCGAGTTGGTGGGATTGTTAACCTAGTTTTCATTCTATTTAAGGCCTTTGGCCGACATTGTAAAAGCTATTCTAATACAAGCTCTCATTTTATCTCACATTCTCTCGAATTTGCTTCCGCATACTCAATTTAAACCAACATTTTCTTGGTTTAAGCATGTTTTGGGATAAAACGAGTTTAAGTGGTGTCTAAACACTCCAAATCCATCCTGAACTCTTACAATTAGTCCAATGCATTGGAATGTCACACAATCTGACCCTAGAAACTGTAAAAACGCTTTTTACTGCTTAGAATCAACGTTTGCTCGGTTTTAGCCTGTTTGCGGACAAAATGGGTATAAGTAGTGGCTAAACAATCCAAATTCCATCTGATCTCTTGTAGTTCGTCATATGCGTTGTATTGTTACATATTTTGACCCTAGAAGAGTAACATACCTGTTTACTGCTTCGAATCAACGTTTTCTTGGTTTTAGCCTATTTTGGGAATCAATAGGTAAAAGTGGTGTCTATACACTCCAAATTCAACCCAAACTCTTATAACTAGTCAAATACATTGGATTGTTACACATTCTGCCCCTAGAAACAGTAACAAAGCTGTTTACTGCTTCGAATCAACGTTTTCTCCGTATTAGCCTATTTTGGGACAAAATAGGTAAAAGTGGTGTCAAAACACTCCAAATTCAACCCAAACTCTTATAAGTAGTCAAATACATTGGATTGTTACATATTTTGACCCTAGAAGAGTAACATAGCTGTTTACTGCTTCGATTCAATGTTTTCTCTCAGTATTAGCCTGTTTTCTCGGTTTTAGCCTATTTTGGGATAAAACGGGTTTAAGTGTTGTCTAAACACGCCAAATTCATCCCAAACTCTTACAATTAGTCATATGCATTGGATTGTCACACATTCTGACCCTTGAAACAGTAACAAAGCCGTTTACTGCTTTGAATCAACGTTTTCACGGTTTTAGCCTATTTTGGGACAAAATAGGTGAAAGTGGTGTCAAAACACTCCAAATTCAACCCAAACTCTTATAAGTAGTCAAATACATTGGATTGTTACATATTTTGACCCCTAGAAAGAGTAACATAGCTGTTTACTGTTTCGAATCAATGTTTTCTCTCGGTTTTAGCATGTTTTCTTGGTTTAAGCATGTTTTGGGATAAAACGGGTTTAAGTGGTGTCTAAACACTCCAAATGTTGGGATTTATGAGACAAAGCTCACAAGAGAGGGTAGACAAACACTTGGTGAATGAATCCCCCTTTACCCACAACAAACTAACTCATTCTCAAGGGGGAGGAGAGAACATCAACTTGTGATGAACTCCCCATAAACAAGCTAGATAGAACCCAAATACTAGAGAGTAAGCGGATCCTAACTAGGAGAAGCACTAGTTTGAGACTTATCCTCTTCTAGTATCACAACACTTAGAGTTTGTGTACTTAGGAGAAGGAGGATTAAGAATCAGTAATCTAGGCTAAGTAAAGCAGTAAATAAGAAGAGTTTAGGTGGATTTGAGAAGAGAATAGGCTGCCTTAAGGGCAGCCCCTAACCGCTAATCCTAAACTCTCTACATTGTTAATATGAAACAAGAACACAAGTATAGAGAGGAAATCGGTTTCTCTTCTATTGAATAATATTGTGATATTTTACATATGAGAGATTACATCTTAATATAGGAAAAACAAGGTCATATGACCGTTAGACACAAAGAGAGAAGGGGAAGGTATGAAAGTGACTTGTAGCCGTTTGTCTCGAGTAGAGGAAGAAGAGAGCGACTTCTCTCTTCCTTCACCTAACCAAAAGCACACGTGAATCTCCCTTCCTTCCTTTTCCTTCTTCCTTCCTTTTCCTTGTGAGATGGGCCTCTCTCTCTTGTAAGGCCTCGTTTTCCTTCTCCTAAGCCACTCAAACTTCGGCCTTTCCATCACATGGACCGAGAGCAGCCCATGTGATATTTTACATATGAGAGATTACATCTTAATATAGGAAAAACAAGGTCATATGACCGTTAGACACAAAGAGAGAAGGGGAAGGTATGAAAGTGACTTGTAGCCGTTTGTCTCGAGTAGAGGAAGAAGAGAGCGACTTCTCTCTTCCTTCACCTAACCAAAAGCACACGTGAATCTCCCTTCCTTCCTTTTCCTTCTTCCTTCCTTTTCCTTGTGAGATGGGCCTCTCTCTCTTGTAAGGCCTCGTTTTCCTTCTCCTAAGCCACTCAAACTTCGGCCTTTCCATCACATGGACCGAGAGCAGCCCTAAGAGCACGACCGTACGGACGGGCCTTCTCTTCATTGTACGGACGGGCCTTCTCTTCAATGTGTTCACGGCCTAACTGGCCGCTCACCGGACATGGGTCTGTTCACGGACACGGTACATGGTACCGGACACGGTACATGGTCGCTCACGGACACGGACATGGCCTTACCGGCCTTTACATGGCCTTTCCGGCCTTTCTTCTCTTCTTCCAAGGCTCGGCCTTACCGGCCTCTCCTCTCTCCTCCTTGGTACATTCTAATACTCCCCCGCACGCTTGATCGGTGGGACACCATGGGGACCAAAGATCAAGGGTGGACTAGTGTCATCTACCTCATTAAAAACCTCAACAAAGAAAACCTCTTGGGATAAAACTTTGTTAAGGGAAAAAGAGTATAGACTCCACTATCCATGATGTCCCTTGACCTTGGTTTGCAAAGAACTAGCTCCCTTCTCTTCATGATTTGAACCGCTCCTACTCCTTAGCCCACCTTGCCTTTAGCACATTCCTTATGATCTCCATCCTTGCGCCTTTAGAATTTCTTTGAGGCTCTCATAGTCTCCTTTACCCCTTAAACAAGTGATAAAGAAGAAAAGAATAAGTGTTTGCTATGAGGAATATCAAAGAAAATTTCTAAAAGTGTGACAATTTAAGAGAACATATTAAAGAGTAAAGACTAGTAATGAAGCTAAGGTAATGAATTTAAGAAATTTAAATAGAGTAGAGTTTAGAGCACAGCCTTTATGGTGTTTTGATGGATAGGAAGGAGAGAGTTGATCACTGATGTGGTTTGGAATTCCTCCTTGAGACCGCTTCTCTAACCATGGTTTTTTTTTTTTTTTTTTTTTTAAACCCGGCCAGTTTTATCGTCAGACTGACATATGCCCACTGAATCGGACATAACTTTCGAACGGCTGCTCGGATTGGTATGATTCCACTTCCACTGGCAAGATGACTCTGTGGTCTCGAACTTTAATGAAGCACGCGGAAGCCGAATCGCAGTGGAAGGGTTTCGTCCGAGTCGATCTTTGAGACGCTTCGGCTGAGCTTTAAGTAAAGACTTTTGCTTGTGGCCGAGCAGAATCTGTGAGGTACGGTCTGAAGTCACTTGATCTCCCCCGTAACCTTTACTTGATGATGGGCTGAAACCTCATCACCTCAGTTGAAGCCTTGTGCATCACCGTTCTTGTGCACATCCAATCAACAGTTGAAACCTTGTGCATCACCTTTCCTAAAGACCATTGTGCACATCCGATCAACAACTTGGCACTAACACACATGCTCTTGGACTGATTCATCACCTTCCACCAGCTTAACAAAGACTTGGTGGCCCTTGGTTCTAACTCCAGGCATTGTGCTGCGCTCTCCTCATGGCTATCTTGTAGCCTTCAACCTCGCCACTTCTTCTAGAGATAGCCAGCGAGCTCCACATATCTTCAAGGTTGAAACTGAAACCAAAACTCAATGGAACAGATTCTAAACAAGAGATTGTTAGAGATTAGAGTATAGAGAATATTACTGAAATTAAATAGAGAATTTAGAGAATTAATAAGAGTATATATGGAGAATAGAAAGTGAGAGTATAAGGGAGAGTATTTGGGCGGAAGTATTGGCGGTAGTATAAGATGAATGGAGAGTAGAATAGAGAATCTGCTCAAGAGTTCTTATGGACAGAGTTTAACTCTGTTTTCTTGAGTTAAAAGAAGCTTTGACAGCCAAGAACATCCAAGAAGACAATCTCTTTTGGTGCTTTAATGGCTGAAACACAATGGACCTTATGGAAAATTAGTTTCTCCAAAGGTTTAACAACAAAACTCCTTGTAGAATCACTTAAACAAGTGTTCTTCAAGAGATTAAGGCTTTAGATCCACGAAGATAACATATAGAAGATGTTTTTCGTGGTCCCAAGCAAAGAAGAAACAACAAAAGCCTTTGGAACAACCTATTGTCCAACGGTTAAAAGAATGCATCTTTGAACAGCTTTAGTCTAGTTGACCAAGCGGACATGAGATGCGAAAATTAAGATCTCTCTCTTCTTCAAGCTTGAATCTGGACACACCATAGGGCCAGAAACAAAGCTTTCTCAACATTGAGAAGAAGAAGTAGCGATTTAGTAATTAAGCCTTTAAAGGAAATTTAACAAAAGCAAAATTAAACCTTTAGAGGAAAATTAACTAAATCCTAAGAGAGCTAAATCCTAAGAATTTCGTGGCTCATACAAGCACACAAGAACCGTGAATCCTCACCATGAACAACACAATTTGCTCAATGGTTCATCACTTCCCACACATCCCAAAATAAACAAAGCTATTACCAAATCGGTAAAGCTTAAGGATGGGGCTTGTAAAATCGATTTCTTTCCACACACTTGGTCTACAAATTCTAACAAGACAAGAGACCAAGCTTACTCAACAATGAGCTGCTAGAGAATCGATTTAATCAACAAAAGCAAAATTAAAGCTTTAAAGAAACTAAGCTAAGCGATTTAACACCTAAGCAAAGTCTTAAACTTTAACTAAGCTAACTCCTAAGAAAACGACTTTGAGAATGAGTTTAAATCACCAAGAACAGAACCTGCTCTGATACCATGTTGGGATTTATGAGACAAAGCTCACAAGAGAGGGTAGACAAACACTTGGTGAATGAATCCCCCTTTACCCACAACAAACTAACTCATTCTCAAGGGGGAGGAGAGAACATCAACTTGTGATGAACTCCCCATAAACAAGCTAGATAGAACCCAAATACTAGAGAGTAAGCGGATCCTAACTAGGAGAAGCACTAGTTTGAGACTTATCCTCTTCTAGTATCACAACACTTAGAGTTTGTGTACTTAGGAGAAGGAGGATTAAGAATCAGTAATCTAGGCTAAGTAAAGCAGTAAATAAGAAGAGTTTAGGTGGATTTGAGAAGAGAATAGGCTGCCTTAAGGGCAGCCCCTAACCGCTAATCCTAAACTCTCTACATTGTTAATATGAAACAAGAACACAAGTATAGAGAGGAAATCGGTTTCTCTTCTATTGAATAATATTGTGATATTTTACATATGAGAGATTACATCTTAATATAGGAAAAACAAGGTCATATGACCGTTAGACACAAAGAGAGAAGGGGAAGGTATGAAAGTGACTTGTAGCCGTTTGTCTCGAGTAGAGGAAGAAGAGAGCGACTTCTCTCTTCCTTCACCTAACCAAAAGCACACGTGAATCTCCCTTCCTTCCTTTTCCTTCTTCCTTCCTTTTCCTTGTGAGATGGGCCTCTCTCTCTTGTAAGGCCTCGTTTTCCTTCTCCTAAGCCACTCAAACTTCGGCCTTTCCATCACATGGACCGAGAGCAGCCCATGTGATATTTTACATATGAGAGATTACATCTTAATATAGGAAAAACAAGGTCATATGACCGTTAGACACAAAGAGAGAAGGGGAAGGTATGAAAGTGACTTGTAGCCGTTTGTCTCGAGTAGAGGAAGAAGAGAGCGACTTCTCTCTTCCTTCACCTAACCAAAAGCACACGTGAATCTCCCTTCCTTCCTTTTCCTTCTTCCTTCCTTTTCCTTGTGAGATGGGCCTCTCTCTCTTGTAAGGCCTCGTTTTCCTTCTCCTAAGCCACTCAAACTTCGGCCTTTCCATCACATGGACCGAGAGCAGCCCTAAGAGCACGACCGTACGGACGGGCCTTCTCTTCATTGTACGGACGGGCCTTCTCTTCAATGTGTTCACGGCCTAACTGGCCGCTCACCGGACATGGGTCCGTTCACGGACACGGTACATGGTACCGGACACGGTACATGGTCGCTCACGGACACGGACATGGCCTTACCGGCCTTTACATGGCCTTTCCGGCCTTTCTTCTCTTCTTCCAAGGCTCGGCCTTACCGGCCTCTCCTCTCTCCTCCTTGGTACATTCTAATACCAAATTCATCCTGAACTCTTACAATTAATCAAATGCATTGAAATATCACACATTCTTACCCTAGAAACTGTAACAATGCTGTTTACTGCTTAGAATCAACGTTTGCTTGGTTTTAGCCTGTTTGCGGAGAAAATGGGTATAAGTGGTGGCTAAACAATCAAAATTCAACCCGAACTCTTGTAGTTAGTCATATGCGTTGTATTGTTACATATTTGGCCCTAGAAAGAGTAACATAGCTGTTTACTGCTTCGAATCAATGTTTTCTCTCAGTTTTAGCCTGTTTTCTCGGTTTATGCCTGTTTTGTGATAAAACGGGTTTAAGTGTTGTCTAAATACTCCAAATTAATCCCAAACTCTTACAATTATTCAAGTGCATTGGATTGTCACACATTCTGACCCTAGAAACAGTAACAAAGCCGCTTACTGCTTTGAATCAACGTTTTCTCGGTTTTAGCTTATTTTGGGACAAAATAGGTAAAAGTGGTGTCAAAACACTCCAAATTCAACCCAAACTCTTATAAGTAGTCGAATACATTGGATTGTTACATATTTTGACCCCGAGAAAGAGTAACATAGCTGTTTACTGTTTCAAATCAATGTTTTCTCTCGGTTTTAGCATGTTTTCTTGGTTTAAGCATGTTTTGGGATAAAACGAGTTTAAGTGGTGTCTAAACTCTCCAAATCCATCCTGAACTCTTACAATTAGTCCAATGCATTGGAATGTCACACAATCTGACCCTAGAAACTGTAAAAACGCTTTTTACTGCTTAGAATCAACGTTTGCTCGGTTTTAGCCTGTTTGCGGACAAAATGGGTATAAGTAGTGGCTAAACAATCCAAATTCCATCTGATCTCTTGTAGTTCGTCATATGCGTTGTATTGTTACATATTTTGACCCTAGAAGAGTAACATACCTGTTTACTGCTTCGAATCAACGTTTTCTTGGTTTTAGCCTATTTTGGGAATCAATAGGTAAAAGTGGTGTCTATACACTCCAAATTCAACCCAAACTCTTATAACTAGTCAAATACATTGGATTGTTACACATTCTGCCCCTAGAAACAGTAACAAAGCTGTTTACTGCTTCGAATCAACGTTTTCTCCGTATTAGCCTATTTTGGGACAAAATAGGTAAAAGTGGTGTCAAAACACTCCAAATTCAACCCAAACTCTTATAAGTAGTCAAATACATTGGATTGTTACATATTTTGACCCTAGAAGAGTAACATAGCTGTTTACTGCTTCGATTCAATGTTTTCTCTCAGTATTAGCCTGTTTTCTCGGTTTTAGCCTATTTTGGGATAAAACGGGTTTAAGTGTTGTCTAAACACGCCAAATTCATCCCAAACTCTTACAATTAGTCATATGCATTGGATTGTCACACATTCTGACCCTTGAAACAGTAACAAAGCCGTTTACTGCTTTGAATCAACGTTTTCACGGTTTTAGCCTATTTTGGGACAAAATAGGTGAAAGTGGTGTCAAAACACTCCAAATTCAACCCAAACTCTTATAAGTAGTCAAATACATTGGATTGTTACATATTTTGACCCCTAGAAAGAGTAACATAGCTGTTTACTGTTTCGAATCAATGTTTTCTCTCGGTTTTAGCATGTTTTCTTGGTTTAAGCATGTTTTGGGATAAAACGGGTTTAAGTGGTGTCTAAACACTCCAAATTCATCCTGAACTCTTACAATTAATCAAATGCATTGAAATATCACACATTCTTACCCTAGAAACTGTAACAATGCTGTTTACTGCTTAGAATCAACGTTTGCTTGGTTTTAGCCTGTTTGCGGAGAAAATGGGTATAAGTGGTGGCTAAACAATCAAAATTCAACCCGAACTCTTGTAGTTAGTCATATGCGTTGTATTGTTACATATTTGGCCCTAGAAAGAGTAACATAGCTGTTTACTGCTTCGAATCAATGTTTTCTCTCAGTTTTAGCCTGTTTTCTCGGTTTATGCCTGTTTTGTGATAAAACGGGTTTAAGTGTTGTCTAAATACTCCAAATTAATCCCAAACTCTTACAATTATTCAAGTGCATTGGATTGTCACACATTCTGACCCTAGAAACAGTAACAAAGCCGCTTACTGCTTTGAATCAACGTTTTCTCGGTTTTAGCTTATTTTGGGACAAAATAGGTAAAAGTGGTGTCAAAACACTCCAAATTCAACCCAAACTCTTATAAGTAGTCGAATACATTGGATTGTTACATATTTTGACCCCGAGAAAGAGTAACATAGCTGTTTACTGTTTCAAATCAATGTTTTCTCTCGGTTTTAGCATGTTTTCTTGGTTTAAGCATGTTTTGGGATAAAACGAGTTTAAGTGGTGTCTAAACACTCCAAATCCATCCTGAACTCTTACAATTAGTCCAATGCATTGGAATGTCACACAATCTGACCCTAGAAACTGTAAAAACGCTTTTTACTGCTTAGAATCAACGTTTGCTCGGTTTTAGCCTGTTTGCGGACAAAATGGGTATAAGTAGTGGCTAAACAATCCAAATTCCATCTGATCTCTTGTAGTTCGTCATATGCGTTGTATTGTTACATATTTTGACCCTAGAAGAGTAACATACCTGTTTACTGCTTCGAATCAACGTTTTCTTGGTTTTAGCCTATTTTGGGAATCAATAGGTAAAAGTGGTGTCTATACACTCCAAATTCAACCCAAACTCTTATAACTAGTCAAATACATTGGATTGTTACACATTCTGCCCCTAGAAACAGTAACAAAGCTGTTTACTGCTTCGAATCAACGTTTTCTCCGTATTAGCCTATTTTGGGACAAAATAGGTAAAAGTGGTGTCAAAACACTCCAAATTCAACCCAAACTCTTATAAGTAGTCAAATACATTGGATTGTTACATATTTTGACCCTAGAAGAGTAACATAGCTGTTTACTGCTTCGATTCAATGTTTTCTCTCAGTATTAGCCTGTTTTCTCGGTTTTAGCCTATTTTGGGATAAAACGGGTTTAAGTGTTGTCTAAACACGCCAAATTCATCCCAAACTCTTACAATTAGTCATATGCATTGGATTGTCACACATTCTGACCCTTGAAACAGTAACAAAGCCGTTTACTGCTTTGAATCAACGTTTTCACGGTTTTAGCCTATTTTGGGACAAAATAGGTGAAAGTGGTGTCAAAACACTCCAAATTCAACCCAAACTCTTATAAGTAGTCAAATACATTGGATTGTTACATATTTTGACCCCTAGAAAGAGTAACATAGCTGTTTACTGTTTCGAATCAATGTTTTCTCTCGGTTTTAGCATGTTTTCTTGGTTTAAGCATGTTTTGGGATAAAACGGGTTTAAGTGGTGTCTAAACACTCCAAATTCATCCTGAACTCTTACAATTAATCAAATGCATTGAAATATCACACATTCTTACCCTAGAAACTGTAACAATGCTGTTTACTGCTTAGAATCAACGTTTGCTTGGTTTTAGCCTGTTTGCGGAGAAAATGGGTATAAGTGGTGGCTAAACAATCAAAATTCAACCCGAACTCTTGTAGTTAGTCATATGCGTTGTATTGTTACATATTTGGCCCTAGAAAGAGTAACATAGCTGTTTACTGCTTCGAATCAATGTTTTCTCTCAGTTTTAGCCTGTTTTCTCGGTTTATGCCTGTTTTGTGATAAAACGGGTTTAAGTGTTGTCTAAATACTCCAAATTAATCCCAAACTCTTACAATTATTCAAGTGCATTGGATTGTCACACATTCTGACCCTAGAAACAGTAACAAAGCCGCTTACTGCTTTGAATCAACGTTTTCTCGGTTTTAGCTTATTTTGGGACAAAATAGGTAAAAGTGGTGTCAAAACACTCCAAATTCAACCCAAACTCTTATATGTGTTGGGATTTATGAGACAAAGCTCACAAGAGAGGGTAGACAAACACTTGGTGAATGAATCCCCCTTTACCCACAACAAACTAACTCATTCTCAAGGGGGAGGAGAGAACATCAACTTGTGATGAACTCCCCATAAACAAGCTAGATAGAACCCAAATACTAGAGAGTAAGCGGATCCTAACTAGGAGAAGCACTAGTTTGAGACTTATCCTCTTCTAGTATCACAACACTTAGAGTTTGTGTACTTAGGAGAAGGAGGATTAAGAATCAGTAATCTAGGCTAAGTAAAGCAGTAAATAAGAAGAGTTTAGGTGGATTTGAGAAGAGAATAGGCTGCCTTAAGGGCAGCCCCTAACCGCTAATCCTAAACTCTCTACATTGTTAATATGAAACAAGAACACAAGTATAGAGAGGAAATCGGTTTCTCTTCTATTGAATAATATTGTGATATTTTACATATGAGAGATTACATCTTAATATAGGAAAAACAAGGTCATATGACCGTTAGACACAAAGAGAGAAGGGGAAGGTATGAAAGTGACTTGTAGCCGTTTGTCTCGAGTAGAGGAAGAAGAGAGCGACTTCTCTCTTCCTTCACCTAACCAAAAGCACACGTGAATCTCCCTTCCTTCCTTTTCCTTCTTCCTTCCTTTTCCTTGTGAGATGGGCCTCTCTCTCTTGTAAGGCCTCGTTTTCCTTCTCCTAAGCCACTCAAACTTCGGCCTTTCCATCACATGGACCGAGAGCAGCCCATGTGATATTTTACATATGAGAGATTACATCTTAATATAGGAAAAACAAGGTCATATGACCGTTAGACACAAAGAGAGAAGGGGAAGGTATGAAAGTGACTTGTAGCCGTTTGTCTCGAGTAGAGGAAGAAGAGAGCGACTTCTCTCTTCCTTCACCTAACCAAAAGCACACGTGAATCTCCCTTCCTTCCTTTTCCTTCTTCCTTCCTTTTCCTTGTGAGATGGGCCTCTCTCTCTTGTAAGGCCTCGTTTTCCTTCTCCTAAGCCACTCAAACTTCGGCCTTTCCATCACATGGACCGAGAGCAGCCCTAAGAGCACGACCGTACGGACGGGCCTTCTCTTCATTGTACGGACGGGCCTTCTCTTCAATGTGTTCACGGCCTAACTGGCCGCTCACCGGACATGGGTCCGTTCACGGACACGGTACATGGTACCGGACACGGTACATGGTCGCTCACGGACACGGACATGGCCTTACCGGCCTTTACATGGCCTTTCCGGCCTTTCTTCTCTTCTTCCAAGGCTCGGCCTTACCGGCCTCTCCTCTCTCCTCCTTGGTACATTCTAATACCAAATTCATCCTGAACTCTTACAATTAATCAAATGCATTGAAATATCACACATTCTTACCCTAGAAACTGTAACAATGCTGTTTACTGCTTAGAATCAACGTTTGCTTGGTTTTAGCCTGTTTGCGGAGAAAATGGGTATAAGTGGTGGCTAAACAATCAAAATTCAACCCGAACTCTTGTAGTTAGTCATATGCGTTGTATTGTTACATATTTGGCCCTAGAAAGAGTAACATAGCTGTTTACTGCTTCGAATCAATGTTTTCTCTCAGTTTTAGCCTGTTTTCTCGGTTTATGCCTGTTTTGTGATAAAACGGGTTTAAGTGTTGTCTAAATACTCCAAATTAATCCCAAACTCTTACAATTATTCAAGTGCATTGGATTGTCACACATTCTGACCCTAGAAACAGTAACAAAGCCGCTTACTGCTTTGAATCAACGTTTTCTCGGTTTTAGCTTATTTTGGGACAAAATAGGTAAAAGTGGTGTCAAAACACTCCAAATTCAACCCAAACTCTTATAAGTAGTCGAATACATTGGATTGTTACATATTTTGACCGCGAGAAAGAGTAACATAGCTGTTTACTGTTTCAAATCAATGTTTTCTCTCGGTTTTAGCATGTTTTCTTGGTTTAAGCATGTTTTGGGATAAAACGAGTTTAAGTGGTGTCTAAACACTCCAAATCCATCCTGAACTCTTACAATTAGTCCAATGCATTGGAATGTCACACAATCTGACCCTAGAAACTGTAAAAACGCTTTTTACTGCTTAGAATCAACGTTTGCTCGGTTTTAGCCTGTTTGCGGACAAAATGGGTATAAGTAGTGGCTAAACAATCCAAATTCCATCTGATCTCTTGTAGTTCGTCATATGCGTTGTATTGTTACATATTTTGACCCTAGAAGAGTAACATACCTGTTTACTGCTTCGAATCAACGTTTTCTTGGTTTTAGCCTATTTTGGGAATCAATAGGTAAAAGTGGTGTCTATACACTCCAAATTCAACCCAAACTCTTATAACTAGTCAAATACATTGGATTGTTACACATTCTGCCCCTAGAAACAGTAACAAAGCTGTTTACTGCTTCGAATCAACGTTTTCTCCGTATTAGCCTATTTTGGGACAAAATAGGTAAAAGTGGTGTCAAAACACTCCAAATTCAACCCAAACTCTTATAAGTAGTCAAATACATTGGATTGTTACATATTTTGACCCTAGAAGAGTAACATAGCTGTTTACTGCTTCGATTCAATGTTTTCTCTCAGTATTAGCCTGTTTTCTCGGTTTTAGCCTATTTTGGGATAAAACGGGTTTAAGTGTTGTCTAAACACGCCAAATTCATCCCAAACTCTTACAATTAGTCATATGCATTGGATTGTCACACATTCTGACCCTTGAAACAGTAACAAAGCCGTTTACTGCTTTGAATCAACGTTTTCACGGTTTTAGCCTATTTTGGGACAAAATAGGTGAAAGTGGTGTCAAAACACTCCAAATTCAACCCAAACTCTTATAAGTAGTCAAATACATTGGATTGTTACATATTTTGACCCCTAGAAAGAGTAACATAGCTGTTTACTGTTTCGAATCAATGTTTTCTCTCGGTTTTAGCATGTTTTCTTGGTTTAAGCATGTTTTGGGATAAAACGGGTTTAAGTGGTGTCTAAACACTCCAAATTCATCCTGAACTCTTACAATTAATCAAATGCATTGAAATATCACACATTCTTACCCTAGAAACTGTAACAATGCTGTTTACTGCTTAGAATCAACGTTTGCTTGGTTTTAGCCTGTTTGCGGAGAAAATGGGTATAAGTGGTGGCTAAACAATCAAAATTCAACCCGAACTCTTGTAGTTAGTCATATGCGTTGTATTGTTACATATTTGGCCCTAGAAAGAGTAACATAGCTGTTTACTGCTTCGAATCAATGTTTTCTCTCAGTTTTAGCCTGTTTTCTCGGTTTATGCCTGTTTTGTGATAAAACGGGTTTAAGTGTTGTCTAAATACTCCAAATTAATCCCAAACTCTTACAATTATTCAAGTGCATTGGATTGTCACACATTCTGACCCTAGAAACAGTAACAAAGCCGCTTACTGCTTTGAATCAACGTTTTCTCGGTTTTAGCTTATTTTGGGACAAAATAGGTAAAAGTGGTGTCAAAACACTCCAAATTCAACCCAAACTCTTATATGTGTTGGGATTTATGAGACAAAGCTCACAAGAGAGGGTAGACAAACACTTGGTGAATGAATCCCCCTTTACCCACAACAAACTAACTCATTCTCAAGGGGGAGGAGAGAACATCAACTTGTGATGAACTCCCCATAAACAAGCTAGATAGAACCCAAATACTAGAGAGTAAGCGGATCCTAACTAGGAGAAGCACTAGTTTGAGACTTATCCTCTTCTAGTATCACAACACTTAGAGTTTGTGTACTTAGGAGAAGGAGGATTAAGAATCAGTAATCTAGGCTAAGTAAAGCAGTAAATAAGAAGAGTTTAGGTGGATTTGAGAAGAGAATAGGCTGCCTTAAGGGCAGCCCCTAACCGCTAATCCTAAACTCTCTACATTGTTAATATGAAACAAGAACACAAGTATAGAGAGGAAATCGGTTTCTCTTCTATTGAATAATATTGTGATGTGTTACATATGAGGTGAAATACAAAGCTTAATATAGGAGAATACAAGGTCATATGACCGTTGGAGAGAAGAAGAGAGTGATGAAAGTGACATTCTCGATTTGGTGTTGGTGAGAGTGACCTTTCCTTCCTTCACCAACCAAGGGCACATGTGATCTTCCCATAAGCCTCTCTCTCTTGTAGGGCCTCGCTTTCCTCCTCTCAAACTCGGCCTCTCTATCTACTGGACCGAGCGCAGGCCTAAGGGCCGAGACCGTACGGACGGGCCTTCTCTTCATCGTACGGACGGGCCTTCTCTTCATCGTACGGACGGGCCTGTACGGACGGGCCTGTACGGACGGGCCTGTACGGACGGGCCTGTACGGACGGGCCTTCTCTTCATCGTGTTCACGGCCTAACTGGCCGCTTACCGGACATGGGTCCGTTCACGGACACGGTACATGGTACCGGACACGGTACATGGTCGCTCACGGACACGGACATGGCCTTACCGGCCTTTACATGGCCTTTCCGGCCTTTCTTCTCTTCTTCCAAGGCTCGGCCTTACCGGCCTCTCCTCTCTCTTCCTCCTTACTCTCTAATACTCCCCCGCACGCTTGATCTGCAGGGCACCATGGGGACCAAAGATCAAGGGTGGACTAGTGTCATCTACCTCATTAAAAACCTCAACAAAGAAAACCTCTTGGGATAAAACTTTGTTAAGGGAAAAAGAGTATAGACTCCACTATCCATGATGTCCCTTGACCTTGGTTTGCAAAGAACTAGCTCCCTTCTCTTCATGATTTGAACCGCTCCTACTCCTTAGCCCACCTTGCCTTTAGCACATTCCTTATGATCTCCATCCTTGCGCCTTTAGAGTTTCTTTGAGGCTCTCATAGTCTCCTTTACCCCTTAAACAAGTGATAAAGAAGAAAAGAATAAGTGTTTGCTATGAGGAATATCAAAGAAAATTTCTAAAAGTGTGACAATTTAAGAGAACATATTAAAGAGTAAAGACTAGTAATGAAGCTAAGGTAATGAATTTAAGAAATTTAAATAGAGTAGAGTTTAGAGCACAGCCTTTATGGTGTTTTGATGGATAGGAAGGAGAGAGTTGATCACTGATGCGGTTTGGAATTCCTCCTTGAGACCGCTTCTCTAACCATGGTTTTTAACCCGGTCAGTTTTATCGTCAGACTGACATATGCCCACTGAATCGGACATAACTTTCGAACGGCTGCTCGGATTGGTATGATTCTACTTCCACTGGCAAGATGACTCCATGGTCTCGAACTTTGTTGAAGAACGCGGAAGCTGAATCGCAGTGGAAGGGTTTCGTCCGAGTCGATCTTTGAGACGCTTCGGCTGAGCTTTAAGTAAAGACTTTTGCTTGTGGCCGAGCAGAATCTGTGAGGTACGGTCTGCAGTCACTTGATCTCCCCCGTAACCTTTACTTGATGATGGGCTGAAACCTCATCACCTCAGTTGAAGCCTTGTGCATCACCGTTCTTGTGCACATCCAATCAACAGTTGAAACCTTGTGCATCACCTTTCCTAAAGACCATTGTGCACATCCGATCAACAACTTGGCACTAACACACATGCTCTTGGACTGATTCATCACCTTCCACCAGCTTAACAAAGACTTGGTGGCCCTTGGTTCTAACTCCAGGCATTGTGCTGCGCTCTTACATGGCTATCTTGTAGCCTTCAACCTCGCCACTTCTTCTTCTTGAGATAGTGAGCGAGCTCCACACAATCCTCAATGCTGAAACTGAAACCAAAATTCAATGGAACAGATTCTAAACAAGAGATTGTTAGAGATTAGAGAATAGAGAATATAGAATATTACTGAAAATAAAATAGAATTTAGAGAATAAGTAACCAGAGAATTAGTAACCAAGAGTATAGAGTATAGTAGAGTATATGGGCGGAAGTATAAGGTGAGTGGAGAGTAGAATAGAGAATTTGCTCAAGAGTTCTTATGGACAGAGTTATACTCTGTTTTCTTGAGTTTGCAGAAGCTTTGACAGCCAAGAGCATCCAACATTCAACAAGACTTTGGTGCTTTAATGGCTGAAACACATGGACCGTTTGGAAAATTAATTTCTCCAAAGGTTTAACAACAAAACTCCTTGTAGAATCACTTAAACAAGTGTTCTTCAAGAGATTAAGGCTTTAGATCCACGAAGATAACATATAGAAGATGTTTTTCGTGGTCCCAAGCAAAGAAGAAACAACAAAAGCCTTTGGAACAGCCTATTGTCCAACGGTTAAAAGAATGCATCTTGGACCAACTTGAATCTATTTGACCAAGCGGGCTCTACATGCTAAAATAAAGTCTCTCTCTTCCTCAAACTCGAACCTGGACACACCATATGACCAGAAACAAAGCTTTCTCAACCTTGAGAAGAAGAAGAAGCGATTTAGTAATTAAGCCTTTAAAGGAAATTTAACAAAAGCAAAATTAAACCTTTAGAGGAAAATTAACTAAATCCTAAGAGAACTAAATCCTAAGAATTTCGTGGCTCATACAAGCACACAAGAACCGTGAATCCTCACCATGAACAACACAATTTGCTCAATGGTTCATCACTTCCCACACATCCCAAAATAAACAAAGCTATTACCAAATCGGTGAAGCTTAAGGATGGGGCTTGTAAAATCGATTTCTTTCCACACACTTGGTCTACAAATTCTAACAAGACAAGAGACCAAGCTTACTCAACAATGAGCTGCTAGAGAATCGATTTAATCAACAAAAGCAAAATTAAAGCTTTAAAGAAACTAAGCTAAGCGATTTAACACCTAAGCAAAGTCTAAAACTTTAACTAAGCTAACTCCTAAGAAAACGACTTTGAGAATGAGTTTAAAACACCAAGAACAGAACCTGCTCTGATACCATGTTGGGATTTATGAGACAAAGCTCACAAGAGAGGGTAGACAAACACTTGGTGAATGAATCCCCCTTTACCCACAACAAACTAACTCATTCTCAAGGGGGAGGAGAGAACATCAACTTGTGATGAACTCCCCATAAACAAGCTAGATAGAACCCAAATACTAGAGAGTAAGCGGATCCTAACTAGGAGAAGCACTAGTTTGAGACTTATCCTCTTCTAGTATCACAACACTTAGAGTTTGTGTACTTAGGAGAAGGAGGATTAAGAATCAGTAATCTAGGCTAAGTAAAGCAGTAAATAAGAAGAGTTTAGGTGGATTTGAGAAGAGAATAGGCTGCCTTAAGGGCAGCCCCTAACCGCTAATCCTAAACTCTCTACATTGTTAATATGAAACAAGAACACAAGTATAGAGAGGAAATCGGTTTCTCTTCTATTGAATAATATTGTGATGTGTTACATATGAGGTGAAATACAAAGCTTAATATAGGAGAATACAAGGTCATATGACCGTTGGAGAGAAGAAGAGAGTGATGAAAGTGACATTCTCGATTTGGTGTTGGTGAGAGTGACCTTTCCTTCCTTCACCAACCAAGGGCACATGTGATCTTCCCATAAGCCTCTCTCTCTTGTAGGGCCTCGCTTTCCTCCTCTCAAACTCGGCCTCTCTATCTACTGGACCGAGCGCAGGCCTAAGGGCCGAGACCGTACGGACGGGCCTTCTCTTCATCGTACGGACGGGCCTTCTCTTCATCGTACGGACGGGCCTGTACGGACGGGCCTGTACGGACGGGCCTGTACGGACGGGCCTGTACGGACGGGCCTTCTCTTCATCGTGTTCACGGCCTAACTGGCCGCTCACCGGACATGGGTCCGTTCACGGACACGGTACATGGTACCGGACACGGTACATGGTCGCTCACGGACACGGACATGGCCTTACCGGCCTTTACATGGCCTTTCCGGCCTTTCTTCTCTTCTTCCAAGGCTCGGCCTTACCGGCCTCTCCTCTCTCTTCCTCCTTACTCTCTAATAATATGTAGTCGAATACATTGGATTGTTACATATTTTGACCCCGAGAAAGAGTAACATAGCTGTTTACTGTTTCAAATCAATGTTTTCTCTCGGTTTTAGCATGTTTTCTTGGTTTAAGCATGTTTTGGGATAAAACGAGTTTAAGTGGTGTCTAAACACTCCAAATCCATCCCGAACTCTTACAATTAGTCCAATGCATTGGAATGTCACACAATCTGACCCTAGAAACTGTAAAAACGCTTTTTACTGCTTAGAATCAACGTTTGCTCGGTTTTAGCCTGTTTGCGGACAAAATGGGTATAAGTAGTGGCTAAACAATCCAAATTCCATCTGATCTCTTGTAGTTCGTCATATGCGTTGTATTGTTACATATTTTGACCCTAGAAGAGTAACATAGCTGTTTACTGCTTCGAATCAACGTTTTCTTGGTTTTAGCCTATTTTGGGAATCAATAGGTAAAAGTGGTGTCTATACACTCCAAATTCAACCCAAACTCTTATAACTAGTCAAATACATTGGATTGTTACACATTCTGCCCCTAGAAACAGTAACAAAGCTGTTTACTGCTTCGAATCAACGTTTTCTCCGTATTAGCCTATTTTGGGACAAAATAGGTAAAAGTGGTGTCAAAACACTCCAAATTCAACCCAAACTCTTATAAGTAGTCAAATACATTGGATTGTTACATACTTTGACCCTAGAAGAGTAACATAGCTGTTTACTGCTTCGATTCAATGTTTTCTCTCAGTTTTAGCCTGTTTTCTCGGTTTTAGCCTATTTTGGGATAAAACGGGTTTAAGAGTTGTCTAAACACTCCAAATTCATCCCAAACTCTTACAATTAGTCATATGCATTGGATTGTCACACATTCTGACCCTTGAAACAGTAACAAAGCCGTTTACTGCTTTGAATCAACGTTTTCACGGTTTTAGCCTATTTTGGGACAAAATAGGTGAAAGTGGTGTCAAAACACTCCAAATTCAACCCAAACTCTTATAAGTAGTCAAATACATTGGATTGTTACATATTTTGACCCCTAGAAAGAGTAACATAGCTGTTTACTGTTTCGAATCAATGTTTTCTCTCGGTTTTAGCATGTTTTCTCGGTTTAAGCATGTTTTGGGATAAAACGGGTTTAAGTGGTGTCTAAACACTCCAAATTCATCCTGAACTCTTACAATTAATCAAATGCATTGAAATATCACACATTCTTACCCTAGAAACTGTAACAATGCTGTTTACTGCTTAGAATCAACGTTTGCTTGGTTTTAGCCTGTTTGCGGAGAAAATGGGTATAAGTGGTGGCTAAACAATCAAAATTCAACCCGAACTCTTGTAGTTAGTCATATGCGTTGTATTGTTACATATTTGGCCCTAGAAAAAGTAACATAGCTGTTTACTGCTTCGAATCAATGTTTTCTCTCAGTTTTAGCCTGTTTTCTCGGTTTATGCCTGTTTCGTGATAAAACGGGTTTAAGTGTTGTCTAAACAGTCCAAATTAATCCCAAACTCTTACAATTATTCAAGTGCATTGGATTGTCACACATTCTGACCCTAGAAACAGTAACAAAACCGCTTACTGCTTTGAATCAACGTTTTCTCGGTTTTAGCTTATTTTGGGACAAAATAGGTAAAAGTGGTGTCAAAACACTCCAAATTCAACCCAAACTCTTATAAGTAGTCGAATACATTGGATTGTTACATATTTTGACCCCGAGAAAGAGTAACATAGCTGTTTACTGTTTCGAATCAATGTTTTCTCTCGGTTTTAGCATGTTTTCTTGGTTTAAGCATGTTTTGGGATAAAACGAGTTTAAGTGGTGTCTAAACACTCCAAATCCATCCTGAACTCTTACAATTAGTCCAATGCATTGGAATGTCACACAATCTGACCCTAGAAACTGTAAAAACGCTTTTTACTGCTTAGAATCAACGTTTGCTCGGTTTTAGCCTGTTTGCGGACAAAATGGGTATAAGTAGTGGCTAAACAATCCAAATTCCATCTGATCTCTTGTAGTTAGTCATATGCGTTGTATTGTTACATATTTTGACCCTAGAAGAGTAACATAGCTGTTTACTGCTTCGAATCAACGTTTTCTTGGTTTTAGCCTATTTTGGGAATCAATAGGTAAAAGTGGTGTCTATACACTCCAAATTCAACCCAAACTCTTATAACTAGTCAAATACATTGGATTGTTACACATTCTGCCCCTAGAAATAGTAACAAAGCTGTTTACTGCTTCGAATCAACGTTTTCTCCGTATTAGCCTATTTTGGGACAAAATAGGTATAAGTGGTGGCTAAACAATCCAAATTCAACCCAAACTCTTATAAGTAGTCAAATGCGTTGTATTGTTACATATTTTGACCCTAGAAGAGTAACATAGCTGTTTACTGCTTCGAATCAATGTTTTCTCTCTGTTTTAGCCTGTTTTCTCGGTTTATGCCTGTTTTGTGATAAAACGGGTTTAAGTGTTGTCTAAACACTCCAAATTAATCCCAAACTCTTACAATTATTCAAGTGCATTGGATTGTCACACATTCTGACCCTAGAAACAGTAACAAAGCCGCTTACTGCTTTGAATCAACGTTTTCTCGGTTTTAGCTTATTTTGGGACAAAATAGGTAAAAGTGGTGTCAAAACACTCCCACTTCAACCCAAACTCTTATAAGTAGTCAAATACATTGGATTGTTACATATTTTGACCCCGAGAAAGAGTAACATAGCTGTTTACTGTTTCGAATCAATGTTTTCTCTCGGTTTTAGCATGTTTTCTTGGTTTAAGCATGTTTTGGGATAAAACGAGTTTAAGTGGTGTCTAAACACTCCAAATTCATCCCGAACTCTTACAATTAGTCCAATGCATTGGAATGTCACACAATCTGACCCTAGAAACTGTAAAAACGCCTTTTACTGCTTAGAATCAACGTTTGCTCGGTTTTAGCCTGTTTGCGGACAAAATGGGTATAAGTAGTGGCTAAACAATCCAAATTCCATCTGATCTCTTGTAGTTAGTCATATGCGTTGTATTGTTACATATTTTTAACCTAGAAAGAGTAACATAGCTGTATACTGTTTTGAATCAATGTTTTCTCTCAGTTTTAGCCTGTTTTCTCGGTTTATGCCTGTTTTGTGATAAAACGGGTTTAAGTGTTGTCTAAACACTCCAAATTAATCCCAAACTCTTACAATTATTCAAGTGCATTGGATTGTCACACATTCTGACCCTAGAAACAGTAACAAAGCCGCTTACTGCTTTGAATCAACGTTTTCACGGTTTTAGCCTATTTTGGGACAAAATAGGTGAAAGTGGTGTCAAAACACTCCAAATTCAACCCAAACTCTTATAAGTAGTCAAATACATTGGATTGTTACATATTTTGACCCCTAGAAAGAGTAACATAGCTGTTTACTGTTTCGAATCAATGTTTTCTCTCGGTTTTAGCATGTTTTCTTGGTTTAAGCATGTTTTGGGATAAAACGGTTTAAGTGGTGTCTAAACACTCCAAATTCATCCTGAACTCTTACAATTAATCAAATGCATTGAAATATCACACATTCTTACCCTAGAAACTGTAACAATGCTGTTTACTGCTTAGAATCAACGTTTGCTTGGTTTTAGCCTGTTTGCGGAGAAAATGGGTATAAGTGGTGGCTAAACAATCAAAATTCAACCCGAACTCTTGTAGTTAGTCATATGCGTTGTATTGTTACATATTTGGCCCTAGAAAGAGTAACATAGCTGTTTCCTGCTTCGAATCAATGTTTTCTCTCAGTTTTAGCCTGTTTTCTCGGTTTATGCCTGTTTTGTGATAAAACGGGTTTAAGTGTTGTCTAAACACTCCAAATTAATCCCAAACTCTTACAATTATTCAAGTGCATTGGATTGTCACACATTCTGACCCTAGAAACAGTAACAAAGCCGCTTACTGCTTTGAATCAACGTTTTCTCGGTTTTAGCTTATTTTGGGACAAAATAGGTAAAAGTGGTGTCAAAACACTCCAAATTCAACCCAAACTCTTATAAGTAGTCAAATACATTGGATTGTTACATATTTTGACCCCGAGAAAGAGTAACATAGCTGTTTACTGTTTCGAATCAATGTTTTCTCTTGGTTTTAGCATGTTTTCTTGGTTTAAGCATGTTTTGGGATAAAACGAGTTTAAGTGGTGTCTAAACACTCCAAATCCATCCTGAACTCTTACAATTAGTCCAATGCATTGGAATGTCACACAATCTGACCCTAGAAACTGTAAAAACGCTTTTTACTGCTTAGAATCAACGTTTGCTCGGTTTTAGCCTGTTTGCGGACAAAATGGGTATAAGTAGTGGCTAAACAATCCAAATTCCATCTGATCTCTTGTAGTTAGTCATATGCGTTGTATTGTTACATATTTTGACCCTAGAAGAGTAACATAGCTGTTTACTGCTTCGAATCAACGTTTTCTTGGTTTTAGCCTATTTTGGGAATCAATAGGTAAAAGTGGTGTCTATACACTCCAAATTCAACCCAAACTCTTATAACTAGTCAAATACATTGGATTGTTACACATTCTGCCCCTAGAAATAGTAACAAAGCTGTTTACTGCTTCGAATCAACGTTTTCTCCGTATTAGCCTATTTTGGGACAAAATAGGTATAAGTGGTGGCTAAACAATCCAAATTCAACCCAAACTCTTATAAGTAGTCAAATGCGTTGTATTGTTACATATTTTGACCCTAGAAGAGTAACATAGCTGTTTACTGCTTCGAATCAATGTTTTCTCTCTGTTTTAGCCTGTTTTCTCGGTTTATGCCTGTTTTGTGATAAAACGGGTTTAAGTGTTGTCTAAACACTCCAAATTAATCCCAAACTCTTACAATTATTCAAGTGCATTGGATTGTCACACATTCTGACCCTAGAAACAGTAACAAAGCCGCTTACTGCTTTGAATCAACGTTTTCTCGGTTTTAGCTTATTTTGGGACAAAATAGGTAAAAGTGGTGTCAAAACACTCCCACTTCAACCCAAACTCTTATAAGTAGTCAAATACATTGGATTGTTACATATTTTGACCCCGAGAAAGAGTAACATAGCTGTTTACTGTTTCGAATCAATGTTTTCTCTCGGTTTTAGCATGTTTTCTTGGTTTAAGCATGTTTTGGGATAAAACGAGTTTAAGTGGTGTCTAAACACTCCAAATTCATCCCGAACTCTTACAATTAGTCCAATGCATTGGAATGTCACACAATCTGACCCTAGAAACTGTAAAACGCCTTTTACTGCTTAGAATCAACGTTTGCTCGGTTTTAGCCTGTTTGCGGACAAAATGGGTATAAGTAGTGGCTAAACAATCCAAATTCCATCTGATCTCTTGTAGTTAGTCATATGCGTTGTATTGTTACATATTTTTAACCTAGAAAGAGTAACATAGCTGTATACTGTTTTGAATCAATGTTTTCTCTCAGTTTTAGCCTGTTTTCTCGGTTTATGCCTGTTTTGTGATAAAACGGGTTTAAGTGTTGTCTAAACACTCCAAATTAATCCCAAACTCTTACAATTATTCAAGTGCATTGGATTGTCACACATTCTGACCCTAGAAACAGTAACAAAGCCGCTTACTGCTTTGAATCAACGTTTTCACGGTTTTAGCCTATTTTGGGACAAAATAGGTGAAAGTGGTGTCAAAACACTCCAAATTCAACCCAAACTCTTATAAGTAGTCAAATACATTGGATTGTTACATATTTTGACCCCTAGAAAGAGTAACATAGCTGTTTACTGTTTCGAATCAATGTTTTCTCTCGGTTTTAGCATGTTTTCTTGGTTTAAGCATGTTTTGGGATAAAACGGTTTAAGTGGTGTCTAAACACTCCAAATTCATCCTGAACTCTTACAATTAATCAAATGCATTGAAATATCACACATTCTTACCCTAGAAACTGTAACAATGCTGTTTACTGCTTAGAATCAACGTTTGCTTGGTTTTAGCCTGTTTGCGGAGAAAATGGGTATAAGTGGTGGCTAAACAATCAAAATTCAACCCGAACTCTTGTAGTTAGTCATATGCGTTGTATTGTTACATATTTGGCCCTAGAAAGAGTAACATAGCTGTTTCCTGCTTCGAATCAATGTTTTCTCTCAGTTTTAGCCTGTTTTCTCGGTTTATGCCTGTTTTGTGATAAAACGGGTTTAAGTGTTGTCTAAACACTCCAAATTAATCCCAAACTCTTACAATTATTCAAGTGCATTGGATTGTCACACATTCTGACCCTAGAAACAGTAACAAAGCCGCTTACTGCTTTGAATCAACGTTTTCTCGGTTTTAGCTTATTTTGGGACAAAATAGGTAAAAGTGGTGTCAAAACACTCCAAATTCAACCCAAACTCTTATAAGTAGTCAAATACATTGGATTGTTACATATTTTGACCCCGAGAAAGAGTAACATAGCTGTTTACTGTTTCGAATCAATGTTTTCTCTTGGTTTTAGCATGTTTTCTTGGTTTAAGCATGTTTTGGGATAAAACGAGTTTAAGTGGTGTCTAAACACTCCAAATCCATCCTGAACTCTTACAATTAGTCCAATGCATTGGAATGTCACACAATCTGACCCTAGAAACTGTAAAAACGCTTTTTACTGCTTAGAATCAACGTTTGCTCGGTTTTAGCCTGTTTGCGGACAAAATGGGTATAAGTAGTGGCTAAACAATCCAAATTCCATCTGATCTCTTGTAGTTAGTCATATGCGTTGTATTGTTACATATTTTGACCCTAGAAGAGTAACATAGCTGTTTACTGCTTCGAATCAACGTTTTCTTGGTTTTAGCCTATTTTGGGAATCAATAGGTAAAAGTGGTGTCTATACACTCCAAATTCAACCCAAACTCTTATAACTAGTCAAATACATTGGATTGTTACACATTCTGCCCCTAGAAATAGTAACAAAGCTGTTTACTGCTTCGAATCAACGTTTTCTCCGTATTAGCCTATTTTGGGACAAAATAGGTATAAGTGGTGGCTAAACAATCCAAATTCAACCCAAACTCTTATAAGTAGTCAAATGCGTTGTATTGTTACATATTTTGACCCTAGAAGAGTAACATAGCTGTTTACTGCTTCGAATCAATGTTTTCTCTCTGTTTTAGCCTGTTTTCTCGGTTTATGCCTGTTTTGTGATAAAACGGGTTTAAGTGTTGTCTAAACACTCCAAATTAATCCCAAACTCTTACAATTATTCAAGTGCATTGGATTGTCACACATTCTGACCCTAGAAACAGTAACAAAGCCGCTTACTGCTTTGAATCAACGTTTTCTCGGTTTTAGCTTATTTTGGGACAAAATAGGTAAAAGTGGTGTCAAAACACTCCCACTTCAACCCAAACTCTTATAAGTAGTCAAATACATTGGATTGTTACATATTTTGACCCCGAGAAAGAGTAACATAGCTGTTTACTGTTTCGAATCAATGTTTTCTCTCGGTTTTAGCATGTTTTCTTGGTTTAAGCATGTTTTGGGATAAAACGAGTTTAAGTGGTGTCTAAACACTCCAAATTCATCCCGAACTCTTACAATTAGTCCAATGCATTGGAATGTCACACAATCTGACCCTAGAAACTGTAAAAACGCCTTTTACTGCTTAGAATCAACGTTTGCTCGGTTTTAGCCTGTTTGCGGACAAAATGGGTATAAGTAGTGGCTAAACAATCCAAATTCCATCTGATCTCTTGTAGTTAGTCATATGCGTTGTATTGTTACATATCTTTAACCTAGAAAGAGTAACATAGCTGTATACTGTTTTGAATCAATGTTTTCTCTCAGTTTTAGCCTGTTTTCTCGGTTTATGCCTGTTTTGTGATAAAACGGGTTTAAGTGTTGTCTAAACACTCCAAATTAATCCCAAACTCTTACAATTATTCAAGTGCATTGGATTGTCACACATTCTGACCCTAGAAACAGTAACAAAGCCGCTTACTGCTTTGAATCAACGTTTTCACGGTTTTAGCCTATTTTGGGACAAAATAGGTGAAAGTGGTGTCAAAACACTCCAAATTCAACCCAAACTCTTATAAGTAGTCAAATACATTGGATTGTTACATATTTTGACCCCTAGAAAGAGTAACATAGCTGTTTACTGTTTCGAATCAATGTTTTCTCTCGGTTTTAGCATGTTTTCTTGGTTTAAGCATGTTTTGGGATAAAACGGTTTAAGTGGTGTCTAAACACTCCAAATTCATCCTGAACTCTTACAATTAATCAAATGCATTGAAATATCACACATTCTTACCCTAGAAACTGTAACAATGCTGTTTACTGCTTAGAATCAACGTTTGCTTGGTTTTAGCCTGTTTGCGGAGAAAATGGGTATAAGTGGTGGCTAAACAATCAAAATTCAACCCGAACTCTTGTAGTTAGTCATATGCGTCATATGCGTTGTATTGTTACATATTTTGACCCTAGAAGAGTAACATAGCTGTTTACTGCTTCGAATCAACGTTTTCTTGGTTTTAGCCTATTTTGGGAATCAATAGGTAAAAGTGGTGTCTATACACTCCAAATTCAACCCAAACTCTTATAACTAGTCAAATACATTGGATTGTTACACATTCTGCCCCTAGAAACAGTAACAAAGCTGTTTACTGCTTCGAATCAACGTTTTCTCCGTATTAGCCTATTTTGGGACAAAATTAGGTAAAAGTGGTGTCAAAACACTCCAAATTCAACCCAAACTCTTATAAGTAGTCAAATACATTGGATTGTTACATACTTTGACCCTAGAAGAGTAACATAGCTGTTTACTGCTTCGATTCAATGTTTTCTCTCAGTTTTAGCCTGTTTTCTCGGTTTTAGCCTATTTTGGGATAAAACGGGTTTAAGAGTTGTCTAAACACTCCAAATTCATCCCAAACTCTTACAATTAGTCATATGCATTGGATTGTCACACATTCTGACCCTTGAAACAGTAACTATTGACCATGTTACTTAAGACTTGGAGGTTGTCCGTACGGACGTCCGTACGATCGTCCTAATGGCCACCCTTAAGGTTGAGGCCTATTGAGAGAAATGAGAAGGCTTGGGGTTGGAAACAATACCAAGCCCATTAGAAGGATCTCGAAGAAGAATGTGACCGTTGGAGGATAAGAGTCACGAGATAGCTTCCCTTAGGGAGACAAGGTCACGTCGCTTTCTATCTTGGGATCGCTCCCTTCTCTCTCTTCATGTCTCTATCTACAAGTTGTCGAGTTGGTGGGATTGTTAACCTAGTTTTCATTCTATTTAAGGCCTTTGGCCGACATTGTAAAAGCTATTCTAATACAAGCTCTCATTTTATCTCACATTCTCTCGAATTTGCTTCCGCATACTCAATTTAAACCAACATGGTATCAGAGCAAGTTTATTGATCCATGGTTCTATAAACTTTCTCCTCTTCTTTTTCTTGTTCTTATTTGATTCTACTTTGCATTCTCTACTCGTATACTACTCCTTTACTCTATTCTTCATTCTACTCACTCATTCGCGCTTCATTCTATCCGCTACTCTATCGTTTTTCTCGCTACTCTACCTAACAATGGACAACAACAAGCCTATTGTTACCCCGGTGGTGCTCAAAGGAGCAAACTACCTGTTGTGGAAAAGAACCACAAAGACCGCTCTCAGTGGCCGAGGACTTTGGATCCATGTAGAAACGGACCAACTCCCCAAGAAAGCCACTAAGGAGGACGGTAAAGAAGGAACGGAAGAAGACAAGGAGGCTGATCTCGAGAAGGAAGTCAAGTGGTTCCAAGAAGATCAGACCGTGCTTGCCATTCTCCAAAACTCGCTAGACGCACCGATTCTTGAAGCCTACTCGTACTGCGAGACGGCCAAAGAACTATGGGAGACGCTAGCGAATGTGTATGGGAACGTGACCAACTTGACTCGGGTATTTGAGGTCAAGAAGGCTATCAACGGTCTCCATCAAGAAGACTTGGAGTTTACCAAGCATTTTGGGAAGTTCCGGTCATTGTGGGCCGAGTTGGAGATGCTCCGGCCAAGTACTATCGATCCGGCCATCCTCAATGAACGAAAGGAGCAAGACAAGGTGTTTGGTCTCCTGCTCACTCTCAATCCGGCGTTCAATGACCTGATTAAGCACATCCTCCGTGGAGACAAGCTACCTACTCTTGAAGACGTGTGTTCTCAAGTGCAAAAGGAACAAGGTTCACTTGGTCTCTTTTGTGGAAAGGACGACTTGGCTACCGCGAACAAAGGAGTCTACAAGCAAGATGACCGGAAAACAATGGTGTGCGACCATTGCAAGAAGAAGGGACACATGAAGGACAAGTGCTGGATCCTTCACCCTCATCTCAAACCGGCTAAGTTCAAGGCGCATATCTCGCAAGAAGGACCAAGCGGCCAAGGTTTCGGTGCAGCAAACCAAGGCAACGCGGCGGCTACGGCCATGGCGGCTTCTCTTGGAGATCTTGTGAGGAAATCAGACCTGGAGGCCCTCATCAAGTCCATCGCAGCCCTAAAGGAATCTGGTATCACTTTCTTCGCTTCACAACCTAGTAAAACGCTTGTTGTAGACTCGGGTGCTTCTCATCACATGATAAGTAACCCGAGCCTTATACACAACATAAAGCCAACTGTGGGAAATGTGATTATTGCAAATGGGGATAGGATACCAGTTAAAGGTGTAGGAGATTTAAAGTTGTTTGATAAGAACTCAAAGGCCTTCTTTATGCCTACTTTTACTTCTAACCTATTATCGGTTAAGAGAGCTACAACCGATTTGAATTGTTATACCATATTTGGTCCTAACAGTGTGCATTTTCAGGATATTGAGACTGGCAAGATTCTTGGAGGTGGAGATGCTAAGGGAGATCTCTATGTCCTAGAGAAAAACTCATCAAGTTCACCTAATATGTTTTCTTTTAAATCGGACCTTAGTAGTATTTCAAGTGAAGTGTGGCATGCTAGACTAGGCCACCCTCACTCTAGAGCTTTTCAATTAATGTTGCCTAAATTTTCTTTTGATAGTTCAAGTTGTGAACCTTGTATTCTTGGCAAACATTGCAAATCGGTTTTCCCTAAATCTACTACCATTTATGAACATTGTTTTGACTTAGTACATTCTGATGTTTGGACCTCACCATGCCTATCTAGAGACAATAACAAGTATTTTGTGACTTTTATTGATGAAAAATCAAAATATACTTGGCTCACATTGTTACCATCTAAAGATAGGGTTTATGATGCATTTGTTAATTTTCAGAATTATGTTACTAATCATTTCAATGCAAAAATAAAGGTACTAAGATCAGATAATGGGGGAGAGTACATCAGTCATAGACTCAAAGATCATTTGTCCAAACACGGCATTCTACAACAAACGAGTTGTCCATATACGCCCCAACAGAATGGCGTGGCCGAGAGGAAGAACCGGCACCTTATGGAAGTGGCGAGGTCGATGATGTTCCAAACCAATGTCACCAAACGATTCTGGGGAGATGCTGTCATGACGGCTTGCTACTTGATTAATAGGACTCCTACCAAAGTTCTACAAGACAAATCTCCATATGAGGTACTCAATCAATTTAAACCATCTTTGGATCACTTACGCGTTTTCGGGTGTGTATGCTTTGTTTTGGTTCCAGGGGAACAAAGGACTAAGCTCGACGCCAAAAGCACCAAATGTATGTTCATTGGCTACTCGACAAGTCAGAAGGGCTATAAGTGCTATGATCCAGCTGCTGGCCGCCTACATATCTCTCGAGAAGTGCGGTTCCTTGAACACCAAGGATACTATGCGACAAAGGATTGGGACAGTCTCAAGGATCTCTCTCGGTCCAACTCTGATCGTTCGGCCAACCTACGGTTCCTCCTCGATCACCTCGGCATCACCACTCCATCAAGCCCGTCGAGCCATGCTCAGCCTACTCCGACCTCACATGAACCGGATGTACCCGCTATCTCACCCGTAGAAGAAGAAGTTCAAGAAAATGCCTCCGTGCCGCTTGTTCCTCCTCCGGCTGAACCATGTGCCGAGCCTACTCATGAGGACAATGATCATCTCGTGACCTCAACCGATGCTCTCCCACGGGAATCTATGGTTGCTCTTCCCCGGCGAAGTCAACGTCTAAAGTTTCATCCTTCGACATGGAAAGATAAGCGGGTCTACTACAACAATCAGGCCGTGGCCCATCCTATCCAAGCGGTGTGTTCACTTGACCTGGTTCCTCAGGAACACGCTGCCTTCCTCACCAAGATTGATGCTCAATTCGTTCCTCAAACCTATGATGAAGCCAAAGAGCACAAAGAGTGGTTAGCGGCGGTTGATGCTGAGACCGATGCTATGATCCGGAACCACACTTGGGACGAAGCGGATCTTCCCAAGGGAAAGAAGGTGGTCAGCTCAAAATGGGTCTTCACAATTAAGTACCTGAGCAATGGCGACGTGGAGCGCTATAAGGCTCGCCTTGTGGCTCGCGGTTTCACACAAACATACGGTACCGACTATACGGACACGTTTGCCCCGGTCGCCAAGCTGCACACCGTTCGTGTCGTTCTCTCCTTGGCTACAAACCTCTCGTGGGACCTTTGGCAGATGGACGTCAAGAATGCCTTCCTTCAGGGGGAGCTTGAAGAAGAAGTGTATATGCACCCACCTCCGGGCTTCGAACATCTTGTGGCTCCGGGCAAAGTTCTCCGCCTTCGCAAGGCCATCTACGGCCTCAAACAATCCCCTCGGGCGTGGTACCACAAACTCAGCTCGACACTTCGCACCAATGGTTTTCGACGCTCGGAAGCCGACCACACATTGTTCACTCTACGGACTGCCGGCGGTCGCGTCGTGGTGCTCGTCTATGTCGATGATATAATCATCACTGGCGATGACAAGGAAGGTATTTCCACTACCAAGACTCTCCTTCACTCAGCCTTTGACATCAAGGACCTCGGCGAACTGAAATATTTTCTTGGGATTGAAATCTCCCGATCGCCGGAAGGACTCTTTCTCTCCCAACGGAAGTACACGCTGGACTTGCTCAAGGAAACTGGTAAGCTGGGGGCTAAACCGGTCTCTACGCCACTAGAAGAAGGCTACCAGGTCAAGCGAAAGGGGGAGATGAAGACGTTACCGAACAAGTTGGCTGAGCCATATGAGGACGTGGGCAGATATAGGCGGCTGGTTGGGAAGCTGATTTACCTCACCATCACACGGCCGGATCTGTGCTATGCTGTGAACCAAGTAAGCCAGCACATGAAAGCACCAACAAACTTTGATTGGAACACTGTTGAGAGGATCCTATGCTATCTAAAGGGAAGCCCTGGCCGCGGCATTTGGATGGGAAAGAACAACAATACCGAGCTTGTTGGCTATTGCGACGCGGATTATGCGGGCGACACAACCGATAGAAGGTCTACAACAGGATACTGTACGTTTGTTGGTGGGAACCTAGTCACTTGGAAGTCGAAGAAACAGAAGGTGGTGTCTCAATCAAGTGCCGAGTCAGAATATAGGGCCATGAAGAAGCTCACAAACGAGCTAACTTGGCTCAAAGGTCTTCTCAAGGACCTTGGAGTGGAGATAGATGAACCCATCACTATGCACTGTGACAACAAGGCTGCAATGCATATAGCAACCAACTCTGTTTTCCATGAGAGGACCAAGCATATCGAAGTAGACTGCCACACAGTGCGAGAGAAGATTGAAGAAGGGGTTGTCTTACCGTGTCACACGCCGAGCAAGGACCAACTGGCCGATATTTTCACAAAAGCCACTAGTCCACAGATTTGCGAGTATATCTCTAGCAAACTTGGACTAGTCGATCCTACACATCCATGAGAAGACTCCTCTAACCCGTGGAGAGCACACTCTTTTCCTTGATATGGTTTTGTCCCATGTGGTTTTCCATATTAAGGTTTTTAACGAGGTGGTCTTGTGCGGGTTCCAAGCTTAGCCGTTTCACTTGGCTAAGCTTGAGGGGGAGTATTGACCATGTTACTTAAGACTTGGAGGTTGTCCGTACGGACGTCCGTACGATCGTCCTAATGGCCACCCTTAAGGTTGAGGCCTATTGAGAGAAATGAGAAGGCTTGGGGTTGGAAACAATACCAAGCCCATTAGAAGGATCTCGAAGAAGAATGTGACCGTTGGAGGATAAGAGTCACGAGATAGCTTCCCTTAGGGAGACAAGGTCACGTCGCTTTCTATCTTGGGATCGCTCCCTTCTCTCTCTTCATGTCTCTATCTACAAGTTGTCGAGTTGGTGGGATTGTTAACCTAGTTTTCATTCTATTTAAGGCCTTTGGCCGACATTGTAAAAGCTATTCTAATACAAGCTCTCATTTTATCTCACATTCTCTCGAATTTGCTTCCGCATACTCAATTTAAACCAACAGTAACAAAGCCGTTTACTGCTTTGAATCAACGTTTTCACGGTTTTAGCCTATTTTGGGACAAAATAGGTGAAAGTGGTGTCAAAACACTCCAAATTCAACCCAAACTCTTATAAGTAGTCAAATACATTGGATTGTTACATATTTTGACCCCTAGAAAGAGTAACATAGCTGTTTACTGTTTCGAATCAATGTTTTCTCTCGGTTTTAGCATGTTTTCTCGGTTTAAGCATGTTTTGGGATAAAACGGGTTTAAGTGGTGTCTAAACACTCCAAATTCATCCTGAACTCTTACAATTAATCAAATGCATTGAAATATCACACATTCTTACCCTAGAAACTGTAACAATGCTGTTTACTGCTTAGAATCAACGTTTGCTTGGTTTTAGCCTGTTTGCGGAGAAAATGGGTATAAGTGGTGGCTAAACAATCAAAATTCAACCCGAACTCTTGTAGTTAGTCATATGCGTTGTATTGTTACATATTTGGCCCTAGAAAAAGTAACATAGCTGTTTACTGCTTCGAATCAATGTTTTCTCTCAGTTTTAGCCTGTTTTCTCGGTTTATGCCTGTTTTGTGATAAAACGGGTTTAAGTGTTGTCTAAACAGTCCAAATTAATCCCAAACTCTTACAATTATTCAAGTGCATTGGATTGTCACACATTCTGACCCTAGAAACAGTAACAAAACCGCTTACTGCTTTGAATCAACGTTTTCTCGGTTTTAGCTTATTTTGGGACAAAATAGGTAAAAGTGGTGTCAAAACACTCCAAATTCAACCCAAACTCTTATAAGTAGTCGAATACATTGGATTGTTACATATTTTGACCCCGAGAAAGAGTAACATAGCTGTTTACTGTTTCGAATCAATGTTTTCTCTTGGTTTTAGCATGTTTTCTTGGTTTAAGCATGTTTTGGTATAAAACGAGTTTAAGTGGTGTCTAAACACTCCAAATCCAACCTGAACTCTTACAATTAGTCCAATGCATTGGAATGTCACACAATCTGACCCTAGAAACTGTAAAAACGCTTTTTACTGCTTAGAATCAACGTTTGCTCGGTTTTAGCCTGTTTGCGGACAAAATGGGTATAAGTAGTGGCTAAACAATCCAAATTCCATCTGATCTCTTGTAGTTAGTCATATGCGTTGTATTGTTACATATTTTGACCCTAGAAGAGTAACATAGCTGTTTACTGCTTCGAATCAACGTTTTCTTGGTTTTAGCCTATTTTGGGAATCAATAGGTAAAAGTGGTGTCTATACACTCCAAATTCAACCCAAACTCTTATAACTAGTCAAATACATTGGATTGTTACACATTCTGCCCCTAGAAATAGTAACAAAGCTGTTTACTGCTTCGAATCAACGTTTTCTCCGTATTAGCCTATTTTGGGACAAAATAGGTATAAGTGGTGGCTAAACAATCCAAATTCAACCCAAACTCTTATAAGTAGTCAAATGCGTTGTATTGTTACATATTTTGACCCTAGAAGAGTAACATAGCTGTTTACTGCTTCGAATCAATGTTTTCTCTCTGTTTTAGCCTGTTTTCTCGGTTTATGCCTGTTTTGTGATAAAACGGGTTTAAGTGTTGTCTAAACACTCCAAATTAATCCCAAACTCTTACAATTATTCAAGTGCATTGGATTGTCACACATTCTGACCCTAGAAACAGTAACAAAGCCGCTTACTGCTTTGAATCAACGTTTTCTCGGTTTTAGCTTATTTTGGGACAAAATAGGTAAAAGTGGTGTCAAAACACTCCCACTTCAACCCAAACTCTTATAAGTAGTCAAATACATTGGATTGTTACATATTTTGACCCCGAGAAAGAGTAACATAGCTGTTTACTGTTTCGAATCAATGTTTTCTCTCGGTTTTAGCATGTTTTCTTGGTTTAAGCATGTTTTGGGATAAAACGAGTTTAAGTGGTGTCTAAACACTCCAAATTCATCCCGAACTCTTACAATTAGTCCAATGCATTGGAATGTCACACAATCTGACCCTAGAAACTGTAAAAACGCCTTTTACTGCTTAGAATCAACGTTTGCTCGGTTTTAGCCTGTTTGCGGACAAAATGGGTATAAGTAGTGGCTAAACAATCCAAATTCCATCTGATCTCTTGTAGTTAGTCATATGCGTTGTATTGTTACATATTTTTAACCTAGAAAGAGTAACATAGCTGTATACTGTTTTGAATCAATGTTTTCTCTCAGTTTTAGCCTGTTTTCTCGGTTTATGCCTGTTTTGTGATAAAACGGGTTTAAGTGTTGTCTAAACACTCCAAATTAATCCCAAACTCTTACAATTATTCAAGTGCATTGGATTGTCACACATTCTGACCCTAGAAACAGTAACAAAGCCGCTTACTGCTTTGAATCAACGTTTTCACGGTTTTAGCCTATTTTGGGACAAAATAGGTGAAAGTGGTGTCAAAACACTCCAAATTCAACCCAAACTCTTATAAGTAGTCAAATACATTGGATTGTTACATATTTTGACCCCAGAAAGAGTAACATAGCTGTTTACTGTTTCGAATCAATGTTTTCTCTCGGTTTTAGCATGTTTTCTTGGTTTAAGCATGTTTTGGGATAAAACGGTTTAAGTGGTGTCTAAACACTCCAAATTCATCCTGAACTCTTACAATTAATCAAATGCATTGAAATATCACACATTCTTACCCTAGAAACTGTAACAATGCTGTTTACTGCTTAGAATCAACGTTTGCTTGGTTTTAGCCTGTTTGCGGAGAAAATGGGTATAAGTGGTGGCTAAACAATCAAAATTCAACCCGAACTCTTGTAGTTAGTCATATGCGTTGTATTGTTACATATTTGGCCCTAGAAAGAGTAACATAGCTGTTTCCTGCTTCGAATCAATGTTTTCTCTCAGTTTTAGCCTGTTTTCTCGGTTTATGCCTGTTTTGTGATAAAACGGGTTTAAGTGTTGTCTAAACACTCCAAATTAATCCCAAACTCTTACAATTATTCAAGTGCATTGGATTGTCACACATTCTGACCCTAGAAACAGTAACAAAGCCGCTTACTGCTTTGAATCAACGTTTTCTCGGTTTTAGCTTATTTTGGGACAAAATAGGTAAAAGTGGTGTCAAAACACTCCAAATTCAACCCAAACTCTTATAAGTAGTCAAATACATTGGATTGTTACATATTTTGACCCCGAGAAAGAGTAACATAGCTGTTTACTGTTTCGAATCAATGTTTTCTCTTGGTTTTAGCATGTTTTCTTGGTTTAAGCATGTTTTGGGATAAAACGAGTTTAAGTGGTGTCTAAACACTCCAAATCCATCCTGAACTCTTACAATTAGTCCAATGCATTGGAATGTCACACAATCTGACCCTAGAAACTGTAAAAACGCTTTTTACTGCTTAGAATCAACGTTTGCTCGGTTTTAGCCTGTTTGCGGACAAAATGGGTATAAGTAGTGGCTAAACAATCCAAATTCCATCTGATCTCTTGTAGTTAGTCATATGCGTTGTATTGTTACATATTTTGACCCTAGAAGAGTAACATAGCTGTTTACTGCTTCGAATCAACGTTTTCTTGGTTTTAGCCTATTTTGGGAATCAATAGGTAAAAGTGGTGTCTATACACTCCAAATTCAACCCAAACTCTTATAACTAGTCAAATACATTGGATTGTTACACATTCTGCCCCTAGAAATAGTAACAAAGCTGTTTACTGCTTCGAATCAACGTTTTCTCCGTATTAGCCTATTTTGGGACAAAATAGGTATAAGTGGTGGCTAAACAATCCAAATTCAACCCAAACTCTTATAAGTAGTCAAATGCGTTGTATTGTTACATATTTTGACCCTAGAAGAGTAACATAGCTGTTTACTGCTTCGAATCAATGTTTTCTCTCAGTTTTAGCCTGTTTTCTCGGTTTATGCCTGTTTTGTGATAAAACGGGTTTAAGTGTTGTCTAAACACTCCAAATTAATCCCAAACTCTTACAATTATTCAAGTGCATTGGATTGTCACACATTCTGACCCTAGAAACAGTAACAAAGCCGCTTACTGCTTTGAATCAACGTTTTCTCGGTTTTAGCTTATTTTGGGACAAAATAGGTAAAAGTGGTGTCAAAACACTCCCACTTCAACCCAAACTCTTATAAGTAGTCAAATACATTGGATTGTTACATATTTTGACCCCGAGAAAGAGTAACATAGCTGTTTACTGTTTCGAATCAATGTTTTCTCTCGGTTTTAGCATGTTTTCTTGGTTTAAGCATGTTTTGGGATAAAACGAGTTTAAGTGGTGTCTAAACACTCCAAATTCATCCCGAACTCTTACAATTAGTCCAATGCATTGGAATGTCACACAATCTGACCCTAGAAACTGTAAAAACGCCTTTTACTGCTTAGAATCAACGTTTGCTCGGTTTTAGCCTGTTTGCGGACAAAATGGGTATAAGTAGTGGCTAAACAATCCAAATTCCATCTGATCTCTTGTAGTTAGTCATATGCGTTGTATTGTTACATATCTTTAACCTAGAAAGAGTAACATAGCTGTATACTGTTTTGAATCAATGTTTTCTCTCAGTTTTAGCCTGTTTTCTCGGTTTATGCCTGTTTTGTGATAAAACGGGTTTAAGTGTTGTCTAAACACTCCAAATTAATCCCAAACTCTTACAATTATTCAAGTGCATTGGATTGTCACACATTCTGACCCTAGAAACAGTAACAAAGCCGCTTACTGCTTTGAATCAACGTTTTCACGGTTTTAGCCTATTTTGGGACAAAATAGGTGAAAGTGGTGTCAAAACACTCCAAATTCAACCCAAACTCTTATAAGTAGTCAAATACATTGGATTGTTACATATTTTGACCCCTAGAAAGAGTAACATAGCTGTTTACTGTTTCGAATCAATGTTTTCTCTCGGTTTTAGCATGTTTTCTTGGTTTAAGCATGTTTTGGGATAAAACGGTTTAAGTGGTGTCTATACACTCCAAATTCAACCCAAACTCTTATAACTAGTCAAATACATTGGATTGTTACACATTCTGCCCCTAGAAACAGTAACAAAGCTGTTTACTGCTTCGAATCAACGTTTTCTCCGTATTAGCCTATTTTGGGACAAAATAGGTATAAGTGGTGGCTAAACAATCCAAATTCAACCCAAACTCTTATAAGTAGTCAAATGCGTTGTATTGTTACATATTTTGACCCTAGAAGAGTAACATAGCTGTTTACTGCTTCGAATCAATGTTTTCTCTCAGTTTTAGCCTGTTTTCTCGGTTTATGCCTGTTTTGTGATAAAACGGGTTTAAGTGTTGTCTAAACACTCCAAATTAATCCCAAACTCTTACAATTATTCAAGTGCATTGGATTGTCACACATTCTGACCCTAGAAACAGTAACAAAGCCGCTTACTGCTTTGAATCAACGTTTTCTCGGTTTTAGCTTATTTTGGGACAAAATAGGTAAAAGTGGTGTCAAAACACTCCCAATTCAACCCAAACTCTTATAAGTAGTCAAATACATTGGATTGTTACATATTTTGACCCCGAGAAAGAGTAACATAGCTGTTTACTGTTTCGAATCAATGTTTTCTCTCGGTTTTAGCATGTTTTCTTGGTTTAAGCATGTTTTGGGATAAAACGAGTTTAAGTGGTGTCTAAACACTCCAAATTCATCCCGAACTCTTACAATTAGTCCAATGCATTGGAATGTCACACAATCTGACCCTAGAAACTGTAAAAACGCTTTTTACTGCTTAGAATCAACGTTTGCTCGGTTTTAGCCTGTTTGCGGACAAAATGGGTATAAGTAGTGGCTAAACAATCCAAATTCCATCCGATCTCTTGTAGTTAGTCATATGCGTTGTATTGTTACATATTTTTAACCTAGAAAGAGTAACATAGCTGTATACTGTTTTGAATCAATGTTTTCTCTCGTTTTTAGTATGTTTTCTTGGTTAAAGCATGTTTTGGGATAAAACGAGTTTAAGTGGTGTCTAAACACTCCAAATTCATCCCGAACTCTTACAATTAGTCCAATGCATTGGAATGTCACACAATCTGACCCTAGAAACTGTAAAAACGCTTTTTACTGCTTAGAATCAACGTTTGCTCGGTTTTAGCCTGTTTGCGGACAAAATGGGTATAAGTAGTGGCTAAACAATCCAAATTCCATCCGATCTCTTGTAGTTAGTCATATGCGTTGTATTGTTACATATTTTGACCCTAGAAGAGTAACATAGCTGTTTACTGCTTCGAATCAACGTTTTCTTGGTTTTAGCCTATTTTGGGACAAAATAGGTAAAAGTGGTGTCAAAACACTCCAAATTCAACCCAAACTCTTATAAGTAGTCAAATACATTGGATTGTTACATATTTTGACCCCGAGAAAGAGTAACATAGCTGTTTACTGTTTCGAATCAATGTTTTCTCTCGGTTTTAGCATGTTTTCTTGGTTTAAGCATGTTTTGGGATAAAACGAGTTTAAGTGGTGTCTAAACACTCCAAATTCATCCCGAACTCTTACAATTAGTCCAATGCATTGGAATGTCACACAATCTGACCCTAGAAACTGTAAAAACGCTTTTTACTGCTTAGAATCAACGTTTGCTCGGTTTTAGCCTGTTTGCGGACAAAATGGGTATAAGTAGTGGCTAAACAATCCAAATTCCATCTGATCTCTTGTAGTTAGTCATATGCGTTGTATTGTTACATATTTTTAACCTAGAAAGAGTAACATAGCTGTATACTGTTTTGAATCAATGTTTTCTCTCGTTTTTAGTATGTTTTCTTGGTTAAAGCATGTTTTGGGATAAAAACGAGTTTAAGTGGTGTCTAAACACTCCAAATTCATCCCGAACTCTTACAATTAGTCCAATGCATTGGAATGTCACACAATCTGACCCTAGAAACTGTAAAAACGCTTTTTACTGCTTAGAATCAACGTTTGCTCGGTTTTAGCCTGTTTGCGGACAAAATGGGTATAAGTAGTGGCTAAACAATCCAAATTCCATCCGATCTCTTGTAGTTAGTCATATGCGTTGTATTGTTACATATTTTGACCCTAGAAGAGTAACATAGCTGTTTACTGCTTCGAATCAACGTTTTCTTGGTTTTAGCCTATTTTGGGAATCAATAGGTAAAAGTGGTGTCTAAACACTCCAAATTCAACCCAAACTCTTATAACTAGTCAAGTACATTGGATTGTTACACATTCTGCCCCTAGAAACAGTAACAAAGCTGTTTACTGCTTCGAATCAACGTTTTCTCCGTATTAGCCTATTTTGGGACAAAATAGGTAAAAGTGGTGTCAAAACACTCCAAATTCAACCCAAACTCTTATAAGTAGTCAAATACATTGGATTGTTACATATTTTGACCCCGAGAAAGAGTAACATAGCTGTTTACTGTTTCGAATCAATGTTTTCTCTCGGTTTTAGCATGTTTTCTTGGTTTAAGCATGTTTTGGGATAAAACGAGTTTAAGTGGTGTCTAAACACTCCAAATTCATCCCGAACTCTTACAATTAGTCCAATGCATTGGAATGTCACACAATCTGACCCTAGAAACTGTAAAAACGCTTTTTACTGCTTAGAATCAACGTTTGCTCGGTTTTAGCCTGTTTGCGGACAAAATGGGTATAAGTAGTGGCTAAACAATCCAAATTCCATCTGATCTCTTGTAGTTAGTCATATGCGTTGTATTGTTACATATTTTTAACCTAGAAAGAGTAACATAGCTGTATACTGTTTTGAATCAATGTTTTCTCTCGTTTTTAGTATGTTTTCTTGGTTAAAGCATGTTTTGGGATAAAACGAGTTTAAGTGGTGTCTAAACACTCCAAATTCATCCCGAACTCTTACAATTAGTCCAATGCATTGGAATGTCACACAATCTGACCCTAGAAACTGTAAAAACGCTTTTTACTGCTTAGAATCAACGTTTGCTCGGTTTTAGCCTGTTTGCGGACAAAATGGGTATAAGTAGTGGCTAAACAATCCAAATTCCATCCGATCTCTTGTAGTTAGTCATATGCGTTGTATTGTTACATATTTTTAACCTAGAAAGAGTAACATAGCTGTATACTGTTTTGAATCAATGTTTTCTCTCGTTTTTAGTATGTTTTCTTGGTTAAAGCATGTTTTGGGATAAAACGAGTTTAAGTGGTGTCTAAACACTCCAAATTCATCCCGAACTCTTACAATTAGTCCAATGCATTGGAATGTCACACAATCTGACCCTAGAAACTGTAAAAACGCTTTTTACTGCTTAGAATCAACGTTTGCTCGGTTTTAGCCTGTTTGCGGACAAAATGGGTATAAGTAGTGGCTAAACAATCCAAATTCCATCCGATCTCTTGTAGTTAGTCATATGCGTTGTATTGTTACATATTTTGACCCTAGAAGAGTAACATAGCTGTTTACTGCTTCGAATCAACGTTTTCTTGGTTTTAGCCTATTTTGGGACAAAATAGGTAAAAGTGGTGTCAAAACACTCCAAATTCAACCCAAACTCTTATAAGTAGTCAAATACATTGGATTGTTACATATTTTGACCCCGAGAAAGAGTAACATAGCTGTTTACTGTTTCGAATCAATGTTTTCTCTCGGTTTTAGCATGTTTTCTTGGTTTAAGCATGTTTTGGGATAAAACGAGTTTAAGTGGTGTCTAAACACTCCAAATTCATCCCGAACTCTTACAATTAGTCCAATGCATTGGAATGTCACACAATCTGACCCTAGAAACTGTAAAAACGCTTTTTACTGCTTAGAATCAACGTTTGCTCGGTTTTAGCCTGTTTGCGGACAAAATGGGTATAAGTAGTGGCTAAACAATCCAAATTCCATCTGATCTCTTGTAGTTAGTCATATGCGTTGTATTGTTACATATTTTTAACCTAGAAAGAGTAACATAGCTGTATACTGTTTTGAATCAATGTTTTCTCTCGTTTTTAGTATGTTTTCTTGGTTAAAGCATGTTTTGGGATAAAACGAGTTTAAGTGGTGTCTAAACACTCCAAATTCATCCCGAACTCTTACAATTAGTCCAATGCATTGGAATGTCACACAATCTGACCCTAGAAACTGTAAAAACGCTTTTTACTGCTTAGAATCAACGTTTGCTCGGTTTTAGCCTGTTTGCGGACAAAATGGGTATAAGTAGTGGCTAAACAATCCAAATTCCATCCGATCTCTTGTAGTTAGTCATATGCGTTGTATTGTTACATATTTTTAACCTAGAAAGAGTAACATAGCTGTATACTGTTTTGAATCAATGTTTTCTCTCGTTTTTAGTATGTTTTCTTGGTTAAAGCATGTTTTGGGATAAAACGAGTTTAAGTGGTGTCTAAACACTCCAAATTCATCCCGAACTCTTACAATTAGTCCAATGCATTGGAATGTCACACAATCTGACCCTAGAAACTGTAAAAACGCTTTTTACTGCTTAGAATCAACGTTTGCTCGGTTTTAGCCTGTTTGCGGACAAAATGGGTATAAGTAGTGGCTAAACAATCCAAATTCCATCTGATCTCTTGTAGTTAGTCATATGCGTTGTATTGTTACATATTTTTAACCTAGAAAGAGTAACATAGCTGTATACTGTTTTGAATCAATGTTTTCTCTCGTTTTTAGTATGTTTTCTTGGTTAAAGCATGTTTTGGGATAAAAACGAGTTTAAGTGGTGTCTAAACACTCCAAATTCATCCCGAACTCTTACAATTAGTCCAATGCATTGGAATGTCACACAATCTGACCCTAGAAACTGTAAAAACGCTTTTTACTGCTTAGAATCAACGTTTGCTCGGTTTTAGCCTGTTTGCGGACAAAATGGGTATAAGTAGTGGCTAAACAATCCAAATTCCATCCGATCTCTTGTAGTTAGTCATATGCGTTGTATTGTTACATATTTTGACCCTAGAAGAGTAACATAGCTGTTTACTGCTTCGAATCAACGTTTTCTTGGTTTTAGCCTATTTTGGGACAAAATAGGTAAAAGTGGTGTCTAAACACTCCAAATTTAACCCAAACTCTTATAACTAGTCAAGTACATTGGATTGTTACACATTCTGCCCCTAGAAACAGTAACAAAGCTGTTTACTGCTTCGAATCAACGTTTTCTCCGTATTAGCCTATTTTGGGACAAAATAGGTAAAAGTGGTGTCTATACACTCCAAATTCAACCCAAACTCTTATAACTAGTCAAATACATTGGATTGTATACATTCTGCCCCTAGAAACAGTAACATAGCTGTTTACTGCTTCGAATCAACGTTTTCTCCGTATTAGCCTATTTTGGGACAAAATAGGTAAAAGTGGTGTCAAAACACTCCAAATTCAACCCAAACTCTTATAAGTAGTCAAATACATTGGATTGTTACATATTTTGACCCTAGAAGAGTAACATAGCTGTTTACTGCTTCGATTCAATGTTTTCTCTCAGTTTTAGCCTGTTTTCTCGGTTTTAGCCTATTTTGGGATAAAACGGGTTTAAGTGTTGTCTAAACATGCCAAATTCATCCCAAACTCTTAAAATTAGTCATATGCATTGGATTGTCACACATTCTGACCCTTGAAACAGTAACAAAGCCGGTTACTGCTTTGAATCAACGTTTTCACGGTTTTAGCCTATTTTGGGACAAAATAGGTAAAAGTGGTGTCTAAACACTCCAAATTCAACCCAAACTCTTATAACTAGTCAAGTATATTGGATTGTTACACATTCTGCCCCTAGAAACAGTAACAAAGCTGTTTACTGCTTCGAATCAACGTTTTCTCCGTATTAGCCTATTTTGGGACAAAATAGGTAAAAGTGGTGTCAAAACACTCCAAATTCAACCCAAACTCTTATAAGTAGTCAAATACATTGGATTGTTACATATTTTGACCCTAGAAGAGTAACATAGCTGTTTACTGCTTCGATTCAATGTTTTCTCTCAGTTTTAGCCTGTTTTCTCGGTTTTAGCCTATTTTGGGATAAAATGTTGGGATTTATGAGACAAAGCTCACAAGAGAGGGTAGACAAACACTTGGTGAATGAATCCCCCTTTACCCACAACAAACTAACTCATTCTCAAGGGGGAGGAGAGAACATCAACTTGTGATGAACTCCCCATAAACAAGCTAGATAGAACCCAAATACTAGAGAGTAAGCGGATCCTAACTAGGAGAAGCACTAGTTTGAGACTTATCCTCTTCTAGTATCACAACACTTAGAGTTTGTGTACTTAGGAGAAGGAGGATTAAGAATCAGTAATCTAGGCTAAGTAAAGCAGTAAATAAGAAGAGTTTAGGTGGATTTGAGAAGAGAATAGGCTGCCTTAAGGGCAGCCCCTAACCGCTAATCCTAAACTCTCTACATTGTTAATATGAAACAAGAACACAAGTATAGAGAGGAAATCGGTTTCTCTTCTATTGAATAATGTGTTGTAATTGTTACAAAATGAGAGATTACAATGCTTAATATAGGAGAACAAATGTATATGGCCGTTTGAGATAAATGAGAGGTGAGAGTGACATATAGCCGTTGGTGCACAAGTGGGTGTATGGTGAAAGGGACAGCTCCTTCCCTTGGTTGTCTCATTCTTCACCAACCAAGGTCTCACATGCTTCCTTCCTTCCCTTCTTTTCCCTTTGTGAGACATTTAACTTCTTCTTGGGCCTCTTCTTCTTATAAGGCCTTTACTTCACAATTCTTCTCACATTGCTCTTATGGCCTTGCTGACCACTCTCATTGTTCTCACGGCCCATATGGCCTTACTGGCCACTCTTATTGTGCTCACGGCCTTACTGGCCGCTCCCACACCACTCATGGCCTTACCGGCCACACTTCTTGTACTAGCAGCCTTACCGGCTACTCTCTTCTTCCTTGTGCAGCTCGGCCTCACCGGCCTCCCTCTCTCTTCTCCTTCTTATATACTAATACTCCCCCGCACGTTTGATCTGCAGGGCACCATGGGGACCAAAGATCAAGCGTGGACACGTGAGGACTACCTCATTAAAAACCTTAACAAAGAAAACCACTTGGGAGAAAACTTTGTTAAGTAAAAAGAGTGTAGTCTCCACGGTCCTTGATGTCGCATTGATCTTGGTTTGTCAAGAACCAGCTCTCTTTCTCTTTAAGCCTTTGAACCGCTACACTTCCTTAGCCCTCCTTGCCTTTAGCACATTCCTTATGATCTCCATCCTTGTTCCTTTAGAATTCCTTTGAGGCTCTCATAGTCTCCTTTACCCTTAAACAAGTGATAAAGAAGAAAAGAATAAGTGTTTGCTATGAGGAATATCAAAGAAAATTTCTAAAAGTGTGACAATTTAAGAAGAATCATATTAAAGACTAAAGACTAGTAATGAAGCTAAGGTAATGAATTTATGAATTAAAATAGAGAAGAGTTTAGAGCACAGCCTTTATGGTGTTTTGATGGATAGGAGGGAGAGAGTTGATCACTGTTGCGGTTTGGAATTCCTCCTTGAGACCGCTCCTCTAACCATGGTTTTAAACCCGGTCAGTTTTATTTGTCAGACTGACACATGCCCACTGAATCGGACATAACTTTCGAACGGCTGCTCGGATTGGTATGATTCCACTTCCACTGGCAAGATGACTCTGTGGTCTCGAACTTTAATGAATAACGCGGAAGCCGAATCGCAGTGGAAGGGTTTCGTCCGAGTCGATCTTTGAGACGCTTCGGCTGAGCTTTAAGTAAAGACTTTTGCTTGTGGCCGAGCAGAATCTGTGAGGTACGGTCTGAAGTCACTTGATCTCCCCCGTAACCTTTACTTGATGATGGGCTGAAACCTCATCACCTCAGTTGAAGCCTTGTGCATCACCGTTCTTGTGCACATCCAATCAACAGTTGAAACCTTGTGCATCACCTTTCCTAAAGACCATTGTGCACATCCGATCAACAACTTGGCACTAACACACATGCTCTTGGACTGATTCATCACCTTCCACCAGCTTAACAAAGACTTGGTGGCCCTTGGTTCTAACTCCAGGCATTGTGCTGCGCTCTTACATGGCTATCTTGTAGCCTTCAACCTCGCCACTTCTTCTCCTTGAGATAGTGAGCGAGCTCCACACAATCTTCAATGCTGAAACTGAAACCAAAAATCAATGGAACAGATTCTAAACAAGAGATTGTTAGAGATTAGAGTATAGAGAATATTACTGAAATTAAATAGAGAATTTAGAGAATTAATAAGAGTATATATGGAGAATAGAAAGTGAGAGTATAAGGGAGAGTATTGGCGGTAGTATAAGATGAATGGAGAGTAGAATAGAGAATCTGCTCAAGAGTTCTTATGGACAGAGTTTAACTCTGTTTTCTTGAGTTGAAAGAAGCTTTGACAGCCAAGAACATCCAAGAAGACAATCTCTTTTGGTGCTTTAATGGCTGAAACACAATGGACCTTATGGAAAATTAGTTTCTCCAAAGGTTTAACAACAAAACTCCTTGTAGAATCACTTAAACAAGTGTTCTTCAAGAGATTAAGGCTTTAGATCCACGAAGATAACATATAGAAGATGTTTTTCGTGGTCCCAAGCAAAGAAGAAACAACAAAAGCCTTTGGAACAGCCTATTGTCCAACGGTTAAAAGAATGCATCTTGGACCAACTTGAATCTATTTGACCAAGCGGGCTCTACATGCTAAAATAAAGTCTCTCTCTTCCTCAAACTCGAACCTGGACACACCATATGACCAGAAACAAAGCTTTCTCAACCTTGAGAAGAAGAAGAAGTGATTTAGTAATTAAACTTTAAAGGAAATTTAACAAAAGCAAAATTAAACCTTTAAAGGAAAATTAACTAAATCTTAAGAGAATCCTAGGAAAAATCCTAAGGATTTCGTGGCTCTATACAAGCCTAAAAACACGTGAATCCTTACCAAGAACAAGAACAATTTGCTCCTTGGTTCATCACCACCTCAATTTAAACCCAAGCTTTTACCCAATCGGTGAAGCCTAAGGATGAGGTTTTAAAATCGATTTCTTTCACACACTTGGTCTATGAACTCTACAAAGACCCAAGACCAAGCTTACTCAACATTGAGCTGCTAGAGAATCGATTTAACAACAAAAGCAAAATTAAAGTTTTAAAGAAACTAAGCTAAGCGATTTAACACCTAGGCTAGGATTAAAACTTTAATTAAGCTAACTCCTAAGAGAACCAACTTGAGAACGAGTTTGAGTCACCAAGAACAGAGCCTGCTCTGATACCATGTTGGGATTTATGAGACAAAGCTCACAAGAGAGGGTAGACAAACACTTGGTGAATGAATCCCCCTTTACCCACAACAAACTAACTCATTCTCAAGGGGGAGGAGAGAACATCAACTTGTGATGAACTCCCCATAAACAAGCTAGATAGAACCCAAATACTAGAGAGTAAGCGGATCCTAACTAGGAGAAGCACTAGTTTGAGACTTATCCTCTTCTAGTATCACAACACTTAGAGTTTGTGTACTTAGGAGAAGGAGGATTAAGAATCAGTAATCTAGGCTAAGTAAAGCAGTAAATAAGAAGAGTTTAGGTGGATTTGAGAAGAGAATAGGCTGCCTTAAGGGCAGCCCCTAACCGCTAATCCTAAACTCTCTACATTGTTAATATGAAACAAGAACACAAGTATAGAGAGGAAATCGGTTTCTCTTCTATTGAATAATGTGTTGTAATTGTTACAAAATGAGAGATTACAATGCTTAATATAGGAGAACAAATGTATATGGCCGTTTGAGATAAATGAGAGGTGAGAGTGACATATAGCCGTTGGTGCACAAGTGGGTGTATGGTGAAAGGGACAGCTCCTTCCCTTGGTTGTCTCATTCTTCACCAACCAAGGTCTCACATGCTTCCTTCCTTCCCTTCTTTTCCCTTTGTGAGACATTTAACTTCTTCTTGGGCCTCTTCTTCTTATAAGGCCTTTACTTCACAATTCTTCTCACATTGCTCTTATGGCCTTGCTGACCACTCTCATTGTTCTCACGGCCCATATGGCCTTACTGGCCACTCTTATTGTGCTCACGGCCTTACTGGCCGCTCCCACACCACTCATGGCCTTACCGGCCACACTTCTTGTACTAGCAGCCTTACCGGCTACTCTCTTCTTCCTTGTGCAGCTCGGCCTCACCGGCCTCCCTCTCTCTTCTCCTTCTTATATACTAATATAAAACGGGTTTAAGTGTTGTCTAAACACGCCAAATTCATCCCAAACTCTTACAATTAGTCATATGCATTGGATTGTCACACATTCTGACCCTTGAAACAGTAACAAAGCCGGTTACTGCTTTGAATCAACGTTTTCACGGTTTTAGCCTATTTTGGGACAAAATAGGTAAAAGTGGTGTCTAAACACTCCAAATTCAACCCAAACTCTTATAACTAGTCAAGTACATTGGATTGTTACACATTCTGCCCCTAGAAACAGTAACAAAGCTGTTTACTGCTTCGAATCAACGTTTTCTCCGTATTAGCCTATTTTGGGACAAAATAGGTAAAAGTGGTGTCTATACACTCCAAATTCAACCCAAACTCTTCTAACTAGTCAAATACATTGGATTGTTACACATTCTGCCCCTAGAAACAGTAACATAGCTGTTTACTGCTTCGAATCAACGTTTTCTCCGTATTAGCCTATTTTGGGACAAAATAGGTAAAAGTGGTGTCAAAACACTCCAAATTCAACCCAAACTCTTATAAGTAGTCAAATACATTGGATTGTTACATATTTTGACCCTAGAAGAGTAACATAGCTGTTTACTGCTTCGATTCAATGTTTTCTCTCAGTTTTAGCCTGTTTTCTCGGTTTTAGCCTATTTTGGGATAAAACGGGTTTAAGTGTTGTCTAAACATGCCAAATTCATCCCAAACTCTTACAATTAGTCATATGCATTGGATTGTCACACATTCTGACCCTTGAAACAGTAACAAAGCCGGTTACTGCTTTGAATCAACGTTTTCACGGTTTTAGCCTATTTTGGAACAAAATAGGTAAAAGTGGTGTCTAAACACTCCAAATTCAACCCAAACTCTTATAACTAGTCAAGTACATTGGATTGTTACACATTCTGCCCCTAGAAACAGTAACAAAGCTGTTTACTGCTTCGAATCAACGTTTTCTCCGTATTAGCCTATTTTGGGACAAAATAGGTAAAAGTGGTGTCAAAACACTCCAAATTCAACCCAAACTCTTATAAGTAGTCAAATACATTGGATTGTTACATACTTTGACCCTAGAAGAGTAACATAGCTGTTTACTGCTTCGATTCAATGTTTTCTCTCAGTTTTAGCCTGTTTTCTCGGTTTTCGCCTATTTTGGGATAAAACGGGTTTAAGAGTTGTCTAAACACTCCAAATTCATCCCAAACTCTTACAATTAGTCATATGCATTGGATTGTCACACATTCTGACCCTTGAAACAGTAACAAAGCCGTTTACTGCTTTGAATCAACGTTTTCACGGTTTTAGCCTATTTTGGGACAAAATAGGTGAAAGTGGTGTCAAAACACTCCAAATTCAACCCAAACTCTTATAAGTAGTCAAATACATTGGATTGTTACATATTTTGACCCCTAGAAAGAGTAACATAGCTGTTTACTGTTTCGAATCAATGTTTTCTCTCGGTTTTAGCATGTTTTCTTGGTTTAAGCATGTTTTGGGATAAAACGGGTTTAAGTGGTGTCTAAACACTCCAAATTCATCCTGAACTCTTAGAATTAATCAAATGCATTGAAATATCACACATTCTTACCCTAGAAACTGTAACAATGCTGTTTACTGCTTAGAATCAACGTTTGCTTGGTTTTAGCCTGTTTGCGGAGAAAATGGGTAAAAGTGGTGTCTAAACACTCCAAATTCAACCTGAACTCTTATAAGTAGTCAAATACATTGGATTGTTACATCTTTGGCCCTAGAAAGAGTAACATAGCTGTTTACTGCTTCGAATCAATGTTTTCTCTCAGTTTTAGTCTGTTTTCTCGGTTTATGCCTGTTTTGTGATAAAACGGGTTTAAGTGTTGTCTAAACACTCCAAATTAATCCCAAACTCTTACAATTATTCAAGTGCATTGGATTGTCACACATTCTGACCCTAGAAACAGTAAAACGAGTTTAAGTGGTGTCTAAACACTCCAAATCCATCCTGAACTCTTACAATTAGTCCAATGCATTGGAATGTCACACAATCTGACCCTAGAAACTGTAAAAACGCTTTTTACTGCTTATAATCAACGTTTGCTCGGTTTTAGCCTGTTTGCGGACAAAATGGGTATAAGTAGTGGCTAAACAATCCAAATTCCATCTGATCTCTTGTAGTGCGTCATATGCGTTGTATTGTTACATATTTTGACCATAGAAGAGTAACATAGCTGTTTACTGCTTCGAATCAACGTTTTCTTGGTTTTAGCCTATTTTGGGAATCAATAGGTAAAAGTGGTGTCTATACACTCCAAATTCAACCCAAACTCTTATAACTAGTCAAATACATTGGATTGTTACACATTATGCCCCTAGAAACAGTAACAAAGCTGTTTACTGCTTCGAATCAACGTTTTCTCCGTATTAGCCTATTTTGGGACAAAATAGGTATAAGTGGTGGCTAAACAATCCAAATTCAACCCAAACTCTTATAAGTAGTCAAATGCGTTGTATTGTTACATATTTTGACCCTAGAAGAGTAACATAGCTGTTTACTGCTTTGAATCAATGTTTTCTCTCAGTTTTAGCCTGTTTTCTCGGTTTATGCCTGTTTTGTGATAAAACGGGTTTAAGTGTTGTCTAAACACTCCAAATTAATCCCAAACTCTTACAATTATTCAAGTGCATTGGATTGTCACACATTCTGACCCTAGAAACAGTAACAAAGCCGCTTACTGCTTTGAATCAACGTTTTCTCGGTTTTAGCTTATTTTGGGACAAAATAGGTAAAAGTGGTGTCAAAACACTCCCAATTCAACCCAAACTCTTATAAGTAGTCAAATACATTGGATTGTTACATATTTTGACCCCGAGAAAGAGTAACATAGCTGTTTACTGTTTCGAATCAATGTTTTCTCTCGGTTTTAGCATGTTTTCTTGGTTTAAGCATGTTTTGGGATAAAACGAGTTTAAGTGGTGTCTAAACACTCCAAATTCATCCCGAACTCTTACAATTAGTCCAATGCATTGGAATGTCACACAATCTGACCCTAGAAACTGTAAAAACGCTTTTTACTGCTTAGAATCAACGTTTGCTCGGTTTTAGCCTGTTTGCGGACAAAATGGGTATAAGTAGTGGCTAAACAATCCAAATTCCATCTGATCTCTTGTAGTGCGTCATATGCGTTGTATTGTTACATATTTTGACCATAGAAGAGTAACATAGCTGTTTACTGCTTCGAATCAACGTTTTCTTGGTTTTAGCCTATTTTGGGAATCAATAGGTAAAAGTGGTGTCTATACACTCCAAATTCAACCCAAACTCTTAAAACTAGTCAAATACATTGGATTGTTACACATTATGCCCCTAGAAACAGTAACAAAGCTGTTTACTGCTTCGAATCAACGTTTTCTCCGTATTAGCCTATTTTGGGACAAAATAGGTATAAGTGGTGGCTAAACAATCCAAATTCAACCCAGACTCTTATAAGTAGTCAAATGCGTTGTATTGTTACATATTTTGACCCTAGAAGAGTAACATAGCTGTTTACTGCTTTGAATCAATGTTTTCTCTCAGTTTTAGCCTGTTTTCTCGGTTTATGCCTGTTTTGTGATAAAACGGGTTTAAGTGTTGTCTAAACACTCCAAATTAATCCCAAACTCTTACAATTATTCAAGTGCATTGGATTGTCACACATTCTGACCCTAGAAACAGTAACAAAGCCGCTTACTGCTTTGAATCAACGTTTTCTCGGTTTTAGCTTATTTTGGGACAAAATAGGTAAAAGTGGTGTCAAAACACTCCCAATTCAACCCAAACTCTTATAAGTAGTCAAATACATTGGATTGTTACATATTTTGACCCCGAGAAAGAGTAACATAGCTGTTTACTGTTTCGAATCAATGTTTTCTCTCGGTTTTAGCATGTTTTCTTGGTTTAAGCATGTTTTGGGATAAAACGAGTTTAAGTGGTGTCTAAACACTCCAAATTCATCCCGAACTCTTACAATTAGTCCAATGCATTGGAATGTCACACAATCTGACCCTAGAAACTGTAAAAACGCTTTTTACTGCTTAGAATCAACGTTTGCTCGGTTTTAGCCTGTTTGCGGACAAAATGGGTATAAGTAGTGGCTAAACAATCCAAATTCCATCTGATCTCTTGTAGTGCGTCATATGCGTTGTATTGTTACATATTTTGACCATAGAAGAGTAACATAGCTGTTTACTGCTTCGAATCAACGTTTTCTTGGTTTTAGCCTATTTTGGGAATCAATAGGTAAAAGTGGTGTCTATACACTCCAAATTCAACCCAAACTCTTAAAACTAGTCAAATACATTGGATTGTTACACATTATGCCCCTAGAAACAGTAACAAAGCTGTTTACTGCTTCGAATCAACGTTTTCTCCGTATTAGCCTATTTTGGGACAAAATAGGTATAAGTGGTGGCTAAACAATCCAAATTCAACCCAAACTCTTATAAGTAGTCAAATGCGTTGTATTGTTACATATTTTGACCCTAGAAGAGTAACATAGCTGTTTACTGCTTCGAATCAATGTTTTCTCTCAGTTTTAGCCTGTTTTCTCGGTTTATGCCTGTTTTGTGATAAAACGGGTTTAAGTGTTGTCTAAACACTCCAAATTAATCCCAAACTCTTACAATTATTCAAGTGCATTGGATTGTCACACATTCTGACCCTGGAAACAGTAACAAAGCCGCTTACTGCTTTGAATCAACGTTTTCTCGGTTTTATCTTATTTTGGGACAAAATAGGTAAAAGTGGTGTCAAAACACTCCCAATTCAACCCAAACTCTTATAAGTAGTCAAATACATTGGATTGTTACATATTTTGACCCCGAGAAAGAGTAACATAGCTGTTTACTGTTTCGAATCAATGTTTTCTCTCGGTTTTAGCATGTTTTCTTGGTTTAAGCATGTTTTGGGATAAAACGAGTTTAAGTGGTGTCTAAACACTCCAAATTCATCCCGAACTCTTACAATTAGTCCAATGCATTGGAATGTCAAACAATCTGACCCTAGAAACTGTAAAAACGCTTTTTACTGCTTAGAATCAACGTTTGCTCGGTTTTAGCCTGTTTGCGGACAAAATGGGTATAAGTAGTGGCTAAACAATCCAAATTCCATCCGATCTCTTGTAGTTAGTCATATGCGTTGTATTGTTACATATTTTGACCCTAGAAGAGTAACATAGCTGTTTACTGCTTCGAATCAACGTTTTCTTGGTTTTAGCCTATTTTGGGAATCAATAGGTAAAAGTGGTGTCTAAACACTCCAAATTCAACCCAAACTCTTATAACTAGTCAAGTACATTGGATTGTTACACATTCTGCCCCTAGAAATAGTAAGAAAGCTGTTTACTGCTTCGAATCAACGTTTTCTCCGTATTAGCCTATTTTGGGAGAAAATAGGTAAAAGTGGTGTCAAAACACTCCAAATTCAACCCAAACTCTTATAAGTAGTCAAATACATTGGATTGTTACATACTTTGACCCTAGAAGAGTAACATAGCTGTTTACTGCTTCGATTCAATGTTTTCTCTCAGTTTTAGCCTGTTTTCTCGGTTTTAGCCTATTTTGGGATAAAACGGGTTTAACAGTTGTCTAAACACTCCAAATTCATCCCAAACTCTTACAATTAGTCATATGCATTGGATTGTCACACATTCTGACCCTTGAAACAGTAACAAAGCCGTTTACTGCTTTGAATCAACGTTTTCACGGTTTTAGCCTATTTTGGGACAAAATAGATGAAAGTGGTGTCAAAACACTCCAAATTCAACCCAAACTCTTATAAGTAGTCAAATACATTGGATTGTTACATATTTTGACCCCTAGAAAGAGTAACATAGCTGTTTACTGTTTCGAATCAATGTTTTCTCTCGGTTTTAGCATGTTTTCTTGGTTTAAGCATGTTTTGATAAAACGGGTTTAAGTGGTGTCTAAACACTCCAAATTCATCCTGAACTCTTACAATTAATCAAATGCATTGAAATATCACACATTCTTACCCTAGAAACTGTAACAATGCTGTTTACTGCTTAGAATCAACGTTTGCTTGGTTTTAGCCTGTTTGCGGAGAAATGGGTATAAGTGGTGGCTAAACAATCAAAATTCAACCCGAACTCTTGTAGTTAGTCATATGCGTTGTATTGTTACATATTTGGCCCTAGAACGAGTAACATAGCTGTTTACTGCTTCGAATCAATGTTTTCTCTCAGTTTTAGTCTGTTTTCTCGGTTTATGCCTGTTTTGTGATAAAACGGGTTTAAGTGTTGTCTAAACACTCCAAATTAATCCCAAACTCTTACAATTATTCAAGTGCATTGGATTGTCACACATTCTGATCCTAGAAACAGTAACAAAGCCGCTTACTGCTTTGAATCAACGTTTTCTCGGTTTTAGCTTATTTTGGGACAAAATAGGTAAAAGTGGTGTCAAAACACTCCAAATTCAACCCAAACTCTTATAAGTAGTCGAATACATTGGATTGTTACATATTTTGACCCCGAGAAAGAGTAACATAGCTGTTTACTGTTTCGAATCAATGTTTTCTCTCGGTTTTAGCATGTTTTCTTGGTTTAAGCATGTTTTGGGATAAAACGAGTTTAAGTGGTGTCTAAACACTCCAAATCCATCCTGAACTCTTACAATTAGTCCAATGCATTGGAATGTCACACAATCTGACCCTAGAAACTGTAAAAACGCTTTTTACTGCTTAGAATCAACGTTTGCTCGGTTTTAGCCTGTTTGCGGACAAAATGGGTATAAGTAGTGGCTAAACAATCCAAATTCCATCTGATCTCTTGTAGTTCGTCATATGCGTTGTATTGTTACATATTTTGACCCTAGAAGAGTAACATAGCTGTTTACTGCTTCGAATCAACGTTTTCTTGGTTTTAGCCTATTTTGGGAATCAATAGGTAAAAGTGTTGGGATTTATGAGACAAAGCTCACAAGAGAGGGTAGACAAACACTTGGTGAATGAATCCCCCTTTACCCACAACAAACTAACTCATTCTCAAGGGGAAGAAGAGAACATCAACTTGTGATGAACTCCTCATAAACTAGGCTAGATAGAACCCAAATACTAGAGAGTAAGCGGATCCTATCAAGGAGAAGCACTAGTTTGAGACTTATCCTTGTTCTAGTAACACAACACTAAGAGTTTGTGTACTTAGGAGAGGAGGATTAAGAATCAGTAATCTAGGCTATATGAAAGAGTAAATAAGAAGACTTTAGGTGAGATTTGGGAAGAGAATAGGCTGCCTTAAGGGCAGCCTCTAACCGATTCCCTAAACTATCTACATTGAAGCTAGAACAAGAACACAAGGTAAAAGAGGGGAAATCGGATTCTCTTATTGAATAATGTTGTGATCAGTTACAAAATGAGAGATTACAATGCTTAATATAGGAGAACAAATGTATATGGCCGTTTGAGATAAATGAGAGGTGAGAGTGACATATAGCCGTTGGTGCACAAGTGGGTGTATGGTGAAAGGGACAGCTCCTTCCCTTGGTTGTCTCATTCTTCACCAACCAAGGTCTCACATGCTTCCTTCCTTCCCTTCTTTTCCCTTTGTGAGACATTTAACTTCTTCTTGGGCCTCTTCTTCTTATAAGGCCTTTACTTCACAATTCTTCTCACATTGCTCTTATGGCCTTGCTGACCACTCTCATTGTTCTCACGGCCCACATGGCCTTATTGGCCACTCTTATTGTGCTCACGGCCTTACTGGCCGCTCCCACACCACTCATGGCCTTACCGGCCACACTTCTTGTACTAGCAGCCTTACCGGCCACTCTCTTCTTCCTTGTGCAGCTCGGCCTCACCGGCCTCACTCTCTCTTCTCCTTCATATATACTAATACTCCCCCGCACGTTTGATCTGCAGGGCACCATGGGGACCAAAGATCAAGCGTGGACACGTGAGGACTACCTCATTAAAAACCTTAACAAAGAAAACCACTTGGGAGAAAACTTTGTTAAGTAAAAAGAGTGTAGTCTCCACGTTCCTTGATGTCGCAATGATCTTGGTTTGTCAAGAACCAGCTCTCTTCTCTTTAAGCCTTTGAACCGCTACACTTCCTTAGCCCTCCTTGCCTTTAGCACATTCCTTATGATCTCCATCCTTGTTCCTTTAGAATTCCTTTGAGGCTCTCATAGTCTCCTTTACCCTTAAACAAGTGATAAAGAAGAAAAGAATAAGTGTTTGCTATGAGGAATATCAAAGAAAATTTCTAAAAGTGTGACAATTTAAGGAGAATCATATTAAAGACTAAAGACTAGTAATGAAGCTAAGGTAATGAATTTATGAATTAAAATAGAGAAGAGTTTAGAGCACAGCCTTTATGGTGTTTTGATGGATAGGAGGGAGAGAGTTGATCACTGTTGCGGTTTGGAATTCCTCCTTGAGACCGCTCCTCTAACCATGGTTTTAAACCCGGTCAGTTTTATTTGTCAGACTGACACATGCCCACTGAATCGGACATAACTTTCGAACGGCTGCTCGGATTGGTATGATTCGACTTCCACTGGCAAGATGACTCTGTGGTCTCGAACTTTAATGAATAACGCGGAAGCCGAATCACAGTGGAAGGGTTTCGTCCGAGTCGATCTTTGAGACGCTTCGGCTGAGCTTTAAGTAAAGACTTTTGCTTGTGGCCGAGCAGAATCTGTGAGGTACGGTCTGAAGTCACTTGATCTCCCCCGTAACCTTTACTTGATGATGGGCTGAAACCTCATCACCTCAGTTGAAGCCTTGTGCATCACCGTTCTTGTGCACATCCAATCAACAGTTGAAACCTTGTGCATCACCTTTCCTAAAGACCATTGTGCACATCCGATCAACAACTTGGCACTAACACACATGCTCTTGGACTGATTCATCACCTTCCACCAGCTTAACAAAGACTTGGTGGCCCTTGGTTCTAACTCCAGGCATTGTGCTGCGCTCTTACATGGCTATCTTGTAGCCTTCAACCTCGCCACTTCTTCTCCTTGAGATAGTGAGCGAGCTCCACACAATCTTCAATGCTGAAACTGAAACCAAAAATCAATGGAACAGATTCTAAACAAGAGATTGTTAGAGATTAGAGTATAGAGAATATTACTGAAATTAAATAGAGAATTTAGAGAATTAATAAGAGTATATATGGAGAATAGAAAGTGAGAGTATAAGGGAGAGTATTGGCGGTAGTATAAGATGAATGGAGAGTAGAATAGAGAATCTGCTCAAGAGTTCTTATGGACAGAGTTTAACTCTGTTTTCTTGAGTTGAAAGAAGCTTTGACAGCCAAGAACATCCAAGAAGACAATCTCTTTTGGTGCTTTAATGGCTGAAACACAATGGACCTTATGGAAAATTAGTTTCTCCAAAGGTTTAACAACAAAACTCCTTGTAGAATCACTTAAACAAGTGTTCTTCAAGAGATTAAGGCTTTAGATCCACGAAGATAACATATAGAAGATGTTTTTCGTGGTCCCAAGCAAAGAAGAAACAACAAAAGCCTTTGGAACAGCCTATTGTCCAACGGTTAAAAGAATGCATCTTGGACCAACTTGAATCTATTTGACCAAGCGGGCTCTACATGCTAAAATAGTCTCTCTCTTCCTCAAACTCGAACCTGGACACACCATATGACCAGAAACAAAGCTTTCTCAACCTTGAGAAGAAGAAGAAGTGATTTAGTAATTAAACTTTAAAGGAAATTTAACAAAAGCAAAATTAAACCTTTAAAGGAAAATTAACTAAATCTTAAGAGAATCCTAGGAAAAATCCTAAGGATTTCGTGGCTCTATACAAGCCTAAAAACACGTGAATCCTTACCAAGAACAAGAACAATTTGCTCCTTGGTTCATCACCACCTCAATTTAAACCCAAGCTTTTACCCAATCGGTGAAGCCTAAGGATGAGGTTTTAAAATCGATTTCTTTCACACACTTGGTCTATGAACTCTACAAAGACCCAAGACCAAGCTTACTCAACATTGAGCTGCTAGAGAATCGATTTAACAACAAAAGCAAAATTAAAGTTTTAAAGAAACTAAGCTAAGCGATTTAACACCTAGGCTAGGATTAAAACTTTAATTAAGCTAACTCCTAAGAGAACCAACTTGAGAACGAGTTTGAGTCACCAAGAACAGAGCCTGCTCTGATACCATGTTGGGATTTATGAGACAAAGCTCACAAGAGAGGGTAGACAAACACTTGGTGAATGAATCCCCCTTTACCCACAACAAACTAACTCATTCTCAAGGGGAAGAAGAGAACATCAACTTGTGATGAACTCCTCATAAACTAGGCTAGATAGAACCCAAATACTAGAGAGTAAGCGGATCCTATCAAGGAGAAGCACTAGTTTGAGACTTATCCTTGTTCTAGTAACACAACACTAAGAGTTTGTGTACTTAGGAGAGGAGGATTAAGAATCAGTAATCTAGGCTATATGAAAGAGTAAATAAGAAGACTTTAGGTGAGATTTGGGAAGAGAATAGGCTGCCTTAAGGGCAGCCTCTAACCGATTCCCTAAACTATCTACATTGAAGCTAGAACAAGAACACAAGGTAAAAGAGGGGAAATCGGATTCTCTTATTGAATAATGTTGTGATCAGTTACAAAATGAGAGATTACAATGCTTAATATAGGAGAACAAATGTATATGGCCGTTTGAGATAAATGAGAGGTGAGAGTGACATATAGCCGTTGGTGCACAAGTGGGTGTATGGTGAAAGGGACAGCTCCTTCCCTTGGTTGTCTCATTCTTCACCAACCAAGGTCTCACATGCTTCCTTCCTTCCCTTCTTTTCCCTTTGTGAGACATTTAACTTCTTCTTGGGCCTCTTCTTCTTATAAGGCCTTTACTTCACAATTCTTCTCACATTGCTCTTATGGCCTTGCTGACCACTCTCATTGTTCTCACGGCCCACATGGCCTTATTGGCCACTCTTATTGTGCTCACGGCCTTACTGGCCGCTCCCACTATTGATCAAGAGAATAAGCCTAAGGCAGCCATGGCCGTCCGTACAATTATGGGGCCGTCCGTACAACCAAGCTATAAGGCCGAGTCATGTAAGTGTGTAAAGACAATGAGGAGGCCTGCTCTCCTTAGGCCCATGAGAAGGATCTAGAATGTCGCTTGTAGCCGTTAGAGAGGAGGAACAAGTGGAGTCACGGGTTATGTTGTGTTTAAGGAGACTAGGACGGGTCACTATCACCGTTGGGATTAGTTCTATCTCTCTCCTTGTCCCTATCACTTATACGATCGGTTGGTAGAGGGTGTAGCCCTAATTTTCCCTTGATATATATAGGCTTTAGCCTACATTGTAATGTGTATTCTTATGGAACAATAACCTAATCTTTTCTTCTTCCTCATTCTCTTTGTCTACCGATATCTCTCATCAATCTCTTGATTCTCTTCTTTATTCTACAAAGTCTTACATGGTATCAGAGCAAGTTCTTCGATTCTCTACAGTCTAATCTCATTCTCCTACTCATTTCTACACTCTAGTCTCCTTATCTTCGTTTCTTCTTACTCGCATCTCTTTTATTCTCCGGGTAAAAGCTTTACCCATCGGTCCATAGAAATCCGACCATGGAAAACGCCAAGCCCATTGTTTCACCGGTTGTCCTAAAGGGGACAAACTACTTGCTGTGGACAAGAACCACAAGAACCGCCCTTGGAGGTCGTGGCCTTTGGAGTCATGTCGAGTCCGACTATGTCCCAAAGAAAAACCCCAAAGGAGAGGACGCTTCCGAGGCGGAAGCGGAGGAAGAGAGCGAGAGGAAGGCCAAATGGTTCCAAGAAGACCAAGTTGTCCTATCTGTTCTCCAAAACTCTCTGGACACGCCTATCCTTGAGGCCTACTCATATTGCGAGACGGCCAAGGAACTGTGGGAAACACTTAAAGGCGTGTATGGTAATGTCTCTAACATGACTAGAGTCTTTGAGGTCAAGAAGGCCATAAATGATCTTAACCAAGATGATGTGGAGTTCACTAAGCATCTTGGTAAGTTCCGTGCACTATGGTCCGAGCTTGACATGTTGCGGCCAAGTACACTTGAGGCAAGTGTGCTAAACGAAAGAAAGGAGCAAGACAAAGTCTTCGGACTCCTACTTACCTTGAACCCGTCCTTCAACGACCTCTTGAAGCACATCCTAAGGGCAGAGAAGCTCCCCTCCTTTGAAGATATTTGCTCCCAAATTCAGAAAGAGCAAGGATCCCTTGATTTGTTTAGCGGTAAGGGGGAGCTTGCTTCGGCCAACAAAGGAATGTACAAGCAAGAGGAGAGGAAGTTGTTGGTGTGCGACCACTGCAAGAAGCGGGGTCATCTGAAAGACAAGTGCTGGGTTCTCCATCCTCATCTCAAGCCGGCCAAGTTCAAAGCCAACCTCTCAAAGGAAGCGGTTAGCGATAAAGGAGCCGGATCATCAAAGCAGGGAGATGAGGTGGCCATGACCGCAGCCTACGGAGATGTGGTGAGGAAGTCAGACCTTGAGGCTCTCATCCGCTCCATTGCTTCACTCAAGGAGTCTGGTATCTCTTTCTTTACTTCTAGGCCTAGCAAATCGCTTGTTATTGACTCGGGAGCCTCACATCATATGATTAGTAACCCTAGTTTAATTGACAACATAAAACCGGCCTTAGGAAACGTTGTTATTGCAAATGGAGAACAAATACCAGTAAAGGGAATAGGGGACTTGAAACTATTTGATAAAACCTCAAAAGCTTTCTTTATGCCTACCTTTACCTCCAATTTACTATCGGTTAAGAGGGCCACAAATGATTTGAATTGTTATGCAATCTTTGGTCCTAACAATGTTTATTTTCAGGATATTGAGACTGGAAAGGTTCTTGGAGAAGGGCAAGGGAGTGGAGATCTCTATGTCCTAGAGAAAACCGATCCAAATTTATCCTCTACTAAGTCTTGTTTTGTTGTTGATTCGAATATGGTGTGGCATGCTAGGCTAGGCCACCCACATTCACGTGCTTTAGGGTTGATGTTTCCTAATATTTCTTTTGATAATTCTACTTGTGAACCTTGTATTCTTGGAAAACATTGCAAGTCTATCTTTCCTAAGTCAACTACTATTTATGAGAATTGTTTTGATTTAGTTCACTCAGATGTTTGGACATCACCATGCCTATCTAGAGATAATAACAAGTATTTTGTGACTTTTATTGATGAAAAATCAAAATACACTTGGATTACCTTGTTGCCATCTAAAGATAGAGTATTTGATGCCTTTATCAATTTTCAAAATTATGTGACTAATCACTTCAATGCTAAACTTAAGGTACTTAGGTCTGATAATGGGGGGGAATACACAAGTTGCAAGTTCAAAGAACATCTCTCCAAGCATGGCATTCTCCATCAAACTAGTTGTCCCTACACGCCACAACAAAATGGTGTGGCCGAGAGGAAGAACCGACACCTCATGGAAGTGGCGCGGGCAATCATGTTCCATTCGAGTGTTCCTAAACGATATTGGGGTGATGCCGTGATGACTGCATGCTACCTAATCAACCGAACACCAACTAGAGTTCTTCATGACTTATCTCCATTTGAAGTACTAAACAAATTTAAACCATCTCTTGATCACTTACGAGTTTTCGGCTGTGTTTGTTTTGTGTTAGTACCAGGAGAACAAAGGAGTAAGCTGGATGCCAAAAGTACAAAGTGTATGTTCATTGGCTACTCCACCACACAAAAGGGGTACAAATGTTATGATCCGGCCACAAGTCGACTATATGTCTCTCGAGATGTCCGGTTTCTAGAACATGTGGGCTACCATGACAAGAGGGATTGGAACAGCCTTAAAGATCTCTCTCACTCACCTAATGACCGAGCTTCGAGTCTACGGTTCCTTCTTGATCACCTTGGCAACCCATCTCCACCAACGGGTGCCGTGCGGCCAACACTAAGTCAAATTTCTACCGATGGTGGGTCTGACCAAGGAGATGCAAATGACAATGGTTCAGCCCAAGATGGTGAATCTCTCGAGTCTGGCCTACCCATAACCGGTGTTCCCGTCCCTGGCCCTACAACGGACACGCAGGCTCCGGCGGCGGCCTCTACCGAGGAAAACACAGAGACGGCTCCTACGGACGGTACGTCCACCGTGTTGCCTAGCGTGGATCCACTTCCGGCACCAGTCCTGCGTCGGAGCACCAGACCTCGATCGGATCCCTCCACTTGGAAGAACAAGCGTGTCTATTACAACAGCCACGCTGTCGCTCATCCCATTCAGTCCGTTTGTTCCCTTGAGCTGTTACCTGCTGATCACCAAGCTTTCTTCGGCCAAGTGGACGCCAATTGGATCCCGCAGACATATGATGAAGCCAAGGAACATCAAGTTTGGTTAGATGCGGTCAAGGATGAAACTGGCGCCATGATCCGGAATCATACGTGGGACGAATCGGATCTTCCTCAAGGCAAGCGGGCAGTTAGCTCCAAATGGGTGTTTACCATAAAGTATTTGAGCAATGGTGACATTGAACGGCATAAAGCCAGGTTAGTGGCCCGTGGCTTCACCCAAACCTATGGCGCGGACTACACGGACACCTTTGCACCCGTGGCCAAGCTCCATACGGTTCGGGTTGTGCTGTCTCTTGCTGTCAACCTCTCATGGGACTTATGGCAGATGGATGTGAAGAACGCCTTCCTTCAAGGTGAACTTGATGAAGAAGTGTACATGACGCCTCCTCCCGGCCTTGCAGACATGGTTACACCCGGAAAAGTCTTGAGGCTACGTAAGGCCATCTATGGCCTTAAGCAGTCCCCACGAGCGTGGTACCACAAACTAAGCTCCACTCTCAAGACTGATGGTTTTACGCGATCGGAGGCTGATCATACTCTCTTCACGCGTCGCACCTCTATTGGTTGGGTGGTGGTGCTCATATACGTCGACGACATCGTTGTGACTGGTGATGATAAGGCGGCCATTCAGGACACCAAGGACTCTCTCAAGTCGGTATTTGACATCAAGGACCTTGGGGAACTCAAATACTTTCTTGGTATTGAGATTTGTCGCTCACCGGAAGGACTCTTCCTCTCACAACGCAAGTATACTCTTGACTTGTTAGAGGAGACTGGCAAGCTTGGTGTGTCTCCGGTTGCTACGCCCCTTGATGAAGATTACCAGCTCAAGCGAAAGGGGGAGAGCTTACGGGCAAAAGAAGGCCGACCTAAGGAACCAATGGACGAGCCATTCTTAGACGTCACACGCTACCGCCGGCTTGTAGGTAAGCTGATATACCTTACTATCACACGACCTGACATATCCTATGCTGTGAATCAGGTTAGCCAACATATGAAGGCACCAAGCAAGTACCAATGGAGTCAAGTCGAAAGGATCCTAAGCTATCTCAAGGGCAGTCCGGGTCAAGGTATTTGGATGGGCAAGAATGACAACACCGAAATCGTTGGCTATTGTGATGCGGATTACAATGGCGACACGCTGGATAGGAGATCCACCACTGGGTACTGCACGTTTGTTGGAGGCAACTTGGTTACATGGAGGTCTAAGAAACAAAAGGTGGTTTCATGCTCTAGCGCCGAGGCCGAGTATAGAGCTATGAGGAAGCTCACTAACGAGATGACATGGCTGAAGGGCCTACTCAAGGACTTAGGCATCGAGACAAAGCAGCCCATGACCATGCACTGCGACAATGAAGCGGCTATCCACATTGCCACAAACTCAGTCTTTCATGAGAGGACCAAGCACATAGAAAGCGATTGCCACAAGGTGAGAGAGAAGATTGAAGAAGGAGTGGTGTTACCATGCCACACAAGGAGTCAAGATCAGCTAGCTGACATCTTCACCAAGTCTGCAAGCTCCAAGGTTTGTGATCACATCTACAGCAAACTTGGACTTGTAGACATTACACGGCCATGATCAAGCTTCCCTAATCCGTGGACAGCACACTCTTTTTCCCTTGACTTTGTTTTGTCCCATGAGGTTTTCTAAGTCAAGGTTTTTAATGAGGTGCTGCTTCACGGGTTCCAAGCTTAGCCATTTCACTCGGCTAAGCTTGAGGGGGAGTATTGATCAAGAGAATAAGCCTAAGGCAGCCATGGCCGTCCGTACAATTATGGGGCCGTCCGTACAACCAAGCTATAAGGCCGAGTCATGTAAGTGTGTAAAGACAATGAGGAGGCCTGCTCTCCTTAGGCCCATGAGAAGGATCTAGAATGTCGCTTGTAGCCGTTAGAGAGGAGGAACAAGTGGAGTCACGGGTTATGTTGTGTTTAAGGAGACTAGGACGGGTCACTATCACCGTTGGGATTAGTTCTATCTCTCTCCTTGTCCCTATCACTTATACGATCGGTTGGTAGAGGGTGTAGCCCTAATTTTCCCTTGATATATATAGGCTTTAGCCTACATTGTAATGTGTATTCTTATGGAACAATAACCTAATCTTTTCTTCTTCCTCATTCTCTTTGTCTACCGATATCTCTCATCAATCTCTTGATTCTCTTCTTTATTCTACAAAGTCTTACACCCACACCACTCATGGCCTTACCGGCCACACTTCTTGTACTAGCAGCCTTACCGGCCACTCTCTTCTTCCTTGTGCAGCTCGGCCTCACCGGCCTCACTCTCTCTTCTCCTTCATATATACTAATAAAAAGTGGTGTCTATACACTCCAAATTCAACCCAAACTCTTATAACTAGTCTAATACATTGGATTGTTACACATTCTGCCCCTAGAAACAGTAACAAAGCTGTTTACTGCTTCGAATCAACTTTTTCTCCGTATTAGCCTATTTTGGGACAAAATAGGTATAAGTGGTGGCTAAACAATCCAAATTCAACCCAAACTCTTATAAGTAGTCGATTGTTACATACTTTGACCCTAGAAGAGTAACATAGCTGTTTACTGCTTCGATTCATTGTTTTCTCTCAGTTTTAGCCTGTTTTCTCGGTTTTAGCCTATTTTGGGATAAAACGGGTTTAAGTGGTGTCTAAACACTCCAAATTCATCCCAAACTCTTACAATTAGTCATATGCATTGGATTGTCACACATTCTGACCCTAGAAACAGTAACAAAGCTGTTTACTGCTTTGAATCAACGTTTTCACGGTTTTAGCCTATTTTGGGACAAAATAGGTAAAAGTGGTGTCTAAACACTCCAAATTCAACCCAAACTCTTATGACTAGTCAAATACATTGGATTGTTACACATTCTGCCCCTAGAAACAGTAACAAAGCTGTTTACTGCTTCGAATCAATGTTTTCTCCGTATTAGCCTATTTTGGGACAAAATAGGTAAAAGTGGTGTCAAAACACTCCAAATTCAACCCAAACTCTTATAAGTAGTCAAATACATTGGATTGTTACATATTTGACCCCTAGAAAGAGTAACATAGCTGTTTACTGTTTCGAATCAATGTTTTCTCTCGGTTTTAGCATGTTTTCTTGGTTTAAGCATGTTTTGGGATAGAACGAGTTTAAGTGGTGTCTAAACACTCCAAATTCAACCCAAACTCTTATAACTAGTCAAATACATTGGATTGTTACACATTCTGCCCCTAGAAACAGTAACAAAGCTGTTTACTGCTTCGAATCAATGTTTTCTCCGTATTAGCCTATTTTGGGACAAAATAGGTAAAAGTGGTGTCAAAACACTCCAAATTCAACCCAAACTCTTATAAGTAGTCAAATACATTGGATTGTTACATATTTTGACCCCTAGAAAGAGTAACATAGCTGTTTGCTGTTTCGAATCAATGCTTTCTCTCGGTTTTAGCATGTTTTCTTGGTTTAAGCATGTTTTGGGATAAAACGGGTTTAACTGGTGTCTAAACACTCCAAATTCATCCCAAACTCTTACAATTAGTCATATGCATTGGATTGTCACACATTCTGACCCTAGAAACAGTAACAAAGCCGTTTACTGCTTTAAATCAACGTTTTCACGGTTTTAGCCTATTTTGGGACAAAATAGGTAAAAGTGGTGTCTAAACACTCCAAATTCAACCCAAACTCTTAAAATTAGTCGAATAAATTCGATTGTTACAAATTCTGCCCCTAGAAACAGTAACAAAGCCGTTTATTGCTTTGAATCAACGTTTTCACGGTTTTAGCTTATTTTGGGACAAAATAGGTAAAACTGGTGTCAAAACACTCCAAATTCAACCCAAACTCTTATAAGTAGTCAAATACATTGGATTGTTACATATTTTGACCCCGAGAAAGAGTAACATAGCTGTTTACTGTTTCGAATCAATGTTTTCTCTCGGTTTTAGCATGTTTTCTTGGTTTAAGCATGTTTTGGGATAAAACGAGTTTAACTGGTGTCTAAACACTCCAAATTCATCCCAAACTCTTACAATTAGTCATATGCATTGGATTGTCACACATTCTGACCCTAGAAACAGTAACAAAGCCGTTTACTGCTTTAAATCAACGTTTTCACGGTTTTAGCCTATTTTGGGACAAAATAGGTAAAAGTGGTGTCTAAACACTCCAAATTCAACCCAAACTCTTAAAATTAGTCGAATAAATTCGATTGTTACAAATTCTGCCCCTAGAAACAGTAACAAAGCCGTTTATTGCTTTGAATCAACGTTTTCACGGTTTTAGCTTATTTTGGGACAAAATAGGTAAAACTGGTGTCAAAACACTCCAAATTCAACCCAAACTCTTATAAGTAGTCAAATACATTGGATTGTTACATATTTTGACCCCGAGAAAGAGTAACATAGCTGTTTACTGTTTCGAATCAATGTTTTCTCTCGGTTTTAGCATGTTTTCTTGGTTTAAGCATGTTTTGGGATAAAACGAGTTTAAGTGGTGTCTAAACACTCCAAATCCATCCCGAACTCTTACAATTAATCCAATGCATTGGAATGTCACACAATCTGACCCTAGAAACTGTAAAAACGCTTTTTACTGCTTAGAATCAACGGTTGCTCGGTTTTAGCCTGTTTGCGGACAAAATGGGTATAAGTAGTGGCTAAACAATCCAAATTCCATCCGATCTCTTGTAGTTAGTCATATGCGTTGTATTGTTACATATTTTGACCCTAGAAGAGTAACATAGCTGTTTACTGCTTCGAATCAACGTTTTCTTGGTTTTAGCCTATTTTGGGAGTCAATAGGTAAAAGTGGTGTCTAAACACTCCAAATTCAACCCAAACTCTTATAACTAGTCAAGTACATTGGATTGTTACACATTCTGCCCCTAGAAACAGTAACAAAGCTGTTTACTGCTTCGAATCAACGTTTTCTCCGTATTAGCCTATTTTGGGACAAAATAGGTAAAAGTGGTGTCAAAACACTCCAAATTCAACCCAAACTCTTATAGGTAGTCAAATACATTGGATTGTTTCATATTTTGACCCTAGAAGAGTAACTTAGCTGTTTACTGCTTCGATTCAATGTTTTCTCTCAGTTTTAGCCTGTTTTCTCGGTTTTAGCCTATTTTGGGATAAAACGGGTTTAAGTGGTGTCTAAACACTCCAAATTCATCCCAAACTCTTACAATTAGTCATATGCATTGGATTGTCACACATTCTGACCCTAGAAACAGTAACAAAGCCGGTTACTCCTTTGAATCAATGTTTTCACGGTTTTAGCCTATTTTCGGACAAAATAGGTGAAAGTGGTGTCAAAACACTCCAAATTCAACCCAAACTCTTATAAGTAGTCAAATACATTGGATTGTTACATATTTTGACCCCTAGAAAGAGTAACATAGCTGTTTACTGTTTCGAATCAATGTTTTCTCTCAGTTTTAGCCTGTTTTCTCGGTTTTAGCCTATTTTGGGATAAAACGGGTTTAAGTGGTGTCTAAACACTCCAAATTCAACCCAAACTATTATAACTAGTCAAATACATTGGATTGATACACATTCTGCCCCTAGAAATAGTAACAAAGCTGTTTACTGCTTCGAATCAACGTTTTCTCCGTATTAGCCTATTTTGGGACAAAATAGGTAAAAGTGGTGTCAAAACACTCCAAATTCAACCCAAACTCTTATAGGTAGTCAAATACATTGGATTGTTACATATTTTGACCCTAGAAGAGTAACATAGCTGTTTACTGCTTCGATTCAATGTTTTCTCTCAGTTTTAGCCTGTTTTCTCCGTATTAGCATGTTTTGGGATAAAACGGGTTTAAGTGGTGTCTAAACACTCCAAATTCATCCCAAACTCTTACAATTAGTCATATGCATTGGATTATCACATATTCTGACCCTAGAAACAGTAACAAAGCCGTTTACTGCTTTGAATCAACGTTTTCACGGTTTTAGCCTATTTTGGGACAAAATAGGTAAAAGTGGTGTCTAAACACTCCAAATTCAACCCAAACTCTTAAAATTAGTCAAATAAATTCGATTGTTACAAATTCTGCCCCTAGAAACAGTAACAAAGCCGTTTATTGCTTCGAATCAACGTTTTCTCGGTTTTAGCCTATTTTGGGACAAAATAGGTAAAAGTGGTGTCTAAACACTCCAAATTCAACCCAAACTCTTATAACTAATCAAATTCATTGGATTGTTACACATTCTGCCCCTAGAAATAGTAACAAAGCTGTTTACTGCTTCGAATCAACGTTTTCTCCGTATTAGCCTATTTTGGGACAAAATAGGTAAAAGTGGTGTCAAAACACTCCAAATTCAACCCAAAATCTTATAGGTAGTCAAATACATTGGATTGTTACATATTTTGACCCTAGAAGAGTAACATAGCTGTTTACTGCTTCGATTCAATGTTTTCTCTCAGTTTTAGCCTGTTTTCTCGGTTTTAGCCTATTTTGGGATAAAACGGGTTTAAGTGGTGTCTAAACACTCCAAATTCATCCCAAACTCTTACAATTAGTCATATGCATTGGATTGTCACACATTATGACCCTAGAAACAGTAACAAAGCCGGTTACTGCTTTGAATCATTGTTTTCACGGTTTTAGCCTATTTTGGGACAAAATAGGTGAAAGTGGTGTCAAAACACTCCAAATTCAACCCAAACTCTTATAAGTAGTCAAATACATTGGATTGTTACATATTTTGACCCCTAGAAAGAGTAACATAGCTGTTTACTGTTTCGAATCAATGTTTTCTCTCAGGTTTAGCCTGTTTTCTCGGTTTTAGCCTATTTTGGGATAAAACGGGTTTAAGTGGTGTCTAAACACTCCAAATTCAACCCAAACTCTTATAACTAGTCAAATACATTGGATTGATACACATTCTTGTAAGTTTGAGAGTAGAGTAATCAAGAGATTATGGAAGAGAGTGAAATCGTGTAAAGAGTGAGGAGAGTGAACGATTGAGAGAGAGAGTGTTGGAGAAAGAGAATAAACTCTTTTCTTACTTCTATTAGTATGATACTTACAAACTATTTAAAGACATATACAAATAGGATATTCTCTTAGGATCCTATGCACACTAATATGAGGAGAAAGCGACATCTCCTTATTCTAACATGTGATCTCCTCTTCTCTCTTACAACTTGCTCCAACGGCTACAAAGGAAGGATCGAGATGAATGACGACCGTTGGAGGATCTCTTTGGTGGATTGGGCTCATGAAGACTTCTATTTGAGGATGGCCCGTTGGTTGGTCGTACGGACGTCCGTACGGTCGTACGGACAAGTGTGTGTGCCGGTTCATACTCCCCCTCAAGCTTGACTTGGGGAACTAGTCAAGCTTGACAACATAGGCACCCACCTCATTAAAAACCTTAGTATAGAAAAAAAAAAAACCTCTTGGGAAAACTATACTTAAGGGAAAAAGAGTGTAGGCGCCAAAACAAAGCAAGTCATGGCCGAGTGAGGTTTAGGAGGCCAAGCTTAGGATGGATGTATTCACACACTTGGGGGCTCGCAGCTTTAGTCAGGACGTCTGCAAGTTGTTCTTTGCTTTCGGTATGGCAAGGTAAGACAACTCCAAGCTTGATTTGTTCTCGGACCTTATGGCAATCCACTTCAATGTGCTTGGTCCGCTCATGGAACACTGAATTGGTTGCTATATGAATGGCTGCTTCGTTATCACAGTGCATGGTGATCGGCTTTGTTGATTCTATTCCAAGATCCTTGAGTAACATCTTCAGCCACATTAGCTCCGTCGTTAGCTTCCTCATAGCTCTATACTCGGATTCGGCACTTGAGAGTGAGACGACCTTTTGCTTCTTGCTCTTCCATGTGACCAGGTTCCCTCCAAGGAACGTGCAATAGCCTGTGGTTGAGCGTCGGTCCCCACGATCTCCGGCATAGTCAGCGTCGCAGTAGCCTACCAACTCAGTGCTCTTGTTGCGTCCCATCCATATGCCTTGGCCGGGTGAGCCCTTGATGTACTTGAGGATCCGTGTCAGCATGTTCCAATGGTGCACGGTGGGGTTCTTCATATGCTGGCTTACCTGGTTCACGGCAAAGCAAATGTCAGGCCGTGTGATAGTCAAATAAATGAGCTTACCGACTAGCCGCCGGTAGAGGCTAACGTCCTCGAATGAAGCGGTGTCAAGCTCCCCCTGTCCTCCATCCTTGTAATTCTCTTCTAGGGGCGTTGTTACTGCCTTAGCTCCTAGTTTTCCTGTTTCACTCAATAAGTCTAGTGCATACTTTCTTTGAGACAACAATAACCCTTCATTTGATCTATAAACTTCTATCCCAAGAAAGTATTTCAACTCTCCAAGATCTTTAATATCAAAAACTGATTTCAAGAATGTTTTAGAGTCTTGAATACCTACCGAGTCACTTCCAGTGATGATGATATCATCAACATACACTAGAATGACTACTATACCTTTGGCGCTTGGTAAGGTGAACAAGGTGTGGTCAGCTTCGGATTTGCGAAAGCCTTTGTCAAGGAGTGTGGTGCTAAGCTTGTGATACCACGCCCTTGGTGACTGCTTCAAGCCATAGATAGCTTTGTTGAGTTTCAAGACCTTTCCCGGACCAATAGTATCCTCCAAACCTGGTGGTGGTCGCATATACACTTCATCCTCCAGTTCTCCTTGCAAGAAGGCGTTCTTCACGTCCATTTGCCAAAGTTCCCAGTCGAGGTTGGTGGCGAGAGAGAGTACAACTCGAACCGTGTGAAGCTTAGCCACCGGAGCAAACGTATCAAGATAGTCCTCCCCATACGTTTGCGTGAACCCTCGTGCGACTAGGCGGGCTTTGTGGCGTTCAATCTCCCCATTGCTCTTATATTTGATTGTGAAGATATACCGAGAGGTGACAGCCTTCTTGCCCTTGGGTAAGTCAGCCTCGTCCCATGTATGATTTTGCACCATGGCCGTATTCTCGGCATCCACTGCATCTCTCCATACTTTGTGCTGCTTAGCCTCATCATAGGTCTTGGGGATCCAATCCTCATCAATATGGCCAAGAAACACTTGATGTTCTATCGGAAAATGAGCCAAGGTGCACACGGCCTGAATCGGATGAGCAACGGCCATGTTGTTGTAGTACACACGGGTGTTCTTCCAATGACTAGGAGGATACCTAATACGTTGGCTGCGCCGAAGAGGAACTATAGCCCCAGCTTCGGAGTTGGCTCGTCCTGGAGTAATGATCTCCTCAAGCTGTTCAGCCGTCTCCTCGGTTGTTTCGGCCGTGTTGTCCGCGAGTGACTCGGTTGCTTCCTCATGCTGCTCAGTATGGTCATCGGCATGTGTAGCAGGCTCAGGCTCAGTAAATGGCTCAGGTTGCTCTGGTGATGCTGGTCTGGCTGACTCGGTAGTGATCCGATCGTTTTCAAAACCTAGTCGCTCAAGGATTACTCGGAGGTTGCGCGTCCGATCAGATGGTGAATCAGAGAGGTTACGGAGCTCATCCCAATTCTTCTCATCGTAAAAACCTTGTGTCTCCATGAACTTGACATCACGAGATACTAGAACCCTCCTTGTTGTAGGTTCATAGCACTTATACCCCTTTTGTGTGGTAGAGTAGCCAAGAAACATAGCCTTTGTACTCTTTGCATCAAGCTTGTCTCTTAGCTCACCTGGTCGCAACACATAGCACACACAACCAAACACTCGTAAGTGATCAAATGTAGGTTTGTCATTCGTTAATACCTCAAATGGAGACACATCCTTTAGGATCTTTGTTGGTGTGCGGTTAATAAGATAACAAGCGGCTAGCACAGCATCTCCCCAAAACCTCTTTGGAACCCTTGTGTGAAACATCATAGACCTTGCTACTTCCATGAGATGCCTATTCTTTCTCTCAGCCACTCCATTTTGTTGTGGTGTGTAAGGACAGCTAGTTTGATGAAGAATTCCATGTTTGGCTAGATATTGCTTAAAGGCATGGCTTGTGTACTCTCCACCATTATCTGATCTCAAAATTTTAATCTTGGCATGAAAGTGGTTAGTGACATAATTTTGAAAATTAGTAAAGGCCTCAAGGACTCTATCCTTAGAGGGAAGTAAAGTTATCCAAGTATATTTTGATTTTTCATCAATAAAAGTCACAAAATACTTTTGATTATCTCTAGATAAGCAAGGAGATGTCCAAACATCAGAATGAATTAAATCAAAACATTTTTCATAAATAGTAATAGATTTAGGAAAAACAGCCTTGCAATGTTTACCAAGAATACAAGCCTCACACTCATCATTTTGAAAAGAAACATTAGGAAATATTAAAGATAAAGCTCTTGTGTGAGGGTGTCCTAGCCTAGCATGTAAAATAGAATCACTAGGTTTCATAATAACCGAATTAAAACAAGATACATTAGAAGATAAGTTCAAGTCCTCAAGCACATAGAGGTCATCCTTGGATCCTCCTTGACCAAGAACCTTACTTGTCTCAATATCCTGAAAATGAACATTGTTAGGACCAAATATAGCATAACAATTTAAATCAGTAGTGGCTCTCTTAACTGATAGCAAGTTAGAAGTAAAGTTTGGCATATAAAATGCCTTAGTCTCCTTATCAAATAGTTTCAAGTTTCCAATGCCTTTAACTGGTACTTTCTCACCATTTGCTATTATCACATTACCATTAGCAGGTTTAATATCACTAATTAGCCTAGAATCACTAATCATGTGATGGGATGCACCAGAATCAACTATGAGGGGTTTAATTTTGTTTGAGGCAAGAAACGCCTTACCGGTGGCCTCTTTGATGGCTTTGATGAGCGCATCAAGGTCGGACCGCCTTACCAGCTCGGACGATGCTGCAGCAAGAGCAGTTCCACTGGTCACTTGTTGAGGTTGCTCAGAGATTGATGACTCCCCCATGGCTACTGCTTGATGAGCTCTCGGTGGTCCTCCGCGGTTTGGTCGTCCACCTCGGATGGTACCCGGCGGTGGTGCTAGATGAGGGTGTAGAATCCAGCAGCGGCTCTTGAAGTGACCAAGCTTCTTACAATGCTCACAAAATGGCGGGTTGTTCTTGTCCTCCGGCTTGTAGTAGCCCTTGTTTGCTGATGCCGTCTCAGCTTTGTTAGCGGTCACAAGTTCTCCCTTGCCGCCAAACAATCCCATGGAGCCATGCTCCTTTTGAATTTGGTTACAGACATCATCAAGGCTAGGGAGCTTGTCCGACCGTAGAATATGCTTGATAAGGTCATTGTAGGAGGGGTTCAAGGTCAAGAGAAGGCCGAACACCTTATCTTGTTCACGCCTCTCATTCAGAATGGCCGGATCTATAGTCGCCGGCCGGAGCATCTCTAGTTCAGCCCAAAGGGACCTAAACTTCCCAAAGTGCTTGGTGAACTCCATGTCTTCTTGGTTGAGGTTGTTGATGGCCCTCTTAATCTCAAAAATTCGGTTTACATTTGTAACATTCCCAAAAACATTCTTGAGAGTGTCCCACAAGTCTTTTGCTGTCTCGCAATAAGAGTAAGCTTCAAGTATGGGTGCATCTAGGGAGTTTTGAATGATAGCTAGGACTCCCTGATCTTCTTGAAACCACTTGTTCTTCTCATCGACAAGATCCTTGCCGTCTTTGGTGGTCTCGCCACTAGGAGCTTCGCTCGTCTCAACATGGGACCAAAGTCCTCGGCCGCATAGGGCTGTCTTTGTGGTTCTAGCCCACAGTAAGTAATTCTCTCCCTTGAGAGTAACTGGAACAATGAGAGTTTTGGTAGTTTCCATGGAAAAAGATGAAGAGACCGTTGGTTAAAGCTATTGTCCAACGGTTAAAGAAAGAAGATTCAAGAACAAGAAATTTCAAGAACAAGAAAGAGAATGCGGAAGGGAGTGATGGAGATTTGAGGCAAGAACAGAATCAAATCTGCTCTGATACCATGTAAGTTTGAGAGTAGAGTAATCAAGAGATTATGGAAGAGAGTGAAATCGTGTAAAGAGTGAGGAGAGTGAACGATTGAGAGAGAGAGTGTTGGAGAAAGAGAATAAACTCTTTTCTTACTTCTATTAGTATGATACTTACAAACTATTTAAAGACATATACAAATAGGATATTCTCTTAGGATCCTATGCACACTAATATGAGGAGAAAGCGACATCTCCTTATTCTAACATGTGATCTCCTCTTCTCTCTTACAACTTGCTCCAACGGCTACAAAGGAAGGATCGAGATGAATGACGACCGTTGGAGGATCTCTTTGGTGGATTGGGCTCATGAAGACTTCTATTTGAGGATGGCCCGTTGGTTGGTCGTACGGACGTCCGTACGGTCGTACGGACAAGTGTGTGTGCCGGTTCATAATTCTGCCCCTAGAAACAGTAACAAAGCTGTTTACTGCTTCGAATCAACGTTTTCTCGGTTTTAGCCTATTTTGGGACAAAATAGATAAAAGTGGTGTCAAAACACTCCAAATTCAACCCAAACTCTTATAACTAGTCAAATACATTGGATTGTTACATATTTTGACCCTAGAAGAGTAACATAGCTGTTTACTGCTTCGATTCAATGTTTTCTCTCAGTTTTAGCCTGTTTTCTCGGTTTTAGCCTATTTTGGGATAAAACGGGTTTAAGTGGTGTCTAAACACTCCAAATTCAACCCAAACTCTTATAACTAGTCAAATACATTGGATTGATACACATTCTGACCCTAGAAACAGTAACAAAGCCGTTTACTGCTTCGAATCAACGTTTTCTCCGTATTAGCCTATTTTGGGACAAAATAGGTAAAAGTGGTGTCTAAACACTCCAAATTCAACCCAAACTCTTAAAATTAGTCGAATAAATTCGATTGTTACAAATTCTGCCCCTAGAAACAGTAACAAAGCCGTTTACTGCTTCGAATCAACATTTTCTCGGTTTTAGCCTATTTTGGGACAAAATAGGTAAAAGTGGTGTCTAAACACTCCAAATTCAACCCAAACTCTTATAACTAGTCAAATACATTGGATTGTTACACATTCTGCCCCTAGAAACAGTAACAAAGCTGTTTACTGCTTCGAATCAATGTTTTCTCCGTATTAGCCTATTTTGGGACAAAATAGGTAAAAGTGGTGTCAAAACACTCCAAATTCAACCCAAACTCTTATAACTAGTCAAATACATTGGATTGTTACATATTTTGACCCTAGAAGAGTAACATAGCTGTTTACTGCTTCGATTCAATGTTTTCTCTCAGTTTTAGCCTGTTTTCTCGGTTTTAGCCTATTTTGGGATAAAACGGGTTTAAGTGGTGTCTAAACACTCCAAATTCAACCCAAACTCTTATAACTAGTCAAATACATTGGATTGATACACATTCTGACCCTAGAAACAGTAACAAAGCCGTTTACTGCTTCGAATCAACGTTTTCTCCGTATTAGCCTATTTTGGGACAAAATAGGTAAAAGTGGTGTCTAAACACTCCAAATTCATCCCAAACTCTTACAATTAGTCATATGCATTGGATTGTCACATATTCTGACCCTAGAAACAGTAACAAAGCCGTTTACTGCTTTGAATCAACGTTTTCACGGTTTTAGCTTATTTTGGGACAAAATAGGTAAAAGTGGTGTCTAAACACTCCAAATTCAACCCAAACTCTTAAAATTAGTCAAATAAATTCGATTGTTACAAATTCTGCCCCTAGAAACAGTAACAAAGCCGTTTACTGCTTCGAATCAACGTTTTCTCGGTTTTAGCCTATTTTGGGACAAAATAGGTAAAAGTGGTGTCTAAACACTCCAAATTCAACCCAAACTCTTATAACTAGTCAAATTCATTGGATTGTTACACATTCTGCCCCTAGAAATAGTAACAAAGCTGTTTACTGCTTCGAATCAACGTTTTCTCCGTATTAGCCTATTTTGGGACAAAATAGGTAAAAGTGGTGTCAAAACACTCCAAATTCAACCCAAACTCTTATAGGTAGTCAAATACATTGGATTGTTACATATTTTGACCCTAGAAGAGTAACATAGCTGTTTACTGCTTCGATTCAATGTTTTCTCTCAGTTTTAGCCTGTTTTCTCCGTATTAGCATGTTTTGGGATAAAACGGGTTTAAGTGGTGTCTAAACACTCCAAATTCATCCCAAACTCTTACAATTAGTCATATGCATTGGATTATCACATATTCTGACCCTAGAAACAGTAACAAAGCCGTTTACTGCTTTGAATCAACGTTTTCACGGTTTTAGCCTATTTTGGGACAAAATAGGTAAAAGTGGTGTCTAAACACTCCAAATTCAACCCAAACTCTTAAAATTAGTCAAATAAATTCGATTGTTACAAATTCTGCCCCTAGAAACAGTAACAAAGCCGTTTATTGCTTCGAATCAACGTTTTCTCGGTTTTAGCCTATTTTGGGACAAAATAGGTAAAAGTGGTGTCTAAACACTCCAAATTCAACCCAAACTCTTATAACTAATCAAATTCATTGGATTGTTACACATTCTGCCCCTAGAAATAGTAACAAAGCTGTTTACTGCTTCGAATCAACGTTTTCTCCGTATTAGCCTATTTTGGGACAAAATAGGTAAAAGTGGTGTCAAAACACTCCAAATTCAACCCAAACTCTTATAGGTAGTCAAATACATTGGATTGTTACATATTTTGACCCTAGAAGAGTAACATAGCTGTTTACTGCTTCGATTCAATGTTTTCTCTCAGTTTTAGCCTGTTTTCTCCGTATTAGCATGTTTTGGGATAAAACGGGTTTAAGTGGTGTCTAAACACTCCAAATTCATCCCAAACTCTTACAATTAGTCATATGCATTGGATTATCACATATTCTGACCCTAGAAACAGTAACAAAGCCGTTTACTGCTTTGAATCAACGTTTTCACGGTTTTAGCCTATTTTGGGACAAAATAGGTAAAAGTGGTGTCTAAACACTCCAAATTCAACCCAAACTCTTAAAATTAGTCAAATAAATTCGATTGTTACAAATTCTGCCCCTAGAAACAGTAACAAAGCCGTTTATTGCTTCGAATCAACGTTTTCTCGGTTTTAGCCTATTTTGGGACAAAATAGGTAAAAGTGGTGTCTAAACACTCCAAATTCAACCCAAACTTTTATAACTAATCAAATTCATTGGATTGTTACACATTCTGCCCCTAGAAATAGTAACAAAGCTGTTTACTGCTTCGAATCAACGTTTTCTCCGTATTAGCCTATTTTGGGACAAAATAGGTAAAAGTGGTGTCAAAACACTCCAAATTCAACCCAAAATCTTATAGGTAGTCAAATACATTGGATTGTTACATATTTTGACCCTAGAAGAGTAACATAGCTGTTTACTGCTTCGATTCAATGTTTTCTCTCAGTTTTAGCCTGTTTTCTCGGTTTTAGCCTATTTTGGGATAAAACGGGTTTAAGTGGTGTCTAAACACTCCAAATTCATCCCAAACTCTTACAATTAGTCATATGCATTGGATTGTCACACATTATGACCCTAGAAACAGTAACAAAGCCGGTTACTGCTTTGAATCATTGTTTTCACGGTTTTAGCCTATTTTGGGACAAAATAGGTGAAAGTGGTGTCAAAACACTCCAAATTCAACCCAAACTCTTATAAGTAGTCAAATACATTGGATTGTTACATATTTTGACCCCTAGAAAGAGTAACATAGCTGTTTACTGTTTCGAATCAATGTTTTCTCTCAGGTTTAGCCTGTTTTCTCGGTTTTAGCCTATTTTGGGATAAAACGGGTTTAAGTGGTGTCTAAACACTCCAAATTCAACCCAAACTCTTATAACTAGTCAAATACATTGGATTGATACACATTCTGCCCCTAGAAACAGTAACAAAGCTGTTTACTGCTTCGAATCAACGTTTTCTCGGTTTTAGCCTATTTTGGGACAAAATAGATAAAAGTGGTGTCAAAACACTCCAAATTCAACCCAAACTCTTATAACTAGTCAAATACATTGGATTGTTACATATTTTGACCCTAGAAGAGTAACATAGCTGTTTACTGCTTCGATTCAATGTTTTCTCTCAGTTTTAGCCTGTTTTCTCGGTTTTAGCCTATTTTGGGATAAAACGGGTTTAAGTGGTGTCTAAACACTCCAAATTCAACCCAAACTCTTATAACTAGTCAAATACATTGGATTGATACACATTCTGACCCTAGAAACAGTAACAAAGCCGTTTACTGCTTCGAATCAACGTTTTCTCCGTATTAGCCTATTTTGGGACAAAATAGGTAAAAGTGGTGTCTAAACACTCCAAATTCAACCCAAACTCTTAAAATTAGTCGAATAAATTCGATTGTTACAAATTCTGCCCCTAGAAACAGTAACAAAGCCGTTTACTGCTTCGAATCAACATTTTCTCGGTTTTAGCCTATTTTGGGACAAAATAGGTAAAAGTGGTGTCTAAACACTCCAAATTCAACCCAAACTCTTATAACTAGTCAAATACATTGGATTGTTACACATTCTGCCCCTAGAAACAGTAACAAAGCTGTTTACTGCTTCGAATCAATGTTTTCTCCGTATTAGCCTATTTTGGGACAAAATAGGTAAAAGTGGTGTCAAAACACTCCAAATTCAACCCAAACTCTTATAACTAGTCAAATACATTGGATTGTTACATATTTTGACCCTAGAAGAGTAACATAGCTGTTTACTGCTTCGATTCAATGTTTTCTCTCAGTTTTAGCCTGTTTTCTCGGTTTTAGCCTATTTTGGGATAAAACGGGTTTAAGTGGTGTCTAAACACTCCAAATTCAACCCAAACTCTTATAACTAGTCAAATACATTGGATTGATACACATTCTGACCCTAGAAACAGTAACAAAGCCGTTTACTGCTTCGAATCAACGTTTTCTCCGTATTAGCCTATTTTGGGACAAAATAGGTAAAAGTGGTGTCTAAACACTCCAAATTCATCCCAAACTCTTACAATTAGTCATATGCATTGGATTGTCACATATTCTGACCCTAGAAACAGTAACAAAGCCGTTTACTGCTTTGAATCAACGTTTTCACGGTTTTAGCTTATTTTGGGACAAAATAGGTAAAAGTGGTGTCTAAACACTCCAAATTCAACCCAAACTCTTAAAATTAGTCAAATAAATTCGATTGTTACAAATTCTGCCCCTAGAAACAGTAACAAAGCCGTTTACTGCTTCGAATCAACGTTTTCTCGGTTTTAGCCTATTTTGGGACAAAATAGGTAAAAGTGGTGTCTAAACACTCCAAATTCAACCCAAACTCTTATAACTAGTCAAATTCATTGGATTGTTACACATTCTGCCCCTAGAAATAGTAACAAAGCTGTTTACTGCTTCGAATCAACGTTTTCTCCGTATTAGCCTATTTTGGGACAAAATAGGTAAAAGTGGTGTCAAAACACTCCAAATTCAACCCAAACTCTTATAGGTAGTCAAATACATTGGATTGTTACATATTTTGACCCTAGAAGAGTAACATAGCTGTTTACTGCTTCGATTCAATGTTTTCTCTCAGTTTTAGCCTGTTTTCTCGGTTTTAGCCTATTTTGGGATAAAACGGGTTTAAGTGGTGTCTAAACACTCCAAATTCATCCCAAACTCTTACAATTAGTCATATGCATTGGATTGTCACACATTCAGACCCTAGAAACAGTAACAAAGCCGGTTACTGCTTTGAATCATTGTTTTCACGGTTTTAGCCTATTTTGGGACAAAATAGGTGAAAGTGGTGTCAAAACACTCCAAATTCAACCCAAACTCTTATAAGTAGTCAAATACATTGGATTGTTACATATTTTGACCCCTAGAAAGAGTAACATAGCTGTTTACTGTTTCGAATCAATGTTTTCTCTCAGTTTTAGCCTGTTTTCTCGGTTTTAGCCTATTTTGGGATAAAACGGGTTTAAGTGGTGTCTAAACACTCCAAATTCAACCCAAACTCTTATAACTAGTCAAATACATTGGATTGATACACATTCTGCCCCTAGAAACAGTAACAAAGCTGTTTACTGCTTCGAATCAACGTTTTCTCGGTTTTAGCCTATTTTGGGACAAAATAGATAAAAGTGGTGTCAAAACACTCCAAATTCAACCCAAACTCTTATAACTAGTCAAATACATTGGATTGTTACATATTTTGACCCTAGAAGAGTAACATAGCTGTTTACTGCTTCGATTCAATGTTTTCTCTCAGTTTTAGCCTGTTTTCTCGGTTTTAGCCTATTTTGGGATAAAACGGGTTTAAGTGGTGTCTAAACACTCCAAATTCAACCCAAACTCTTATAACTAGTCAAATACATTGGATTGATACACATTCTGACCCTAGAAACAGTAACAAAGCCGTTTACTGCTTCGAATCAACGTTTTCTCCGTATTAGCCTATTTTGGGACAAAATAGGTAAAAGTGGTGTCTAAACACTCCAAATTCAACCCAAACTCTTAAAATTAGTCGAATAAATTCGATTGTTACAAATTCTGCCCCTAGAAACAGTAACAAAGCCGTTTACTGCTTCGAATCAACATTTTCTCGGTTTTAGCCTATTTTGGGACAAAATAGGTAAAAGTGGTGTCTAAACACTCCAAATTCAACCCAAACTCTTATAACTAGTCAAATACATTGGATTGTTACACATTCTGCCCCTAGAAACAGTAACAAAGCTGTTTACTGCTTCGAATCAATGTTTTCTCCGTATTAGCCTATTTTGGGACAAAATAGGTAAAAGTGGTGTCAAAACACTCCAAATTCAACCCAAACTCTTATAAGTAGTCAAATACATTGGATTGTTACATATTTTGACCCTAGAAGAGTAACATAGCTGTTGACTGCTTCGATTCAATGTTTTCTCTCAGTTTTAGCCGGTTTTCTCGGTTTTAGCCTTTTTTGGGATAAAACGGGTTTAAGTGGTGTCTAAACACTCCAAATTCATCCCAAACTCTTACAATTAGTCATATGCATTGGATTGTCACACATTCTGACCCTAGAAACAGTAACAAAGCCGTTTACTGCTTTGAATCAACGTTTTCACGGTTTTAGCCTATTTTGGGACAAAATAGGTAAAAGTGGTGTCTAAACACTCCAAATTCAACCCAAACTCTTATGACTAGTCAAATACATTGGATTGTTACACATTCTGCCCCTAGAAACAGTAACAAAGCTGTTTACTGCTTCGAATCAATGTTTTCTCCGTATTAGCCTATTTTGGGACAAAATAGGTAAAAGTGGTGTCAAAACACTCCAAATTCAACCCAAACTCTTATAACTAGTCAAATACATTGGATTGTTACATATTTTGACCCTAGAAGAGTAACATAGCTGTTTACTGCTTCGATTCAATGTTTTCTCTCAGTTTTAGCCTGTTTTCTCGGTTTTAGCCTATTTTGGGATAAAACGGGTTTAAGTGGTGTCTAAACACTCCAAATTCAACCCAAACTCTTATAACTAGTCAAATACATTGGATTGATACACATTCTGACCCTAGAAACAGTAACAAAGCCGTTTACTGCTTCGAATCAACGTTTTCTCCGTATTAGCCTATTTTGGGACAAAATAGGTAAAAGTGGTGTCTAAACACTCCAAATTCAACCCAAACTCTTAAAATTAGTCGAATAAATTCGATTGTTACAAATTCTGCCCCTAGAAACAGTAACAAAGCCGTTTACTGCTTCGAATCAACATTTTCTCGGTTTTAGCCTATTTTGGGACAAAATAGGTAAAAGTGGTGTCTAAACACTCCAAATTCAACCCAAACTCTTATAACTAGTCAAATACATTGGATTGTTACACATTCTGCCCCTAGAAACAGTAACAAAGCTGTTTACTGCTTCGATTCAATGTTTTCTCCGTATTAGCCTATTTTGGGACAAAATAGGTAAAAGTGGTGTCAAAACACTCCAAATTCAACCCAAACTCTTATAACTAGTCAAATACATTGGATTGTTACATATTTTGACCCTAGAAGAGTAACATAGCTGTTTACTGCTTCGATTCAATGTTTTCTCTCAGTTTTAGCCTGTTTTCTCGGTTTTAGCCTATTTTGGGATAAAACGGGTTTAAGTGGTGTCTAAACACTCCAAATTCAACCCAAACTCTTATAACTAGTCAAATACATTGGATTGATACACATTCTGACCCTAGAAACAGTAACAAAGCCGTTTACTGCTTCGAATCAACGTTTTCTCCGTATTAGCCTATTTTGGGACAAAATAGGTAAAAGTGGTGTCTAAACACTCCAAATTCATCCCAAACTCTTACAATTAGTCATATGCATTGGATTGTCACATATTCTGACCCTAGAAACAGTAACAAAGCCGTTTACTGCTTTGAATCAACGTTTTCACGGTTTTAGCTTATTTTGGGACAAAATAGGTAAAAGTGGTGTCTAAACACTCCAAATTCAACCCAAACTCTTAAAATTAGTCAAATAAATTCGATTGTTACAAATTCTGCCCCTAGAAACAGTAACAAAGCCGTTTACTGCTTCGAATCAACGTTTTCTCGGTTTTAGCCTATTTTGGGACAAAATAGGTAAAAGTGGTGTCTAAACACTCCAAATTCAACCCAAACTCTTATAACTAGTCAAATTCATTGGATTGTTACACATTCTGCCCCTAGAAATAGTAACAAAGCTGTTTACTGCTTCGAATCAACGTTTTCTCCGTATTAGCCTATTTTGGGACAAAATAGGTAAAAGTGGTGTCAAAACACTCCAAATTCAACCCAAACTCTTATAGGTAGTCAAATACATTGGATTGTTACATATTTTGACCCTAGAAGAGTAACATAGCTGTTTACTGCTTCGATTCAATGTTTTCTCTCAGTTTTAGCCTGTTTTCTCGGTTTTAGCCTATTTTGGGATAAAACGGGTTTAAGTGGTGTCTAAACACTCCAAATTCATCCCAAACTCTTACAATTAGTCATATGCATTGGATTGTCACACATTCAGACCCTAGAAACAGTAACAAAGCCGGTTACTGCTTTGAATCATTGTTTTCACGGTTTTAGCCTATTTTGGGACAAAATAGGTGAAAGTGGTGTCAAAACACTCCAAATTCAACCCAAACTCTTATAAGTAGTCAAATACATTGGATTGTTACATATTTTGACCCCTAGAAAGAGTAACATAGCTGTTTACTGTTTCGAATCAATGTTTTCTCTCAGTTTTAGCCTGTTTTCTCGGTTTTAGCCTATTTTGGGATAAAACGGGTTTAAGTGGTGTCTAAACACTCCAAATTCAACCCAAACTCTTATAACTAGTCAAATACATTGGATTGATACACATTCTGCCCCTAGAAACAGTAACAAAGCTGTTTACTGCTTCGAATCAACGTTTTCTCGGTTTTAGCCTATTTTGGGACAAAATAGATAAAAGTGGTGTCAAAACACTCCAAATTCAACCCAAACTCTTATAACTAGTCAAATACATTGGATTGTTACATATTTTGACCCTAGAAGAGTAACATAGCTGTTTACTGCTTCGATTCAATGTTTTCTCTCAGTTTTAGCCTGTTTTCTCGGTTTTAGCCTATTTTGGGATAAAACGGGTTTAAGTGGTGTCTAAACACTCCAAATTCAACCCAAACTCTTATAACTAGTCAAATACATTGGATTGATACACATTCTGACCCTAGAAACAGTAACAAAGCCGTTTACTGCTTCGAATCAACGTTTTCTCCGTATTAGCCTATTTTGGGACAAAATAGGTAAAAGTGGTGTCTAAACACTCCAAATTCAACCCAAACTCTTAAAATTAGTCGAATAAATTCGATTGTTACAAATTCTGCCCCTAGAAACAGTAACAAAGCCGTTTACTGCTTCGAATCAACATTTTCTCGGTTTTAGCCTATTTTGGGACAAAATAGGTAAAAGTGGTGTCTAAACACTCCAAATTCAACCCAAACTCTTATAACTAGTCAAATACATTGGATTGTTACACATTCTGCCCCTAGAAACAGTAACAAAGCTGTTTACTGCTTCGAATCAATGTTTTCTCCGTATTAGCCTATTTTGGGACAAAATAGGTAAAAGTGGTGTCAAAACACTCCAAATTCAACCCAAACTCTTATAAGTAGTCAAATACATTGGATTGTTACATATTTTGACCCTAGAAGAGTAACATAGCTGTTGACTGCTTCGATTCAATGTTTTCTCTCAGTTTTAGCCGGTTTTCTCGGTTTTAGCCTTTTTTGGGATAAAACGGGTTTAAGTGGTGTCTAAACACTCCAAATTCATCCCAAACTCTTACAATTAGTCATATGCATTGGATTGTCACACATTCTGACCCTAGAAACAGTAACAAAGCCGTTTACTGCTTTGAATCAACGTTTTCACGGTTTTAGCCTATTTTGGGACAAAATAGGTAAAAGTGGTGTCTAAACACTCCAAATTCAACCCAAACTCTTATGACTAGTCAAATACATTGGATTGTTACACATTCTGCCCCTAGAAACAGTAACAAAGCTGTTTACTGCTTCGAATCAATGTTTTCTCCGTATTAGCCTATTTTGGGACAAAATAGGTAAAAGTGGTGTCAAAACACTCCAAATTCAACCCAAACTCTTATAAGTAGTCAAATACATTGGATTGTTACATATTTTGACCCCTAGAAAGAGTAACATAGCTGTTTACTGTTTCGAATCAATGTTTTCTCTCGGTTTTAGCATGTTTTCTTGGTTTAAGCATGTTTTGGGATAGAACGAGTTTAAGTGGTGTCTAAACACTCCAAATTCAACCCAAACTCTTATAACTAGTCAAATACATTGGATTGTTACACATTCTGCCCCTAGAAACAGTAACAAAGCTGTTTACTGCTTCGAATCAATGTTTTCTCCGTATTAGCCTATTTTGGGACAAAATAGGTAAAAGTGGTGTCAAAACACTCCAAATTCAACCCAAACTCTTAGAAGTAGTCAAATAAATTGGATTGTTACATATTTTGACCCCTAGAAAGAGTAACATAGCTGTTTGCTGTTTCGAATCAATGCTTTCTCTCGGTTTTAGCATGTTTTCTTGGTTTAAGCATGTTTTGGGATAAAACGGGTTTAACTGGTGTCTAAACACTCCAAATTCATCCCAAACTCTTACAATTAGTCATATGCATTGGATTGTCACACATTCTGACCCTAGAAACAGTAACAAAGCCGTTTACTGCTTTAAATCAACGTTTTCACGGTTTTAGCCTATTTTGGGACAAAATAGGTAAAAGTGGTGTCTAAACACTCCAAATTCAACCCAAACTCTTAAAATTAGTCGAATAAATTCGATTGTTACAAATTCTGCCCCTAGAAACAGTAACAAAGCCGTTTATTGCTTTGAATCAACGTTTTCACGGTTTTAGCCTATTTTGGGACAAAATAGGTAAAAGTGGTGTCTAAACACTCCAAATTCAACCCAAACTCTTATGACTAGTCAAATACATTGGATTGTCACACATTCTGACCCTAGAAACAGTAACAAAGCCGTTTACTGCTTTGAATCAACGTTTTCACGGTTTTAGCCTATTTTGGGACAAAATAGGTAAAAGTGGTGTCTAAACACTCCAAATTCAACCCAAACTCTTATGACTAGTCAAATACATTGGATTGTTACACATTCTGCCCCTAGAAACAGTAACAAAGCTGTTTACTGTTACATATTTTGACCCTAGAAGAGTAACATAGCTGTTGACTGCTTCGATTCAATGTTTTCTCTCAGTTTTAGCCGGTTTTCTCGGTTTTAGCCTATTTTGGGATAAAACGGGTTTAAGTGGTGTCTAAACACTCCAAATTCATCCCAAACTCTTATAATTAGTCATATGCATTGGATTGTCACACATTCTGACCCTAGAAACAGTAACAAAGCCGTTTACTGCTTTGAATCAACGTTTTCACGGTTTTAGCCTATTTTGGGACAAAATAGGTGAAAGTGGTGTCAAAACACTCCAAATTCAACCCAAACTCTTATAACTAGTCAAATACATTGGATTGTTACACATTCTGCCCCTAGAAATAGTAACAAAGCTGTTTACTGCTTCGAATCAACGTTTTCTCCGTATTAGCCTATTTTGGGACAAAATAGGTAAAAGTGGTGTCAAAACACTCCAAATTCAACCCAAACTCTTATAGGTAGTCAAATACATTGGATTGTTTCATATTTTGACCCTAGAAGAGTAACTTAGCTGTTTACTGCTTCGATTCAATGTTTTCTCTCAGTTTTAGCCTGTTTCCTCGGTTTTAGCCTATTTTGGGATAAAACGGGTTTAAGTGGTGTCTAAACACTCCAAATTCATCCCAAACTCTTACAATTAGTCATATGCATTGGATTGTCACACATTCTGACCCTAGAAACAGTAACAAAGCCGGTTACTCCTTTGAATCAATGTTTTCACGGTTTTAGCCTATTTTGGGACAAAATAGGTGAAAGTGGTGTCAAAACACTCCAAATTCAACCCAAACTCTTATAAGTAGTCAAATACATTGGATTGTTACATATTTTGACCCCTAGAAAGAGTAACATAGCTGTTTACTGTTTCGAATCAATGTTTTCTCTCAGTTTTAGCCTGTCTTCTCGGTTTTAGCCTATTTTGGGATAAAACGGGTTTAAGTGGTGTCTAAACACTCCAAATTCAACCCAAACTCTTAAAATTAGTCGAATAAATTCGATTGTTACAAATTCTGCCCCTAGAAACAGTAACAAAGCCGTTTACTGCTTCGAATCAACATTTTCTCGGTTTTAGCCTATTTTGGGACAAAATAGGTAAAAGTGGTGTCTAAACACTCCAAATTCATCCCAAACTCTTACAATTAGTCATATGCATTGGATTGTCACACATTCTGACCCTAGAAACAGTAACAAAGCCGGTTACTCCTTTGAATCAATGTTTTCACGGTTTTAGCCTATTTTGGGACAAAATAGGTGAAAGTGGTGTCAAAACACTCCAAATTCAACCCAAACTCTTATAAGTAGTCAAATACATTGGATTGTTACATATTTTGACCCCTAGAAAGAGTAACATAGCTGTTTGCTGTTTCGAATCAATGCTTTCTCTCGGTTTTAGCATGTTTTCTTGGTTTAAGCATGTTTTGGGATAAAACGGGTTTAACTGGTGTATAAACACTCCAAATTCATCCCAAACTCTTACAATTAGTCATATGCATTGGATTGTCACACATTCTGACCCTAGAAACAGTAACAAAGCCGTTTACTGCTTTAAATCAACGTTTTCACGGTTTTAGCCTATTTTGGGACAAAATAGGTAAAAGTGGTGTCTAAACACTCTAAATTCAACCCAAACTCTTAAAATTAGTCAAATAAATTCGATTGTTACAAATTCTGCCCCTAGAAACAGTAACAAAGCCGTTTATTGCTTCGAATCAACGTTTTCTCGGTTTTAGCCTATTTTGGGACAAAATAGGTAAAAGTGGTGTCTAAACACTCCAAATTCAACCCAAACTCTTATAACTAGTCAAATACATTGGATTGTTACACATTCTGCCCCTAGAAACAGTAACAAAGCTGTTTACTGCTTCGAATCAATGTTTTCTCCGTATTAGCCTATTTTGGGACAAAATAGGTAAAAGTGGTGTCAAAACACTCCAAATTCAACCCAAACTCTTAGAAGTAGTCAAATAAATTGGATTGTTACATATTTTGACCCCTAGAAAGAGTAACATAGCTGTTTGCTGTTTCGAATCAATGCTTTCTCTCGGTTTTAGCATGTTTTCTTGGTTTAAGCATGTTTTGGGATAAAACGGGTTTAACTGGTGTCTAAACACTCCAAATTCATCCCAAACTCTTACAATTAGTCATATGCATTGGATTGTCACACATTCTGACCCTAGAAACAGTAACAAAGCCGTTTACTGCTTTAAATCAACGTTTTCACGGTTTTAGCCTATTTTGGGACAAAATAGGTAAAAGTGATGTCTAAACACTCCAAATTCAACCCAAACTCTTAAAATTAGTCGAATAAATTCGATTGTTACAAATTCTGCCCCTAGAAACAGTAACAAAGCCGTTTATTGCTTTGAATCAACGTTTTCACGGTTTTAGCCTATTTTGGGACAAAATAGGTAAAAGTGGTGTCTAAACACTCCAAATTCAACCCAAACTCTTATGACTAGTCAAATACATTGGATTGTCACACATTCTGACCCTAGAAACAGTAACAAAGCCGTTTACTGCTTTGAATCAACGTTTTCACGGTTTTAGCCTATTTTGGGACAAAATAGGTAAAAGTGGTGTCTAAACACTCCAAATTCAACCCAAACTCTTATGACTAGTCAAATACATTGGATTGTTACACATTCTGCCCCTAGAAACAGTAACAAAGCTGTTTACTGTTACATATTTTGACCCTAGAAGAGTAACATAGCTGTTGACTGCTTCGATTCAATGTTTTCTCTCAGTTTTAGCCGGTTTTCTCGGTTTTAGCCTATTTTGGGATAAAACGGGTTTAAGTGGTGTCTAAACACTCCAAATTCATCCCAAACTCTTATAATTAGTCATATGCATTGGATTGTCACACATTCTGACCCTAGAAACAGTAACAAAGCCGTTTACTGCTTTGAATCAACGTTTTCACGGTTTTAGCCTATTTTGGGACAAAATAGGTGAAAGTGGTGTCAAAACACTCCAAATTCAACCCAAACTCTTATAACTAGTCAAATACATTGGATTGTTACACATTCTGCCCCTAGAAATAGTAACAAAGCTGTTTACTGCTTCGAATCAACGTTTTCTCCGTATTAGCCTATTTTGGGACAAAATAGGTAAAAGTGGTGTCAAAACACTCCAAATTCAACCCAAACTCTTATAGGTAGTCAAATACATTGGATTGTTTCATATTTTGACCCTAGAAGAGTAACTTAGCTGTTTACTGCTTCGATTCAATGTTTTCTCTCAGTTTTAGCCTGTTTCCTCGGTTTTAGCCTATTTTGGGATAAAACGGGTTTAAGTGGTGTCTAAACACTCCAAATTCATCCCAAACTCTTACAATTAGTCATATGCATTGGATTGTCACACATTCTGACCCTAGAAACAGTAACAAAGCCGGTTACTCCTTTGAATCAATGTTTTCACGGTTTTAGCCTATTTTGGGACAAAATAGGTGAAAGTGGTGTCAAAACACTCCAAATTCAACCCAAACTCTTATAAGTAGTCAAATACATTGGATTGTTACATATTTTGACCCCTAGAAAGAGTAACATAGCTGTTTACTGTTTCGAATCAATGTTTTCTCTCAGTTTTAGCCTGTCTTCTCGGTTTTAGCCTATTTTGGGATAAAACGGGTTTAAGTGGTGTCTAAACACTCCAAATTCAACCCAAACTCTTAAAATTAGTCGAATAAATTCGATTGTTACAAATTCTGCCCCTAGAAACAGTAACAAAGCCGTTTACTGCTTCGAATCAACATTTTCTCGGTTTTAGCCTATTTTGGGACAAAATAGGTAAAAGTGGTGTCTAAACACTCCAAATTCAACCCAAACTCTTATAACTAGTCAAATACATTGGATTGTTACACATTCTGCCCCTAGAAACAGTAACAAAGCTGTTTACTGCTTCGAATCAATGTTTTCTCCGTATTAGCCTATTTTGGGACAAAATAGGTAAAAGTGGTGTCAAAACACTCCAAATTCAACCCAAACTCTTAGAAGTAGTCAAATAAATTGGATTGTTACATATTTTGACCCCTAGAAAGAGTAACATAGCTGTTTGCTGTTTCGAATCAATGCTTTCTCTCGGTTTTAGCATGTTTTCTTGGTTTAAGCATGTTTTGGGATAAAACGGGTTTAACTGGTGTATAAACACTCCAAATTCATCCCAAACTCTTACAATTAGTCATATGCATTGGATTGTCACACATTCTGACCCTAGAAACAGTAACAAAGCCGTTTACTGCTTTAAATCAACGTTTTCACGGTTTTAGCCTATTTTGGGACAAAATAGGTAAAAGTGGTGTCTAAACACTCTAAATTCAACCCAAACTCTTAAAATTAGTCAAATAAATTCGATTGTTACAAATTCTGCCCCTAGAAACAGTAACAAAGCCGTTTATTGCTTCGAATCAACGTTTTCTCGGTTTTAGCCTATTTTGGGACAAAATAGGTAAAAGTGGTGTCTAAACACTCCAAATTCAACCCAAACTCTTATAACTAATCAAATTCATTGGATTGTTACACATTCTGCCCCTAGAAATAGTAACAAAGCTGTTTACTGCTTCGAATCAACGTTTTCTCCGTATTAGCCTATTTTGGGACAAAATAGGTAAAAGTGGTGTCAAAACACTCCAAATTCAACCCAAACTCTTATAGGTAGTCAAATACATTGGATTGTTTCATATTTTGACCCTAGAAGAGTAACTTAGCTGTTTACTGCTTCGATTCAATGTTTTCTCTCAGTTTTAGCCTGTTTCCTCGGTTTTAGCCTATTTTGGGATAAAACGGGTTTAAGTGGTGTCTAAACACTCCAAATTCATCCCAAACTCTTACAATTAGTCATATGCATTGGATTGTCACACATTCTGACCCTAGAAACAGTAACAAAGCCGTTTACTGCTTTAAATCAACGTTTTCACGGTTTTAGCCTATTTTGGGACAAAATAGGTAAAAGTGGTGTCTAAACACTCCAAATTCAACCCAAACTCTTAAAATTAGTCGAATAAATTCGATTGTTACAAATTCTGCCCCTAGAAACAGTAACAAAGCCGTTTATTGCTTTGAATCAACGTTTTCACGGTTTTAGCCTATTTTGGGACAAAATAGGTAAAAGTGGTGTCTAAACACTCCAAATTCAACCCAAACTCTTATGACTAGTCAAATACATTGGATTGTCACACATTCTGACCCTAGAAACAGTAACAAAGCCGTTTACTGCTTTGAATCAACGTTTTCACGGTTTTAGCCTATTTTGGGACAAAATAGGTAAAAGTGGTGTCTAAACACTCCAAATTCAACCCAAACTCTTATGACTAGTCAAATACATTGGATTGTTACACATTCTGCCCCTAGAAACAGTAAGAAAGCTGTTTACTGTTACATATTTTGACCCTAGAAGAGTAACATAGCTGTTGACTGCTTCGATTCAATGTTTTCTCTCAGTTTTAGCCGGTTTTCTCGGTTTTAGCCTATTTTGGGATAAAACGGGTTTAAGTGGTGTCTAAACACTCCAAATTCATCCCAAACTCTTATAATTAGTCATATGCATTGGATTGTCACACATTCTGACCCTAGAAACAGTAACAAAGCCGTTTACTGCTTTGAATCAACGTTTTCACGGTTTTAGCCTATTTTGGGACAAAATAGGTGAAAGTGGTGTCAAAACACTCCAAATTCAACCCAAACTCTTATAACTAGTCAAATACATTGGATTGTTACACATTCTGCCCCTAGAAATAGTAACAAAGCTGTTTACTGCTTCGAATCAACGTTTTCTCCGTATTAGCCTATTTTGGGACAAAATAGGTAAAAGTGGTGTCAAAACACTCCAAATTCAACCCAAACTCTTATAGGTAGTCAAATACATTGGATTGTTTCATATTTTGACCCTAGAAGAGTAACTTAGCTGTTTACTGCTTCGATTCAATGTTTTCTCTCAGTTTTAGCCTGTTTCCTCGGTTTTAGCCTATTTTGGGATAAAACGGGTTTAAGTGGTGTCTAAACACTCCAAATTCATCCCAAACTCTTACAATTAGTCATATGCATTGGATTGTCACACATTCTGACCCTAGAAACAGTAACAAAGCCGGTTACTCCTTTGAATCAATGTTTTCACGGTTTTAGCCTATTTTGGGACAAAATAGGTGAAAGTGGTGTCAAAACACTCCAAATTCAACCCAAACTCTTATAAGTAGTCAAATACATTGGATTGTTACATATTTTGACCCCTAGAAAGAGTAACATAGCTGTTTACTGTTTCGAATCAATGTTTTCTCTCAGTTTTAGCCTGTTTTCTCGGTTTTAGCCTATTTTGGGATAAAACGGGTTTAAGTGGTGTCTAAACACTCCAAATTCAACCCAAACTCTTAAAATTAGTCGAATAAATTCGATTGTTACAAATTCTGCCCCTAGAAACAGTAACAAAGCCGTTTACTGCTTCGAATCAACATTTTCTCGGTTTTAGCCTATTTTGGGACAAAATAGGTAAAAGTGGTGTCTAAACACTCCAAATTCAACCCAAACTCTTATAACTAGTCAAAATACATTGGATTGTTACACATTCTGCCCCTAGAAACAGTAACAAAGCTGTTTACTGCTTCGAATCAATGTTTTCTCCGTATTAGCCTATTTTGGGACAAAATAGGTAAAAGTGGTGTCAAAACACTCCAAATTCAACCCAAACTCTTAGAAGTAGTCAAATAAATTGGATTGTTACATATTTTGACCCCTAGAAAGAGTAACATAGCTGTTTGCTGTTTCGAATCAATGCTTTCTCTCGGTTTTAGCATGTTTTCTTGGTTTAAGCATGTTTTGGGATAAAACGGGTTTAACTGGTGTCTAAACACTCCAAATTCATCCCAAACTCTTACAATTAGTCATATGCATTGGATTGTCACACATTCTGACCCTAGAAACAGTAACAAAGCCGTTTACTGCTTTAAATCAACGTTTTCACGGTTTTAGCCTATTTTGGGACAAAATAGGTAAAAGTGGTGTCTAAACACTCTAAATTCAACCCAAACTCTTAAAATTAGTCAAATAAATTCGATTGTTACAAATTCTGCCCCTAGAAACAGTAACAAAGCCGTTTATTGCTTCGAATCAACGTTTTCTCGGTTTTAGCCTATTTTGGGACAAAATAGGTAAAAGTGGTGTCTAAACACTCCAAATTCAACCCAAACTCTTATAACTAATTAAATTCATTGGATTGTTATGTTGGTTTAAATTGAGTATGCGGAAGCAAATTAGAGAGAATGTGAGATAAAATGAGAGCTTGTATTAGAATAGCTTTTACAATGTCGGCCAAAGGCCTTAAATAGAATGAAAACTAGGTTAACAATCCCACCAACTCGACAACTTGTAGATAGAGACATGAAGAGAGAGAAGGGAGCGATCCCAAGATAGAAAGCGACGTGACCTTGTCTCCCTAAGGGAAGCTATCTCGTGACTCTTATCCTCCAACGGTCACATTCTTCTTCGAGATCCTTCTAATGGGCTTGGTATTGTTTCCAACCCCAAGCCTTCTCATTTCTCTCAATAGGCCTCAACCTTAAGGGTGGCCATTAGGACGATCGTACGGACGTCCGTACGGACAACCTCCAAGTCTTAAGTAACATGGTCAATACTCCCCCTCAAGCTTAGCCAAGTGAAACGGCTAAGCTTGGAACCCGCACAAGACCACCTCGTTAAAAACCTTAATATGGAAAACCACATGGGACAAAACCATATCAAGGAAAAGAGTGTGCTCTCCACGGGTTAGAGGAGTCTTCTCATGGATGTGTAGGATCGACTAGTCCAAGTTTGCTAGAGATATACTCGCAAATCTGTGGACTAGTGGCTTTTGTGAAAATATCGGCCAGTTGGTCCTTGCTCGGCGTGTGACACGGTAAGACAACCCCTTCTTCAATCTTCTCTCGCACTGTGTGGCAGTCTACTTCGATATGCTTGGTCCTCTCATGGAAAACAGAGTTGGTTGCTATATGTATTGCAGCCTTGTTGTCACAGTGCATAGTGATGGGTTCATCTATCTCCACTCCAAGGTCCTTGAGAAGACCTTTGAGCCAAGTTAGCTCGTTTGTGAGCTTCTTCATGGCCCTATATTCTGACTCGGCACTTGATTGAGACACCACCTTCTGTTTCTTCGACTTCCAAGTGACTAGGTTCCCACCAACAAACGTACAGTATCCTGTTGTAGACCTTCTATCGGTTGTGTCGCCCGCATAATCCGCGTCGCAATAGCCAACAAGCTCGGTATTGTTGTTCTTTCCCATCCAAATGCCGCGGCCAGGGCTTCCCTTTAGATAGCATAGGATCCTCTCAACAGTGTTCCAATCAAAGTTTGTTGGTGCTTTCATGTGCTGGCTTACTTGGTTCACAGCATAGCACAGATCCGGCCGTGTGATGGTGAGGTAAATCAGCTTCCCAACCAGCCGCCTATATCTGCCCACGTCCTCATATGGCTCAGCCAACTTGTTCGGTAACGTCTTCATCTCCCCCTTTCGCTTGACCTGGTAGCCTTCTTCTAGTGGCGTAGAGACCGGTTTAGCCCCCAGCTTACCAGTTTCCTTGAGCAAGTCCAGCGTGTACTTCCGTTGGGAGAGAAAGAGTCCTTCCGGCGATCGGGAGATTTCAATCCCAAGAAAATATTTCAGTTCGCCGAGGTCCTTGATGTCAAAGGCTGAGTGAAGGAGAGTCTTGGTAGTGGAAATACCTTCCTTGTCATCGCCAGTGATGATTATATCATCGACATAGACGAGCACCACGACGCGACCGCCGGCAGTCCGTAGAGTGAACAATGTGTGGTCGGCTTCCGAGCGTCGAAAACCATTGGTGCGAAGTGTCGAGCTGAGTTTGTGGTACCACGCCCGAGGGGATTGTTTGAGGCCGTAGATGGCCTTGCGAAGGCGGAGAACTTTGCCCGGAGCCACAAGATGTTCGAAGCCCGGAGGTGGGTGCATATACACTTCTTCTTCAAGCTCCCCCTGAAGGAAGGCATTCTTGACGTCCATCTGCCAAAGGTCCCACGAGAGGTTTGTAGCCAAGGAGAGAACGACACGAACGGTGTGCAGCTTGGCGACCGGGGCAAACGTGTCCGTATAGTCGGTACCGTATGTTTGTGTGAAACCGCGAGCCACAAGGCGAGCCTTATAGCGCTCCACGTCGCCATTGCTCAGGTACTTAATTGTGAAGACCCATTTTGAGCTGACCACCTTCTTTCCCTTGGGAAGATCCGCTTCGTCCCAAGTGTGGTTCCGGATCATAGCATCGGTCTCAGCATCAACCGCCGCTAACCACTCTTTGTGCTCTTTGGCTTCATCATAGGTTTGAGGAACGAATTGAGCATCAATCTTGGTGAGGAAGGCAGCGTGTTCCTGAGGAACCAGGTCAAGTGAACACACCGCTTGGATAGGATGGGCCACGGCCTGATTGTTGTAGTAGACCCGCTTATCTTTCCATGTCGAAGGATGAAACTTTAGACGTTGACTTCGCCGGGGAAGAGCAACCATAGATTCCCGTGGGAGAGCATCGGTTGAGGTCACGAGATGATCATTGTCCTCATGAGTAGGCTCGGCACATGGTTCAGCCGGAGGAGGAACAAGCGGCACGGAGGCATTTTCTTGAACTTCTTCTTCTACGGGTGAGATAGCGGGTACATCCGGTTCATGTGAGGTCGGAGTAGGCTGAGCATGGCTCGACGGGCTTGATGGAGTGGTGATGCCGAGGTGATCGAGGAGGAACCGTAGGTTGGCCGAACGATCAGAGTTGGACCGAGAGAGATCCTTGAGACTGTCCCAATCCTTTGTCGCATAGTATCCTTGGTGTTCAAGGAACCGCACTTCTCGAGAGATATGTAGGCGGCCAGCAGCTGGATCATAGCACTTATAGCCCTTCTGACTTGTCGAGTAGCCAATGAACATACATTTGGTGCTTTTGGCGTCGAGCTTAGTCCTTTGTTCCCCTGGAACCAAAACAAAGCATACACACCCGAAAACGCGTAAGTGATCCAAAGATGGTTTAAATTGATTGAGTACCTCATATGGAGATTTGTCTTGTAGAACTTTGGTAGGAGTCCTATTAATCAAGTAGCAAGCCGTCATGACAGCATCTCCCCAGAATCGTTTGGTGACATTGGTTTGGAACATCATCGACCTCGCCACTTCCATAAGGTGCCGGTTCTTCCTCTCGGCCACGCCATTCTGTTGGGGCGTATATGGACAACTCGTTTGTTGTAGAATGCCGTGTTTGGACAAATGATCTTTGAGTCTATGACTGATGTACTCTCCCCCATTATCTGATCTTAGTACCTTTATTTTTGCATTGAAATGATTAGTAACATAATTCTGAAAATTAACAAATGCATCATAAACCCTATCTTTAGATGGTAACAATGTGAGCCAAGTATATTTTGATTTTTCATCAATAAAAGTCACAAAATACTTGTTATTGTCTCTAGATAGGCATGGTGAGGTCCAAACATCAGAATGTACTAAGTCAAAACAATGTTCATAAATGGTAGTAGATTTAGGGAAAACCGATTTGCAATGTTTGCCAAGAATACAAGGTTCACAACTTGAACTATCAAAAGAAAATTTAGGCAACATTAATTGAAAAGCTCTAGAGTGAGGGTGGCCTAGTCTAGCATGCCACACTTCACTTGAAATACTACTAAGGTCCGATTTAAAAGAAAACATATTAGGTGAACTTGATGAGTTTTTCTCTAGGACATAGAGATCTCCCTTAGCATCTCCACCTCCAAGAATCTTGCCAGTCTCAATATCCTGAAAATGCACACTGTTAGGACCAAATATGGTATAACAATTCAAATCGGTTGTAGCTCTCTTAACCGATAATAGGTTAGAAGTAAAAGTAGGCATAAAGAAGGCCTTTGAGTTCTTATCAAACAACTTTAAATCTCCTACACCTTTAACTGGTATCCTATCCCCATTTGCAATAATCACATTTCCCACAGTCGGCTTTATGTTGTGTATAAGGCTCGGGTTACTTATCATGTGATGAGAAGCACCCGAGTCTACAACAAGCGTTTTACTAGGTTGTGAAGCGAAGAAAGTGATACCAGATTCCTTTAGGGCTGCGATGGACTTGATGAGGGCCTCCAGGTCTGATTTCCTCACAAGATCTCCAAGAGAAGCCGCCATGGCCGTAGCCGCCGCGTTGCCTTGGTTTGCTGCACCGAAACCTTGGCCGCTTGGTCCTTCTTGCGAGATATGCGCCTTGAACTTAGCCGGTTTGAGATGAGGGTGAAGGATCCAGCACTTGTCCTTCATGTGTCCCTTCTTCTTGCAATGGTCGCACACCATTGTTTTCCGGTCATCTTGCTTGTAGACTCCTTTGTTCGCGGTAGCCAAGTCGTCCTTTCCACAAAAGAGACCAAGTGAACCTTGTTCCTTTTGCACTTGAGAACACACGTCTTCAAGAGTAGGTAGCTTGTCTCCACGGAGGATGTGCTTAATCAGGTCATTGAACGCCGGATTGAGAGTGAGCAGGAGACCAAACACCTTGTCTTGCTCCTTTCGTTCATTGAGGATGGCCGGATCGATAGTACTTGGCCGGAGCATCTCCAACTCGGCCCACAATGACCGGAACTTCCCAAAATGCTTGGTAAACTCCAAGTCTTCTTGATGGAGACCGTTGATAGCCTTCTTGACCTCAAATACCCGAGTCAAGTTGGTCACGTTCCCATACACATTCGCTAGCGTCTCCCATAGTTCTTTGGCCGTCTCGCAGTACGAGTAGGCTTCAAGAATCGGTGCGTCTAGCGAGTTTTGGAGAATGGCAAGCACGGTCTGATCTTCTTGGAACCACTTGACTTCCTTCTCGAGATCAGCCTCCTTGTCTTCTTCCGTTCCTTCTTTACCGTCCTCCTTAGTGGCTTTCTTGGGGAGTTGGTCCGTTTCTACATGGATCCAAAGTCCTCGGCCACTGAGAGCGGTCTTTGTGGTTCTTTTCCACAACAGGTAGTTTGCTCCTTTGAGCACCACCGGGGTAACAATAGGCTTGTTGTTGTCCATTGTTAGGTAGAGTAGCGAGAAAAACGATAGAGTAGCGGATAGAATGAAGCGCGAATGAAGAATAGAGTAAAGGAGTAGTATACGAGTAGAGAATGCAAAGTAGAATCAAATAAGAACAAGAAAAAGAAGAGGAGAAAGTTTATAGAACCATGGATCAATAAACTTGCTCTGATACCATGTTGGTTTAAATTGAGTATGCGGAAGCAAATTAGAGAGAATGTGAGATAAAATGAGAGCTTGTATTAGAATAGCTTTTACAATGTCGGCCAAAGGCCTTAAATAGAATGAAAACTAGGTTAACAATCCCACCAACTCGACAACTTGTAGATAGAGACATGAAGAGAGAGAAGGGAGCGATCCCAAGATAGAAAGCGACGTGACCTTGTCTCCCTAAGGGAAGCTATCTCGTGACTCTTATCCTCCAACGGTCACATTCTTCTTCGAGATCCTTCTAATGGGCTTGGTATTGTTTCCAACCCCAAGCCTTCTCATTTCTCTCAATAGGCCTCAACCTTAAGGGTGGCCATTAGGACGATCGTACGGACGTCCGTACGGACAACCTCCAAGTCTTAAGTAACATGGTCAATATGTTACACATTCTGCCCCTAGAAATAGTAACAAAGCTGTTTACTGCTTCGAATCAACGTTTTCTCCGTATTAGCCTATTTTGGGACAAAATAGGTAAAAGTGGTGTCAAAACACTCCAAATTCAACCCAAACTCTTATAGGTAGTCAAATACATTGGATTGTTTCATATTTTGACCCTAGAAGAGTAACTTAGCTGTTTACTGCTTCGATTCAATGTTTTCTCTCAGTTTTAGCCTGTTTCCTCGGTTTTAGCCTATTTTGGGATAAAACGGGTTTAAGTGGTGTCTAAACACTCCAAATTCATCCCAAACTCTTACAATTAGTCATATGCATTGGATTGTCACACATTCTGACCCTAGAAACAGTAACAAAGCCGGTTACTCCTTTGAATCAATGTTTTCACGGTTTTAGCCTATTTTGGGACAAAATAGGTGAAAGTGGTGTCAAAACACTCCAAATTCAACCCAAACTCTTATAAGTAGTCAAATACATTGGATTGTTACATATTTTGACCCCTAGAAAGAGTAACATAGCTGTTTACTGTTTCGAATCAATGTTTTCTCTCAGTTTTAGCCTGTTTTCTCGGTTTTAGCCTATTTTGGGATAAAACGGGTTTAAGTGGTGTCTAAACACTCCAAATTCAACCCAAACTCTTAAAATTAGTCGAATAAATTCGATTGTTACAAATTCTGCCCCTAGAAACAGTAACAAAGCCGTTTACTGCTTCGAATCAACATTTTCTCGGTTTTAGCCTATTTTGGGACAAAATAGGTAAAAGTGGTGTCTAAACACTCCAAATTCAACCCAAACTCTTATAACTAGTCAAATACATTGGATTGTTACACATTCTGCCCCTAGAAACAGTAACAAAGCTGTTTACTGCTTCGAATCAATGTTTTCTCCGTATTAGCCTATTTTGGGACAAAATAGGTAAAAGTGGTGTCAAAACACTCCAAATTCAACCCAAACTCTTAGAAGTAGTCAAATAAATTGGATTGTTACATATTTTGACCCCTAGAAAGAGTAACATAGCTGTTTGCTGTTTCGAATCAATGCTTTCTCTCGGTTTTAGCATGTTTTCTTGGTTTAAGCATGTTTTGGGATAAAACGGGTTTAACTGGTGTCTAAACACTCCAAATTCATCCCAAACTCTTACAATTAGTCATATGCATTGGATTGTCACACATTCTGACCCTAGAAACAGTAACAAAGCCGTTTACTGCTTTAAATCAACGTTTTCACGGTTTTAGCCTATTTTGGGACAAAATAGGTAAAAGTGGTGTCTAAACACTCCAAATTCAACCCAAACTCTTAAAATTAGTCAAATAAATTCGATTGTTACAAATTCTGCCCCTAGAAACAGTAACAAAGCCGTTTATTGCTTCGAATCAACGTTTTCTCGGTTTTAGCCTATTTTGGGACAAAATAGGTAAAAGTGGTGTCTAAACACTCCAAATTCAACCCAAACTCTTATAACTAATCAAATTCATTGGATTGTTACACATTCTGCCCCTAGAAATAGTAACAAAGCTGTTTACTGCTTCGAATCAACGTTTTCTCCGTATTAGCCTATTTTGGGACAAAATAGGTAAAAGTGGTGTCAAAACACTCCAAATTCAACCCAAAATCTTATAGGTAGTCAAATACATTGGATTGTTACATATTTTGACCCTAGAAGAGTAACATAGCTGTTTACTGCTTCGATTCAATGTTTTCTCTCAGTTTTAGCCTGTTTTCTCGGTTTTAGCCTATTTTGGGATAAAACGGGTTTAAGTGGTGTCTAAACACTCCAAATTCATCCCAAACTCTTACAATTAGTCATATGCATTGGATTGTCACACATTATGACCCTAGAAACAGTAACAAAGCCGGTTACTGCTTTGAATCATTGTTTTCACGGTTTTAGCCTATTTTGGGACAAAATAGGTGAAAGTGGTGTCAAAACACTCCAAATTCAACCCAAACTCTTATAAGTAGTCAAATACATTGGATTGTTACATATTTTGACCCCTAGAAAGAGTAACATAGCTGTTTACTGTTTCGAATCAATGTTTTCTCTCAGGTTTAGCCTGTTTTCTCGGTTTTAGCCTATTTTGGGATAAAACGGGTTTAAGTGTTGGGATTTATGAGACAAAGCTCACAAGAGAGGGTAGACAAACACTTGGTGAATGAATCCCCCTTTACCCACAACAAACTAACTCATTCTCAAGGGGGAGGAGAGGACATCAACTTGTGATGAACTCCCCATAATCAAGCTAGATAGAACCCAAATACTAGAGAGTAAGCGGATCCTAACTAGGAGAAGCACTAGTTTGAGACTTATCCTCTTCTAGTATCACAACACTTAGAGTTTGTGTACTTAGGAGAAGGAGGATTAAGAATCAGTAATCTAGGCTAAGTAAAGCAGTAAATAAGAAGAGTTTAGGTGGATTTGAGAAGAGAATAGGCTGCCTTAAGGGCAGCCCCTAACCGCTAATCCTAAACTCTCTACATTGTTAATATGAAACAAGAACACAAGTATAGAGAGGAAATCGGTTTCTCTTCTATTGAATAATGTTGTGATGTGTTACATATGAGAGTGTATACAAAGCTTAATATAGAGATACAAATGCCATATGACCGTTGGAGAGAAGAAGAGAGTGATGAAAGTGACATTCTCGATTTGGTGTTGGTGAGAGTGACCTTTCCTTCCTTCACCAACCAAGGGCACATGTGATCTTCCCATAAGCCTCTCTCTCTTGTAGGGCCTCGCTTTCCTCCTCTCAAACTCGGCCTCTCTATCTACTGGACCGAGCGCAGGCCTAAGGGCCGAGACTGTACGGACGGGCCTTCTCTTCATCGTACGGACGGGCCTTCTCTTCATCGTACGGACGGGCCTGTACGGACGGGCCTGTACGGACGGGCCTGTACGGACGGGCCTTCTCTTCATCGTGTTCACGGCCTAACTGGCCGCTCACCGGACATGGGTCCGTTCACGGACACGGTACATGGTACCGGACACGGTACATGGTCGCTCACGGACACGGACATGGCCTTACCGGCCTTTACATGGCCTTTCCGGCCTTTCTTCTCTTCTTCCAAGGCTCGGCCTTACCGGCCTCTCCTCTCTCCTCCTTGGTACATTCTAATACTCCCCCGCACGCTTGATCGGTGGGACACCATGGGGACCAAAGATCAAGGGTGGACTAGTGTCATCTACCTCATTAAAAACCTCAACAAAGAAAACCTCTTGGGATAAAACTTTGTTAAGGGAAAAAGAGTATAGACTCCACTATCCATGATGTCCCCTGACCTTGGTTTGCAAAGAACTAGCTCCCTTCTCTTCATGAATTGAACCGCTCCTACTCCTTAGCCCACCATGCCTTTAGCACATTCCTTATGATCTCCATCCTTGCGCCTTTAGAATTTCTTTGAGGCTCTCATAGTCTCCTTTACCCCTTAAACAAGTGATAAAGAAGAAAAGAATAAGTGTTTGCTATGAGGAATATCAAAGAAAATTTCTAAAAATGTGACAATTTAAGAGAACATATTAAAGAGTAAAGACTAGTAATGAAGCTAAGGTAATGAATTTAAGAAATTTAAATAGAGTAGAGTTTAGAGCACAGCCTTTATGGTGTTTTGATGGATAGGAAGGAGAGAGTTGATCACTGATGCGGTTTGGAATTCCTCCTTGAGACCGCTTCTCTAACCATGGTTTTAAACCCGGCTAGCTTTATTCGTCAGACTGACATATGCCCACTGAATCGGGCATAACTTTCGAACGGCTGCTCGGATTGGTATGATTCCACTTCCACTGGCAAGATGACTCCATGGTCTAGAACTTTTGTGAAGAACGCGGAAGCTGAATCGCAGTGGAAGGGTTTCGTCCGAGTCGATCTTTGAGACGCTTCGGCTGAGCTTTAAGTAAAGACTTTTGCTTGTGGCCGAGCAGAATCTGTGAGGTACGGTCTGAAGTCACTTGATCTCCCCCGTAACCTTTACTTGATGATGGGCTGAAACCTCATCACCTCAGTTGAAGCCTTGTGCATCACCGTTCTTGTGCACATCCAATCAACAGTTGAAACCTTGTGCATCACCTTTCCTAAAGACCATTGTGCACATCCGATCAACAACTTGGCACTAACACACATGCTCTTGGACTGATTCATCACCTTCCACCAGCTTAACAAAGACTTGGTGGCCCTTGGTTCTAACTCCAGGCATTGTGCTGCGCTCTTACATGGCTATCTTGTAGCCTTCAACCTCGCCACTTCTTCTCCTTGAGATAGTGAGCGAGCTCCACACAATCTTCAATGCTGAAACTGAAACCAAAAATCAATGGAACAGATTCTAAACAAGAGATTGTTAGAGATTAGAGTATAGAGAATAATACTGAAATTAAATAGAGAATTTAGAGAATTAATAAGAGTATATATGGAGAATAGAAAGTGAGAGTATAAGGGAGAGTATTGGCGGTAGTATAAGATGAATGGAGAGTAGAATAGAGAATCTGCTCAAGAATTCTTATGGACAGAGTTTAACTCTGTTTTCTTGAGTTGAAAGAAGCTTTGACAGCCAAGAACATCCAAGAAGACAATCTCTTTTGGTGCTTTAATGGCTGAAACACAATGGACCTTATGGAAAATTAGTTTCTCCAAAGGTTTAACAACAAAACTCCTTGTAGAATCACTTAAACAAGTGTTCTTCAAGAGATTAAGGCTTTAGATCCACGAAGATAACATATAGAAGATGTTTTTCGTGGTCCCAAGCAAAGAAGAAACAACAAAAGCCTTTGGAACAGCCTATTGTCCAACGGTTAAAAGAATGCATCTTGGACCAACTTGAATCTATTTGACCAAGCGGGCTCTACATGCTAAAATAAAGTCTCTCTCTTCCTCAAACTCGAACCTGGACACACCATATGACCAGAAACAAAGCTTTCTCAACCTTGAGAAGAAGAAGAAGTGATTTAGTAATTAAACTTTAAAGGAAATTTAACAAAAGCAAAATTAAACCTTTAAAGGAAAATTAACTAAATCTTAAGAGAATCCTAGGAAAAATCCTAAGGATTTCGTGGCTCTATACAAGCCTAAAAACACGTGAATCCTTACCAAGAACAAGAACAATTTGCTCCTTGGTTCATCACCACCTCAATTTAAACCCAAGCTTTTACCCAATCGGTGAAGCCTAAGGATGAGGTTTTAAAATCGATTTCTTTCACACACTTGGTCTATGAACTCTACAAAGACCCAAGACCAAGCTTACTCAACATTGAGCTGCTAGAGAATCGATTTAACAACAAAAGCAAAATTAAAGTTTTAAAGAAACTAAGCTAAGCGATTTAACACCTAGGCTAGGATTAAAACTTTAATTAAGCTAACTCCTAAGAGAACCAACTTGAGAACGAGTTTGAGTCACCAAGAACAGAGCCTGCTCTGATACCATGTTGGGATTTATGAGACAAAGCTCACAAGAGAGGGTAGACAAACACTTGGTGAATGAATCCCCCTTTACCCACAACAAACTAACTCATTCTCAAGGGGGAGGAGAGGACATCAACTTGTGATGAACTCCCCATAATCAAGCTAGATAGAACCCAAATACTAGAGAGTAAGCGGATCCTAACTAGGAGAAGCACTAGTTTGAGACTTATCCTCTTCTAGTATCACAACACTTAGAGTTTGTGTACTTAGGAGAAGGAGGATTAAGAATCAGTAATCTAGGCTAAGTAAAGCAGTAAATAAGAAGAGTTTAGGTGGATTTGAGAAGAGAATAGGCTGCCTTAAGGGCAGCCCCTAACCGCTAATCCTAAACTCTCTACATTGTTAATATGAAACAAGAACACAAGTATAGAGAGGAAATCGGTTTCTCTTCTATTGAATAATGTTGTGATGTGTTACATATGAGAGTGTATACAAAGCTTAATATAGAGATACAAATGCCATATGACCGTTGGAGAGAAGAAGAGAGTGATGAAAGTGACATTCTCGATTTGGTGTTGGTGAGAGTGACCTTTCCTTCCTTCACCAACCAAGGGCACATGTGATCTTCCCATAAGCCTCTCTCTCTTGTAGGGCCTCGCTTTCCTCCTCTCAAACTCGGCCTCTCTATCTACTGGACCGAGCGCAGGCCTAAGGGCCGAGACTGTACGGACGGGCCTTCTCTTCATCGTACGGACGGGCCTTCTCTTCATCGTACGGACGGGCCTGTACGGACGGGCCTGTACGGACGGGCCTGTACGGACGGGCCTTCTCTTCATCGTGTTCACGGCCTAACTGGCCGCTCACCGGACATGGGTCCGTTCACGGACACGGTACATGGTACCGGACACGGTACATGGTCGCTCACGGACACGGACATGGCCTTACCGGCCTTTACATGGCCTTTCCGGCCTTTCTTCTCTTCTTCCAAGGCTCGGCCTTACCGGCCTCTCCTCTCTCCTCCTTGGTACATTCTAATATTAAGTGGTGTCTAAACACTCCAAATTCAACCCAAACTCTTATAACTAGTCAAATACATTGGATTGATACACATTCTGCCCCTAGAAACAGTAACAAAGCTGTTTACTGCTTCGAATCAACGTTTTCTCGGTTTTAGCCTATTTTGGGACAAAATAGATAAAAGTGGTGTCAAAACACTCCAAATTCAACCCAAACTCTTATAACTAGTCAAATACATTGGATTGTTACATATTTTGACCCTAGAAGAGTAACATAGCTGTTTACTGCTTCGATTCAATGTTTTCTCTCAGTTTTAGCCTGTTTTCTCGGTTTTAGCCTATTTTGGGATAAAACGGGTTTAAGTGGTGTCTAAACACTCCAAATTCAACCCAAACTCTTATAACTAGTCAAATACATTGGATTGATACACATTCTGACCCTAGAAACAGTAACAAAGCCGTTTACTGCTTCGAATCAACGTTTTCTCCGTATTAGCCTATTTTGGGACAAAATAGGTAAAAGTGGTGTCTAAACACTCCAAATTCAACCCAAACTCTTAAAATTAGTCGAATAAATTCGATTGTTACAAATTCTGCCCCTAGAAACAGTAACAAAGCCGTTTACTGCTTCGAATCAACATTTTCTCGGTTTTAGCCTATTTTGGGACAAAATAGGTAAAAGTGGTGTCTAAACACTCCAAATTCAACCCAAACTCTTATAACTAGTCAAATACATTGGATTGTTACACATTCTGCCCCTAGAAACAGTAACAAAGCTGTTTACTGCTTCGAATCAATGTTTTCTCCGTATTAGCCTATTTTGGGACAAAATAGGTAAAAGTGGTGTCAAAACACTCCAAATTCAACCCAAACTCTTATAACTAGTCAAATACATTGGATTGTTACATATTTTGACCCTAGAAGAGTAACATAGCTGTTTACTGCTTCGATTCAATGTTTTCTCTCAGTTTTAGCCTGTTTTCTCGGTTTTAGCCTATTTTGGGATAAAACGGGTTTAAGTGGTGTCTAAACACTCCAAATTCAACCCAAACTCTTATAACTAGTCAAATACATTGGATTGATACACATTCTGACCCTAGAAACAGTAACAAAGCCGTTTACTGCTTCGAATCAACGTTTTCTCCGTATTAGCCTATTTTGGGACAAAATAGGTAAAAGTGGTGTCTAAACACTCCAAATTCATCCCAAACTCTTACAATTAGTCATATGCATTGGATTGTCACATATTCTGACCCTAGAAACAGTAACAAAGCCGTTTACTGCTTTGAATCAACGTTTTCACGGTTTTAGCTTATTTTGGGACAAAATAGGTAAAAGTGGTGTCTAAACACTCCAAATTCAACCCAAACTCTTAAAATTAGTCAAATAAATTCGATTGTTACAAATTCTGCCCCTAGAAACAGTAACAAAGCCGTTTACTGCTTCGAATCAACGTTTTCTCGGTTTTAGCCTATTTTGGGACAAAATAGGTAAAAGTGGTGTCTAAACACTCCAAATTCAACCCAAACTCTTATAACTAGTCAAATTCATTGGATTGTTACACATTCTGCCCCTAGAAATAGTAACAAAGCTGTTTACTGCTTCGAATCAACGTTTTCTCCGTATTAGCCTATTTTGGGACAAAATAGGTAAAAGTGGTGTCAAAACACTCCAAATTCAACCCAAACTCTTATAGGTAGTCAAATACATTGGATTGTTACATATTTTGACCCTAGAAGAGTAACATAGCTGTTTACTGCTTCGATTCAATGTTTTCTCTCAGTTTTAGCCTGTTTTCTCGGTTTTAGCCTATTTTGGGATAAAACGGGTTTAAGTGGTGTCTAAACACTCCAAATTCATCCCAAACTCTTACAATTAGTCATATGCATTGGATTGTCACACATTCAGACCCTAGAAACAGTAACAAAGCCGGTTACTGCTTTGAATCATTGTTTTCACGGTTTTAGCCTATTTTGGGACAAAATAGGTGAAAGTGGTGTCAAAACACTCCAAATTCAACCCAAACTCTTATAAGTAGTCAAATACATTGGATTGTTACATATTTTGACCCCTAGAAAGAGTAACATAGCTGTTTACTGTTTCGAATCAATGTTTTCTCTCAGTTTTAGCCTGTTTTCTCGGTTTTAGCCTATTTTGGGATAAAACGGGTTTAAGTGGTGTCTAAACACTCCAAATTCAACCCAAACTCTTATAACTAGTCAAATACATTGGATTGATACACATTCTGCCCCTAGAAACAGTAACAAAGCTGTTTACTGCTTCGAATCAACGTTTTCTCGGTTTTAGCCTATTTTGGGACAAAATAGATAAAAGTGGTGTCAAAACACTCCAAATTCAACCCAAACTCTTATAACTAGTCAAATACATTGGATTGTTACATATTTTGACCCTAGAAGAGTAACATAGCTGTTTACTGCTTCGATTCAATGTTTTCTCTCAGTTTTAGCCTGTTTTCTCGGTTTTAGCCTATTTTGGGATAAAACGGGTTTAAGTGGTGTCTAAACACTCCAAATTCAACCCAAACTCTTATAACTAGTCAAATACATTGGATTGATACACATTCTGACCCTAGAAACAGTAACAAAGCCGTTTACTGCTTCGATGTTGGGATTTATGAGACAAAGCTCATAAGAGAGGGTAGACAAACACTTGGTGAATGAATCCCCCTTTACCCACAACAAACTAACTCATTCTCAAGGGGGAGGAGAGAACATCAACTTGTGATGAACTCCCCATAAACAAGCTAGATAGAACCCAAATACTAGAGAGTAAGCGGATCCTAACTAGGAGAAGCACTAGTTTGAGACTTATCCTCTTCTAGTATCACAACACTTAGAGTTTGTGTACTTAGGAGAAGGAGGATTAAGAATCAGTAATCTAGGCTAAGTAAAGCAGTAAATAAGAAGAGTTTAGGTGGATTTGAGAAGAGAATAGGCTGCCTTAAGGGCAGCCTCTAACCGCTAATCTCCTAAACACTCTACATTGTTGATATGAACAAGAACACAAGTAGAGAGGGAAAACGGTTTCTCTTAGTATTAGATAATATTGTGATATGTTATATTGAAGTGAATTACAACTTAATATAGGGAATACAATGCTTATGACCGTTAGAGAGAGGAAGAGAGTGTTGATAGGGACATTCTCTCGATTTGGTGAAGGTGATAGTGACATCCTTCCCTTCCTTGCACATGTGATTCTTTTCTTGTGACCGTTAGGTTCTTCCTCCTTGAAAGCGACTTCCTTCCTTCTTCCTTTGGCATCTTCTTCCTTTGGCAGCTTCTTGATCACATGGTGGGCCGAGTCTTCCTTCTTCTCATCACTCACACTCGGCCTCATTCCTTCCTTCTTTCCTTTGTGAGACTTCCTCTTGGGCTTCTTCTTCTTATAAGGCCTTTGCCCTTCTCATTGCACTTATGGCCTTCTCTTATTCTTCATTCAGCCCACATGGCCTTACTCATTGTATTCACGGCCTAACCGGCCGTTCTCATGCCATTCATGGCCTCACGGCCACTCTTCTTGGTGCACACGGCCTTACCGGCCGTTCTTCTTGTGTTGGCAGCCTCACCGGCCACTTCTCTTCTTCTTCATATATACTAATAGTACGGACGGGCCTGTACGGACGGGCCTGTACGGACGGGCCTGCTCTTCAATGTGTTCACGGCCTAACTGGCCGCTCTCCGGACATGGGTCCGTTCACGGACACGGTACATGGTACCGGACACGGTACATGGTCGCTCACGGACACGGACATGGCCTTACCGGCCTTTACATGGCCTTTCCGGCCTTTCTTCTCTTCTTCCAAGGTTCGGCCTTACCGGCCTCTCCTCTCTCCTCCTTGGTACATTCTAATACTCCCCCGCACGCTTGATCGGTGGGACACCATGGGGACCAAAGATCAAGGGTGGACTAGTGTCATCTACCTCATTAAAAAACCTCAACAAAGAAAACCTCTTGGGATAAAACTTTGTTAAGGGAAAAAGAGTATAGACTCCACTATCCATGATGTCCCTTGACCTTGGTTTGCAAAGAACTAGCTCCCTTCTCTTCATGATTTGAACCGCTCCTACTCCTTAGCCCACCTTGCCTTTAGCACATTCCTTATGATCTCCATCCTTGCGCCTTTAGAATTTCTTTGAGGCTCTCATAGTCTCCTTTACCCCTTAAACAAGTGATAAAGAAGAAAAGAATAAGTGTTTGCTATGAGGAATATCAAAGAAAATTTCTAAAAGTGTGACAATTTAAGAGAACATATTAAAGACTAAAGACTAGTAATAGAGCTAAGATAATGAATTTAAGAAATTTAAATAGAGTAGAGTTTAGAGCACAGCCTTTATGGTGTTTTGATGGATAGGAAGGAGAGGGTTGAACACTGATGCGGTTTGGAATTCCTCCTTGAGACCGCTTCTCTAACCATGGTTTTTAACCCGGTCAGTTTTATCGTCAGACTGACATATGCCCACTGAATCGGACATAACTTTCGAACGGCTGCTCGGATTGGTATGATTCCACTTCCACTGGCAAGATGACTCTGTGGTCTCGAACTTTAATGAAGAACGCGGAAGCCGAATCGCAGTGGAAGGGTTTCGTCCGAGTCGATCTTTGAGACGCTTCGGCTGAGCTTTAAGTAAAGACTTTTGCTTGTGGCCGAGCAGAATCTGTGAGGTACGGTCTGAAGTCACTTGATCTCCCCCGTAACCTTTACTTGATGATGGGCTGAAACCTCATCACCTCAGTTGAAGCCTTGTGCATCACCGTTCTTGTGCACATCCAATCAACAGTTGAAACCTTGTGCATCACCTTTCCTAAAGACCATTGTGCACATCCGATCAACAACTTGGCACTAACACACATGCTCTTGGACTGATTCATCACCTTCCACCAGCTTAACAAAGACTTGGTGGCCCTTGGTTCTAACTCCAGGCATTGTGCTGCGCTCTTACATGGCTATCTTGTAGCCTTCAACCTCGCCACTTCTTCTCCTTGAGATAGTGAGCGAGCTCCACACAATCTTCAATGCTGAAACTGAAACCAAAAAATCAATGGAACAGATTCTAAACAAGGGATTGTTAGAGATTAGAGTATAGAGAATAATACTGAAATTAAATAGAGAATTTAGAGAATTAATAAGAGTATATATGGAGAATAGAAAATCAGTAACCAAGAGTATAGAAAGTGAGAGTATAAGGGAGAGTATTGGCGGTAGTATAAGATGAATGGAGAGTAGAATAGAGAATCTGCTCAAGAGTTCTTATGGACAGAGTTTCACTCTGTTTTCTTGAGTTGAACGAAGCTTTGACAGCCAAGAACATCCAAGAAGACAATCTCTTTTGGTGCTTTAATGGCTGAAACACAATGGACCTTATGGAAAATTAGTTTCTCCAAAGGTTTAACAACAAAACTCCTTGTAGAATCACTTAAACAAGTGTTCTTCAAGAGATTAAGGCTTTAGATCCACGAAGATAACATATAGAAGATGTTTTTCGTGGTCCCAAGCAAAGAAGAAACAACAAAAGCCTTTGGAACAGCCTATTGTCCAACGGTTAAAAGAATGCATCTTTGAACAGCTTTAGTCTAGTTGACCAAGCGGACATGAGATGCGAAAATTAAGATCTCTCTCTTCTTCAAGCTTGAATCTGGACACACCATAGGGCCAGAAACAAAGCTTTCTCAACATTGAGAAGAAGAAGTAGCGATTTAGTAATTAAGCCTTTAAAGGAAATTTAACAAAAGCAAAATCAAACCTTTAGAGGAAAATTAACTAAATCCTAAGAGAGCTAAATCCTAAGAATTTCGTGGCTCATACAAGCACACAAGAACCGTGAATCCTCACCATGAACAACACAATTTGCTCAATGGTTCATCACTTCCCACACATCCCAAAATAAACAAAGCTATTACCAAATCGGTGAAGCTTAAGGATGGGGCTTGTAAAATCGATTTCTTTCCACACACTTGGTCTACAAATTCTAACAAGACAAGAGACCAAGCTTACTCAACAATGAGCTGCTAGAGAATCGATTTAATCAACAAAAGCAAAATTAAAGCTTTAAAGAAACTAAGCTAAGCGATTTAACCCCTAAGCAAAGTCTAAAACTTTAACTAAGCTAACTCCTAAGAAAACGACTTTGAGAATGAGTTTAAAAACACCAAGAACAGAACCTGCTCTGATACCATGTTGGGATTTATGAGACAAAGCTCATAAGAGAGGGTAGACAAACACTTGGTGAATGAATCCCCCTTTACCCACAACAAACTAACTCATTCTCAAGGGGGAGGAGAGAACATCAACTTGTGATGAACTCCCCATAAACAAGCTAGATAGAACCCAAATACTAGAGAGTAAGCGGATCCTAACTAGGAGAAGCACTAGTTTGAGACTTATCCTCTTCTAGTATCACAACACTTAGAGTTTGTGTACTTAGGAGAAGGAGGATTAAGAATCAGTAATCTAGGCTAAGTAAAGCAGTAAATAAGAAGAGTTTAGGTGGATTTGAGAAGAGAATAGGCTGCCTTAAGGGCAGCCTCTAACCGCTAATCTCCTAAACACTCTACATTGTTGATATGAACAAGAACACAAGTAGAGAGGGAAAACGGTTTCTCTTAGTATTAGATAATATTGTGATATGTTATATTGAAGTGAATTACAACTTAATATAGGGAATACAATGCTTATGACCGTTAGAGAGAGGAAGAGAGTGTTGATAGGGACATTCTCTCGATTTGGTGAAGGTGATAGTGACATCCTTCCCTTCCTTGCACATGTGATTCTTTTCTTGTGACCGTTAGGTTCTTCCTCCTTGAAAGCGACTTCCTTCCTTCTTCCTTTGGCATCTTCTTCCTTTGGCAGCTTCTTGATCACATGGTGGGCCGAGTCTTCCTTCTTCTCATCACTCACACTCGGCCTCATTCCTTCCTTCTTTCCTTTGTGAGACTTCCTCTTGGGCTTCTTCTTCTTATAAGGCCTTTGCCCTTCTCATTGCACTTATGGCCTTCTCTTATTCTTCATTCAGCCCACATGGCCTTACTCATTGTATTCACGGCCTAACCGGCCGTTCTCATGCCATTCATGGCCTCACGGCCACTCTTCTTGGTGCACACGGCCTTACCGGCCGTTCTTCTTGTGTTGGCAGCCTCACCGGCCACTTCTCTTCTTCTTCATATATACTAATAGTACGGACGGGCCTGTACGGACGGGCCTGTACGGACGGGCCTGTACGGACGGGCCTGTACGGACGGGCCTGTACGGACGGGCCTGTACGGACGGGCCTGCTCTTCAATGTGTTCACGGCCTAACTGGCCGCTCTCCGGACATGGGTCCGTTCACGGACACGGTACATGGTACCGGACACGGTACATGGTCGCTCACGGACACGGACATGGCCTTACCGGCCTTTACATGGCCTTTCCGGCCTTTCTTCTCTTCTTCCAAGGTTCGGCCTTACCGGCCTCTCCTCTCTCCTCCTTGGTACATTCTAATATTCGAATCAACGTTTTCTCCGTATTAGCCTATTTTGGGACAAAATAGGTAAAAGTGGTGTCTAAACACTCCAAATTCAACCCAAACTCTTAAAATTAGTCGAATAAATTCGATTGTTACAAATTCTGCCCCTAGAAACAGTAACAAAGCCGTTTACTGCTTCGAATCAACATTTTCTCGGTTTTAGCCTATTTTGGGACAAAATAGGTAAAAGTGGTGTCTAAACACTCCAAATTCAACCCAAACTCTTATAACTAGTCAAATACATTGGATTGTTACACATTCTGCCCCTAGAAACAGTAACAAAGCTGTTTACTGCTTCGAATCAATGTTTTCTCCGTATTAGCCTATTTTGGGACAAAATAGGTAAAAGTGGTGTCAAAACACTCCAAATTCAACCCAAACTCTTATAAGTAGTCAAATACATTGGATTGTTACATATTTTGACCCTAGAAGAGTAACATAGCTGTTGACTGCTTCGATTCAATGTTTTCTCTCAGTTTTAGCCGGTTTTCTCGGTTTTAGCCTTTTTTGGGATAAAACGGGTTTAAGTGGTGTCTAAACACTCCAAATTCATCCCAAACTCTTACAATTAGTCATATGCATTGGATTGTCACACATTCTTACCCTAGAAACAGTAACAAAGCCGTTTACTGCTTTGAATCAACGTTTTCACGGTTTTAGCCTATTTTGGGACAAAATAGGTAAAAGTGGTGTCTAAACACTCCAAATTCAACCCAAACTCTTATGACTAGTCAAATACATTGGATTGTTACACATTCTGCCCCTAGAAACAGTAACAAAGCTGTTTACTGCTTCGAATCAATGTTTTCTCCGTATTAGCCTATTTTGGGACAAAATAGGTAAAAGTGGTGTCAAAACACTCGAAATTCAACCCAAACTCTTATAAGTAGTCAAATACATTGGATTGTTACATATTTTGACCCCTAGAAAGAGTAACATAGCTGTTTACTGTTTCGAATCAATGTTTTCTCTCGGTTTTAGCATGTTTTCTTGGTTTAAGCATGTTTTGGGATAGAACGAGTTTAAGTGGTGTCTAAACACTCCAAATTCAACCCAAACTCTTATAACTAGTCAAATACATTGGATTGTTACACATTCTGCCCCTAGAAACAGTAACAAAGCTGTTTACTGCTTCGAATCAATGTTTTCTCCGTATTAGCCTATTTTGGGACAAAATAGGTAAAAGTGGTGTCAAAACACTCCAAATTCAACCCAAACTCTTAGAAGTAGTCAAATAAATTGGATTGTTACATATTTTGACCCCTAGAAAGAGTAACATAGCTGTTTGCTGTTTCGAATCAATGCTTTCTCTCGGTTTTAGCATGTTTTCTTGGTTTAAGCATGTTTTGGGATAAAACGGGTTTAACTGGTGTCTAAACACTCCAAATTCATCCCAAACTCTTACAATTAGTCATATGCATTGGATTGTCACACATTCTGACCCTAGAAACAGTAACAAAGCCGTTTACTGCTTTAAATCAACGTTTTCACGGTTTTAGCCTATTTTGGGACAAAATAGGTAAAAGTGGTGTCTAAACACTCCAAATTCAACCCAAACTCTTAAAATTAGTCGAATAAATTCGATTGTTACAAATTCTGCCCCTAGAAACAGTAACAAAGCCGTTTATTGCTTTGAATCAACGTTTTCACGGTTTTAGCCTATTTTGGGACAAAATAGGTAAAAGTGGTGTCTAAACACTCCAAATTCAACCCAAACTCTTATGACTAGTCAAATACATTGGATTGTCACACATTCTGACCCTAGAAACAGTAACAAAGCCGTTTACTGCTTTGAATCAACGTTTTCACGGTTTTAGCCTATTTTGGGACAAAATAGGTAAAAGTGGTGTCTAAACACTCCAAATTCAACCCAAACTCTTATGACTAGTCAAATACATTGGATTGTTACACATTCTGCCCCTAGAAACAGTAACAAAGCTGTTTACTGTTACATATTTTGACCCTAGAAGAGTAACATAGCTGTTGACTGCTTCGATTCAATGTTTTCTCTCAGTTTTAGCCGGTTTTCTCGGTTTTAGCCTATTTTGGGATAAAACGGGTTTAAGTGGTGTCTAAACACTCCAAATTCATCCCAAACTCTTATAATTAGTCATATGCATTGGATTGTCACACATTCTGACCCTAGAAACAGTAACAAAGCCGTTTACTGCTTTGAATCAACGTTTTCACGGTTTTAGCCTATTTTGGGACAAAATAGGTGAAAGTGGTGTCAAAACACTCCAAATTCAACCCAAACTCTTATAAGTAGTCAAATACATTGGATTGTGACATATTTTGACCCCTAGAAGAGTAACATAGCTGTTTACTGCTTCGATTCAATGTTTTCTCGGTTTTAGCCTATTTTGGGATAAAACGGGTTTAAGTGGTGTCTAAACACTCCAAATTCATCCCAAACTCTTACAATTAGTCATATGCATTGGATTGTCACACATTCTGACCCTAGAAACAGTAACAAAGCCGTTTACTGCTTCGAATCAACGTTTTCACGGTTTTAGCCTATTTTGGGACAAAATAGGTAAAAGTGGTGTCTAAACACTCCAAATTCAACCCAAACTCTTATATATTAGAATGTACCAAGGAGGAGAGAGGAGAGGCCGGTAAGGCCGAGCCTTGGAAGAAGAGAAGAAAGGCCGGAAAGGCCATGTAAAGGCCGGTAAGGCCATGTCCGTGTCCGTGAGCGACCATGTACCGTGTCCGGTACCATGTACCGTGTCCGTGAACGGACCCATGTCCGGTGAGCGGCCAGTTAGGCCGTGAACACGATGAAGAGAAGGCCCGTCCGTACAGGCCCGTCCGTACAGGCCCGTCCGTACAGGCCCGTCCGTACGATGAAGAGAAGGCCCGTCCGTACGATGAAGAGAAGGCCCGTCCGTACAGTCTCGGCCCTTAGGCCTGCGCTCGGTCCAGTAGATAGAGAGGCCGAGTTTGAGAGGAGGAAAGCGAGGCCCTACAAGAGAGAGAGGCTTATGGGAAGATCACATGTGCCCTTGGTTGGTGAAGGAAGGAAAGGTCACTCTCACCAACACCAAATCGAGAATGTCACTTTCATCACTCTCTTCTTCTCTCCAACGGTCATATGGCATTTGTATCTCTATATTAAGCTTTGTATACACTCTCATATGTAACATATCACAATATTATTCAATAGAAGAGAAACCGATTTCCTCTCTATACTTGTGTTCTTGTTTCATATTAACAATGTAGAGAGTTTAGGATTAGCGGTTAGGGGCTGCCCTTAAGGCAGCCTATTCTCTTCTCAAATCCACCTAAACTCTTCTTATTTACTGCTTTACTTAGCCTAGATTACTGATTCTTAATCCTCCTTCTCCTAAGTACACAAACTCTAAGTGTTGTGATACTAGAAGAGGATAAGTCTCAAACTAGTGCTTCTCCTAGTTAGGATCCGCTTACTCTCTAGTATTTGGGTTCTATCTAGCTTGATTATGGGGAGTTCATCACAAGTTGATGTCCTCTCCTCCCCCTTGAGAATGAGTTAGTTTGTTGTGGGTAAAGGGGGATTCATTCACCAAGTGTTTGTTTACCCTCTCTTGTGAGCTTTGTCTCATAAATCCCAACATGGTATCAGAGCAGGCTCTGTTCTTGGTGACTCAAACTCGTTCTCAAGTTGGTTCTCTTAGGAGTTAGCTTAATTAAAGTTTTAATCCTAGCCTAGGTGTTAAATCGCTTAGCTTAGTTTCTTTAAAACTTTAATTTTGCTTTTGTTGTTAAATCGATTCTCTAGCAGCTCAATGTTGAGTAAGCTTGGTCTTGGGTCTTTGTAGAGTTCATAGACCAAGTGTGTGAAAGAAATCGATTTTAAAACCTCATCCTTAGGCTTCACCGATTGGGTAAAAGCTTGGGTTTAAATTGAGGTGGTGATGAACCAAGGAGCAAATTGTTCTTGTTCTTGGTAAGGATTCACGTGTTTTTAGGCTTGTATAGAGCCACGAAATCCTTAGGATTTTTCCTAGGATTCTCTTAAGATTTAGTTAATTTTCCTTTAAAGGTTTAATTTTGCTTTTGTTAAATTTCCTTTAAAGTTTAATTACTAAATCACTTCTTCTTCTTCTCAAGGTTGAGAAAGCTTTGTTTCTGGTCATATGGTGTGTCCAGGTTCGAGTTTGAGGAAGAGAGAGACTTTATTTTAGCATGTAGAGCCCGCTTGGTCAAATAGATTCAAGTTGGTCCAAGATGCATTCTTTTAACCGTTGGACAATAGGCTGTTCCAAAGGCTTTTGTTGTTTCTTCTTTGCTTGGGACCACGAAAAACATCTTCTATATGTTATCTTCGTGGATCTAAAGCCTTAATCTCTTGAAGAACACTTGTTTAAGTGATTCTACAAGGAGTTTTGTTGTTAAACCTTTGGAGAAACTAATTTTCCATAAGGTCCATTGTGTTTCAGCCATTAAAGCACCAAAAGAGATTGTCTTCTTGGATGTTCTTGGCTGTCAAAGCTTCTTTCAACTCAAGAAAACAGAGTTAAACTCTGTCCATAAGAATTCTTGAGCAGATTCTCTATTCTACTCTCCATTCATCTTATACTACCGCCAATACTCTCCCTTATACTCTCACTTTCTATTCTCCATATATACTCTTATTAATTCTCTAAATTCTCTATTTAATTTCAGTATTATTCTCTATACTCTAATCTCTAACAATCTCTTGTTTAGAATCTGTTCCATTGATTTTTGGTTTCAGTTTCAGCATTGAAGATTGTGTGGAGCTCGCTCACTATCTCAAGGAGAAGAAGTGGCGAGGTTGAAGGCTACAAGATAGCCATGTAAGAGCGCAGCACAATGCCTGGAGTTAGAACCAAGGGCCACCAAGTCTTTGTTAAGCTGGTGGAAGGTGATGAATCAGTCCAAGAGCATGTGTGTTAGTGCCAAGTTGTTGATCGGATGTGCACAATGGTCTTTAGGAAAGGTGATGCACAAGGTTTCAACTGTTGATTGGATGTGCACAAGAACGGTGATGCACAAGGCTTCAACTGAGGTGATGAGGTTTCAGCCCATCATCAAGTAAAGGTTACGGGGGAGATCAAGTGACTTCAGACCGTACCTCACAGATTCTGCTCGGCCACAAGCAAAAGTCTTTACTTAAAGCTCAGCCGAAGCGTCTCAAAGATCGACTCGGACGAAACCCTTCCACTGCGATTCAGCTTCCGCGTTCTTCACAAAAGTTCTAGACCATGGAGTCATCTTGCCAGTGGAAGTGGAATCATACCAATCCGAGCAGCCGTTCGAAAGTTATGCCCGATTCAGTGGGCATATGTCAGTCTGACGAATAAAGCTAGCCGGGTTTAAAACCATGGTTAGAGAAGCGGTCTCAAGGAGGAATTCCAAACCGCATCAGTGATCAACTCTCTCCTTCCTATCCATCAAAACACCATAAAGGCTGTGCTCTAAACTCTACTCTATTTAAATTTCTTAAATTCATTACCTTAGCTTCATTACTAGTCTTTACTCTTTAATATGTTCTCTTAAATTGTCACATTTTTAGAAATTTTCTTTGATATTCCTCATAGCAAACACTTATTCTTTTCTTCTTTATCACTTGTTTAAGGGGTAAAGGAGACTATGAGAGCCTCAAAGAAATTCTAAAGGCGCAAGGATGGAGATCATAAGGAATGTGCTAAAGGCATGGTGGGCTAAGGAGTAGGAGCGGTTCAATTCATGAAGAGAAGGGAGCTAGTTCTTTGCAAACCAAGGTCAGGGGACATCATGGATAGTGGAGTCTATACTCTTTTTCCCTTAACAAAGTTTTATCCCAAGAGGTTTTCTTTGTTGAGGTTTTTAATGAGGTAGATGACACTAGTCCACCCTTGATCTTTGGTCCCCATGGTGTCCCACCGATCAAGCGTGCGGGGGAGTATTAGAATGTACCAAGGAGGAGAGAGGAGAGGCCGGTAAGGCCGAGCCTTGGAAGAAGAGAAGAAAGGCCGGAAAGGCCATGTAAAGGCCGGTAAGGCCATGTCCGTGTCCGTGAGCGACCATGTACCGTGTCCGGTACCATGTACCGTGTCCGTGAACGGACCCATGTCCGGTGAGCGGCCAGTTAGGCCGTGAACACGATGAAGAGAAGGCCCGTCCGTACAGGCCCGTCCGTACAGGCCCGTCCGTACAGGCCCGTCCGTACGATGAAGAGAAGGCCCGTCCGTACGATGAAGAGAAGGCCCGTCCGTACAGTCTCGGCCCTTAGGCCTGCGCTCGGTCCAGTAGATAGAGAGGCCGAGTTTGAGAGGAGGAAAGCGAGGCCCTACAAGAGAGAGAGGCTTATGGGAAGATCACATGTGCCCTTGGTTGGTGAAGGAAGGAAAGGTCACTCTCACCAACACCAAATCGAGAATGTCACTTTCATCACTCTCTTCTTCTCTCCAACGGTCATATGGCATTTGTATCTCTATATTAAGCTTTGTATACACTCTCATATGTAACATATCACAATATTATTCAATAGAAGAGAAACCGATTTCCTCTCTATACTTGTGTTCTTGTTTCATATTAACAATGTAGAGAGTTTAGGATTAGCGGTTAGGGGCTGCCCTTAAGGCAGCCTATTCTCTTCTCAAATCCACCTAAACTCTTCTTATTTACTGCTTTACTTAGCCTAGATTACTGATTCTTAATCCTCCTTCTCCTAAGTACACAAACTCTAAGTGTTGTGATACTAGAAGAGGATAAGTCTCAAACTAGTGCTTCTCCTAGTTAGGATCCGCTTACTCTCTAGTATTTGGGTTCTATCTAGCTTGATTATGGGGAGTTCATCACAAGTTGATGTCCTCTCCTCCCCCTTGAGAATGAGTTAGTTTGTTGTGGGTAAAGGGGGATTCATTCACCAAGTGTTTGTTTACCCTCTCTTGTGAGCTTTGTCTCATAAATCCCAACATTATAACTAGTCAAATACATTGGATTGTTACACATTCTGCCCCTAGAAATAGTAACAAAGCTGTTTACTGCTTCGAATCAACGTTTTCTCCGTATTAGCCTATTTTGGGACAAAATAGGTAAAAGTGGTGTCAAAACACTCCAAATTCAACCCAAACTCTTATAGGTAGTCAAATACATTGGATTGTTTCATATTTTGACCCTAGAAGAGTAACTTAGCTGTTTACTGCTTCGATTCAATGTTTTCTCTCAGTTTTAGCCTGTTTTCTCGGTTTTAGCCTATTTTGGGATAAAACGGGTTTAAATGGTGTCTAAACACTCCAAATTCATCCCAAACTCTTACAATTAGTCATATGCATTGGATTGTCACACATTCTGACCCTAGAAACAGTAACAAAGCCGGTTACTCCTTTGAATCAATGTTTTCACGGTTTTAGCCTATTTTGGGACAAAATAGGTGAAAGTGGTGTCAAAACACTCCAAATTCAACCCAAACTCTTATAAGTAGTCAAATACATTGGATTGTTACATATTTTGACCCCTAGAAAGAGTAACATAGCTGTTTACTGTTTCGAATCAATGTTTTCTCTCAGTTTTAGCCTGTTTTCTCGGTTTTAGCCTATTTTGGGATAAAACGGGTTTAAGTGGTGTCTAAACACTCCAAATTCAACCCAAACTATTATAACTAGTCAAATACATTGGATTGATACACATTCTGCCCCTAGAAACAGTAACAAAGCTGTTTACTGCTTCGAATCAACGTTTTCTCGGTTTTAGCCTATTTTGGGACAAAATAGATAAAAGTGGTGTCAAAACACTCCAAATTCAACCCAAACTCTTATAACTAGTCAAATACATTGGATTGTTACAAATTTTGACCCTAGAAGAGTAACATAGCTGTTTACTGCTTCGGTTCAATGTTTTCTCTCAGTTTTAGCCTGTTTTCTCGGTTTTAGCCTATTTTGGGATAAAACGGGTTTAAGTGGTGTCTAAACACTCCAAATTCAACCCAAACTCTTATAACTAGTCAAATACATTGGATTGATAGACATTCTGACCCTAGAAACAGTAACAAAGCTGTTTACTGCTTCGAATCAACGTTTTCTCGGTTTTAGCCTATTTTGGGACAAAATAGGTAAAAGTGGTGTCTAAACACTCCAAATTCAACCCAAACTCTTATAACTAGTCAAATACATTGGATTGTTACACATTCTGCCCCTAGAAATAGTAACAAAGCTGTTTACTGCTTCGAATCAACGTTTTCTCCGTATTAGCCTATTTTGGGACAAAATAGGTAAAAGTGGTGTCAAAACACTCCAAATTCAACCCAAACTCTTATAGGTAGTCAAATACATTGGATTGTTACATATTTTGACCCTAGAAGAGTAACATAGCTGTTTACTGCTTCGATTCAATGTTTTCTCTCAGTTTTAGCCTGTTTTCTCGGTTTTAGCCTATTTTGGGATAAAACGGGTTTAAGTGGTGTCTAAACACTCCAAATTCAACCCAAACTCTTATAACTAGTCAAATACATTGGATTGATACACATTCTGCCCTAGAAACAGTAACAAAGCTGTTTACTGCTTCGAATCAACGTTTTCTCGGTTTTAGCCTATTTTGGGACAAAATAGGTAAAAGTGGTGTCTAAACACTCCAAATTCAACCTAAACTCTTATAACTAGTCAAATACATTGGATTGTTACACATTCTGCCCCTAGAAATAGTAACAAAGCTGTTTACTGCTTCGAATCAACGTTTTCTCCGTATTAGCCTATTTTGGGACAAAATAGGTAAAAGTGGTGTCAAAACACTCCAAATTCAACCCAAACTCTTATAGGTAGTCAAATACATTGGATTGTTACATATTTTGACCCTAGAAGAGTAACATAGCTGTTTACTGCTTCGATTCAATGTTTTCTCTCAGTTTTAGCCTGTTTTCTCGGTTTTAGCCTATTTTGGGATAAAACGGGTTTAAGTGGTGTCTAAACACTCCAAATTCAACCCAAACTCTTAAAATTAGTCGAATAAATTCGATTGTTACAAATTCTGCCCCTAGAAACAGTAACAAAGCCGTTTATTGCTTTGAATCAACGTTTTCACGGTTTTAGCCTATTTTGGGACAAAATAGGTAAAAGTGGTGTCTAAACACTCCAAATTCAACCCAAACTCTTATGACTAGTCAAATACATTGGATTGTCACACATTCTGACCCTAGAAACAGTAACAAAGCCGTTTACTGCTTTGAATCAACGTTTTCACGGTTTTAGCCTATTTTGGGACAAAATAGGTAAAAGTGGTGTCTAAACACTCCAAATTCAACCCAAACTCTTATGACTAGTCAAATACATTGGATTGTTACACATTCTGCCCCTAGAAACAGTAACAAAGCTGTTTACTGTTACATATTTTGACCCTAGAAGAGTAACATAGCTGTTGACTGCTTCGATTCAATGTTTTCTCTCAGTTTTAGCCGGTTTTCTCGGTTTTAGCCTATTTTGGGATAAAACGGGTTTAAGTGGTGCCTAAACACTCCAAATTCATCCCAAACTCTTATAATTAGTCATATGCATTGGATTGTCACACATTCTGACCCTAGAAACAGTAACAAAGCCGTTTACTGCTTTGAATCAACGTTTTCACGGTTTTAGCCTATTTTGGGACAAAATAGGTGAAAGTGGTGTCAAAACACTCCAAATTCAACCCAAACTCTTATAAGTAGTCAAATACATTGGATTGTGACATATTTTGACCCCTAGAAGAGTAACATAGCTGTTTACTGCTTCGATTCAATGTTTTCTCTCAGTTTTAGCCTGTTTTCTCGGTTTTAGCCTATTTTGGGATAAAACGGGTTTAAGTGGTGTCTAAACACTCCAAATTCATCCCAAACTCTTACAATTAGTCATATGCATTGGATTGTCACACATTCTGACCCTAGAAACAGTAACAAAGCCGTTTACTGCTTCGAATCAACGTTTTCACGGTTTTAGCCTATTTTGGGACAAAATAGGTAAAAGTGGTGTCTAAACACTCCAGATTCAACCCAAACTCTTATAACTAGTCAAATACATTGGATTGTTACACATTCTGCCCCTAGAAATAGTAACAAAGCTGTTTACTGCTTCGAATCAACGTTTTCTCCGTATTAGCCTATTTTGGGACAAAATAGGTAAAAGTGGTGTCAAAACACTCCAAATTCAACCCAAACTCTTATAGGTAGTCAAATACATTGGATTGTTTCATATTTTGACCCAAGAAGAGTAACTTAGCTGTTTACTGCTTCGATTCAATGTTTTCTCTCAGTTTTAGCCTGTTTTCTCGGTTTTAGCCTATTTTGGGATAAAACGGGTTTAAGTGGTGTCTAAACACTCCAAATTCATCCCAAACTCTTACAATTAGTCATATGCATTGGATTGTCACACATTCTGACCCTAGAAACAGTAACAAAGCCGGTTACTCCTTTGAATCAATGTTTTCACGGTTTTAGCCTATTTTGGGACAAAATAGGTGAAAGTGGTGTCAAAACACTCCAAATTCAACCCAAACTCTTATAAGTAGTCAAATACATTGGATTGTTACATATTTTGACCCCTAGAAAGAGTAACATAGCTGTTTACTGTTTCGAATCAATGTTTTCTCTCAGTTTTAGCCTGTTTTCTCGGTTTTAGCCTATTTTGGGATAAAACGGGTTTAAGTGGTGTCTAAACACTCCAAATTCAACCCAAACTCTTATAACTAGTCAAATACATTGGATTGATACACATTCTGCCCCTAGAAACAGTAACAAAGCTGTTTACTGCTTCGAATCAACGTTTTCTCGGTTTTAGCCTATTTTGGGACAAAATAGATAAAAGTGGTGTCAAAACACTCCAAATTCAACCCAAACTCTTATAACTAGTCAAATACATTGGATTGTTACAAATTTTGACCCTAGAAGAGTAACATAGCTGTTTACTGCTTCGGTTCAATGTTTTCTCTCAGTTTTAGCCTGTTTTCTCGGTTTTAGCCTATTTTGGGATAAAACGGGTTTAAGTGGTGTCTAAACACTCCAAATTCAACCCAAACTCTTATAACTAGTCAAATACATTGGATTGATAGACATTCTGACCCTAGAAACAGTAACAAAGCTGTTTACTGCTTCGAATCAACGTTTTCTCGGTTTTAGCCTATTTTGGGACAAAATAGGTAAAAGTGGTGTCTAAACACTCCAAATTCAACCCAAACTCTTATAACTAGTCAAATACATTGGATTGTTACACATTCTGCCCCTAGAAATAGTAACAAAGCTGTTTACTGCTTCGAATCAACGTTTTCTCCGTATTAGCCTATTTTGGGACAAAATAGGTAAAAGTGGTGTCAAAACACTCCAAATTCAGCCCAAACTCTTATAGGTAGTCAAATACATTGGATTGTTACATATTTTGACCCTAGAAGAGTAACATAGCTGTTTACTGCTTCGATTCAATGTTTTCTCTCAGTTTTAGCCTGTTTTCTCGGTTTTAGCCTATTTTGGGATAAAACGGGTTTAAGTGGTGTCTAAACACTCCAAATTCAACCCAAACTCTTATAACTAGTCAAATACATTGGATTGATACACATTCTGCCCCTAGAAATAGTAACAAAGCTGTTTACTGCTTCGAATCAACGTTTTCTCGGTTTTAGCCTATTTTGGGACAAAATAGGTAAAAGTGGTGTCTAAACACTCCAAATTCAACCCAAACTCTTATAACTAGTCAAATACATTGGATTGTTACACATTCTGCCCCTAGAAATAGTAACAAAGCTGTTTACTGCTTCGAATCAACGTTTTCTCCGTATTAGCCTATTTTGGGACAAAATAGGTAAAAGTGGTGTCAAAACACTCCAAATTCAACCCAAACTCTTATAGGTAGTCAAATACATTGGATTGTTACATATTTTGACCCTAGAAGAGTAACATAGCTGTTTACTGCTTCGATTCAATGTTTTCTCTCAGTTTTAGCCTGTTTTCTCGGTTTTAGCCTATTTTGGGATAAAACGGGTTTAAGTGGTGTCTAAACACTCCAAATTCAACCCAAACTCTTATAACTAGTCAAATACATTGGATTGATACACATTCTGACCCTAGAAACAGTAACAAAGCCGTTTACTGCTTCGAATCAACGTTTTCTCCGTATTAGCCTATTTTGGGACAAAATAGGTAAAAGTGGTGTCTAAACACTCCAAATTCATCCCAAACTCTTACAATTAGTCATATGCATTGGATTGTCACATATTCTGACCCTAGAAACAGTAACAAAGCCGTTTACTGCTTTGAATCAACGTTTTCACGGTTTTAGCTTATTTTGGGACAAAATAGGTAAAAGTGGTGTCTAAACACTCCAAATTCAACCAAAACTCTTAAAATTAGTCAAATAAATTCGATTGTTACAAATTCTGCCCCTAGAAACAGTAACAAAGCCGTTTACTGCTTCGAATCAACGTTTTCTCGGTTTTAACCTATTTTGGGACAAAATAGGTAAAAGTGGTGTCTAAACACTCCAAATTCAACCCAAACTCTTATAACTAGTCAAATACATTGGATTGTTACACATTCTGCCCCTAGAAATAGTAACAAAGCTGTTTACTGCTTCGAATCAACGTTTTCTCCGTATTAGCCTATTTTGGGACAAAATAGGTAAAAGTGGTGTCAAAACACTCCAAATTCAACCCAAACTCTTATAGGTAGTCAAATACATTGGATTGTTACATATTTTGACCCTAGAAGAGTAACATAGCTGTTTACTGCTTCGATTCAATGTTTTCTCTCAGTTTTAGCCTGTTTTCTCGGTTTTAGCCTATTTTGGGATAAAACGGGTTTAAGTGGTGTCTAAACACTCCAAATTCAACCCAAACTCTTAAAATTAGTCGAATAAATTCGATTGTTACAAATTCTGCCCCTAGAAACAGTAACAAAGCCGTTTATTGCTTTGAATCAACGTTTTCACGGTTTTAGCCTATTTTGGGACAAAATAGGTAAAAGTGGTGTCTAAACACTCCAAATTCAACCCAAACTCTTATGACTAGTCAAATACATTGGATTGTTACACATTCTGCCCCTAGAAACAGTAACAAAGCTGTTTACTGTTACATATTTTGACCCTAGAAGAGTAACATAGCTGTTGACTGCTTCGATTCAATGTTTTCTCTCAGTTTTAGCCGGTTTTCTCGGTTTTAGCCTATTTTGGGATAAAACGGGTTTAAGTGGTGCCTAAACACTCCAAATTCATCCCAAACTCTTATAATTAGTCATATGCATTGGATTGTCACACATTCTGACCCTAGAAACAGTAACAAAGCCGTTTACTGCTTTGAATCAACGTTTTCACGGTTTTAGCCTATTTTGGGACAAAATAGGTGAAAGTGGTGTCAAAACACTCCAAATTCAACCCAAACTCTTATAAGTAGTCAAATACATTGGATTGTGACATATTTTGACCCCTAGAAGAGTAACATAGCTGTTTACTGCTTCGATTCAATGTTTTCTCTCAGTTTTAGCCTGTTTTCTCGGTTTTAGCCTATTTTGGGATAAAACGGGTTTAAGTGGTGTCTAAACACTCCAAATTCATCCCAAACTCTTACAATTAGTCATATGCATTGGATTGTCACACATTCTGACCCTAGAAACAGTAACAAAGCCGTTTACTGCTTCGAATCAACGTTTTCACGGTTTTAGCCTATTTTGGGACAAAATAGGTAAAAGTGGTGTCTAAACACTCCAGATTCAACCCAAACTCTTATAACTAGTCAAATACATTGGATTGTTACACATTCTGCCCCTAGAAATAGTAACAAAGCTGTTTACTGCTTCGAATCAACGTTTTCTCCGTATTAGCCTATTTTGGGACAAAATAGGTAAAAGTGGTGTCAAAACACTCCAAATTCAACCCAAACTCTTATAGGTAGTCAAATACATTGGATTGTTTCATATTTTGACCCAAGAAGAGTAACTTAGCTGTTTACTGCTTCGATTCAATGTTTTCTCTCAGTTTTAGCCTGTTTTCTCGGTTTTAGCCTATTTTGGGATAAAACGGGTTTAAGTGGTGTCTAAACACTCCAAATTCATCCCAAACTCTTACAATTAGTCATATGCATTGGATTGTCACACATTCTGACCCTAGAAACAGTAACAAAGCCGGTTACTCCTTTGAATCAATGTTTTCACGGTTTTAGCCTATTTTGGGACAAAATAGGTGAAAGTGGTGTCAAAACACTCCAAATTCAACCCAAACTCTTATAAGTAGTCAAATACATTGGATTGTTACATATTTTGACCCCTAGAAAGAGTAACATAGCTGTTTACTGTTTCGAATCAATGTTTTCTCTCAGTTTTAGCCTGTTTTCTCGGTTTTAGCCTATTTTGGGATAAAACGGGTTTAAGTGGTGTCTAAACACTCCAAATTCAACCCAAACTCTTATAACTAGTCAAATACATTGGATTGATACACATTCTGCCCCTAGAAACAGTAACAAAGCTGTTTACTGCTTCGAATCAACGTTTTCTCGGTTTTAGCCTATTTTGGGACAAAATAGATAAAAGTGGTGTCAAAACACTCCAAATTCAACCCAAACTCTTATAACTAGTCAAATACATTGGATTGTTACAAATTTTGACCCTAGAAGAGTAACATAGCTGTTTACTGCTTCGATTCAATGTTTTCTCTCAGTTTTAGCCTGTTTTCTCGGTTTTAGCCTATTTTGGGATAAAACGGGTTTAAGTGGTGTCTAAACACTCCAAATTCAACCCAAACTCTTATAACTAGTCAAATACATTGGATTGATAGACATTCTGACCCTAGAAACAGTAACAAAGCTGTTTACTGCTTCGAATCAACGTTTTCTCGGTTTTAGCCTATTTTGGGACAAAATAGGTAAAAGTGGTGTCTAAACACTCCAAATTCAACCCAAACTCTTATAACTAGTCAAATACATTGGATTGTTACACATTCTGCCCCTAGAAATAGTAACAAAGCTGTTTACTGCTTCGAATCAACGTTTTCTCCGTATTAGCCTATTTTGGGACAAAATAGGTAAAAGTGGTGTCAAAACACTCCAAATTCAGCCCAAACTCTTATAGGTAGTCAAATACATTGGATTGTTACATATTTTGACCCTAGAAGAGTAACATAGCTGTTTACTGCTTCGATTCAATGTTTTCTCTCAGTTTTAGCCTGTTTTCTCGGTTTTAGCCTATTTTGGGATAAAACGGGTTTAAGTGGTGTCTAAACACTCCAAATTCAACCCAAACTCTTATAACTAGTCAAATACATTGGATTGATACACATTCTGCCCCTAGAAATAGTAACAAAGCTGTTTACTGCTTCGAATCAACGTTTTCTCGGTTTTAGCCTATTTTGGGACAAAATAGGTAAAAGTGGTGTCTAAACACTCCAAATTCAACCCAAACTCTTATAACTAGTCAAATACATTGGATTGTTACACATTCTGCCCCTAGAAATAGTAACAAAGCTGTTTACTGCTTCGAATCAACGTTTTCTCCGTATTAGCCTATTTTGGGACAAAATAGGTAAAAGTGGTGTCAAAACACTCCAAATTCAACCCAAACTCTTATAGGTAGTCAAATACATTGGATTGTTACATATTTTGACCCTAGAAGAGTAACATAGCTGTTTACTGCTTCGATTCAATGTTTTCTCTCAGTTTTAGCCTGTTTTCTCGGTTTTAGCCTATTTTGGGATAAAACGGGTTTAAGTGGTGTCTAAACACTCCAAATTCAACCCAAACTCTTATAACTAGTCAAATACATTGGATTGATACACATTCTGACCCTAGAAACAGTAACAAAGCCGTTTACTGCTTCGAATCAACGTTTTCTCCGTATTAGCCTATTTTGGGACAAAATAGGTAAAAGTGGTGTCTAAACACTCCAAATTCATCCCAAACTCTTACAATTAGTCATATGCATTGGATTGTCACATATTCTGACCCTAGAAACAGTAACAAAGCCGTTTACTGCTTTGAATCAACGTTTTCACGGTTTTAGCTTATTTTGGGACAAAATAGGTAAAAGTGGTGTCTAAACACTCCAAATTCAACCAAAACTCTTAAAATTAGTCAAATAAATTCGATTGTTACAAATTCTGCCCCTAGAAACAGTAACAAAGCCGTTTACTGCTTCGAATCAACGTTTTCTCGGTTTTAACCTATTTTGGGACAAAATAGGTAAAAGTGGTGTCTAAACACTCCAAATTCAACCCAAACTCTTATAACTAGTCAAATACATTGGATTGTTACACATTCTGCCCCTAGAAATAGTAACAAAGCTGTTTACTGCTTCGAATCAACGTTTTCTCCGTATTAGCCTATTTTGGGACAAAATAGGTAAAAGTGGTGTCAAAACACTCCAAATTCAACCCAAACTCTTATAGGTAGTCAAATACATTGGATTGTTACATATTTTGACCCTAGAAGAGTAACATAGCTGTTTACTGCTTCGATTCAATGTTTTCTCTCAGTTTTAGCCTGTTTTCTCGGTTTTAGCCTATTTTGGGATAAAACGGGTTTAAGTGGTGTCTAAACACTCCAAATTCATCCCAAACTCTTACAATTAGTCATATGCATTGGATTGTCACACATTCTGACCCTAGAAACAGTAACAAAGCCGTTTACTGCTTCGAATCAACGTTTTCACGGTTTTAGCCTATTTTGGGACAAAATAGGTAAAAGTGGTGTCTAAACACTCCAGATTCAACCCAAACTCTTATAACTAGTCAAATACATTGGATTGTTACACATTCTGCCCCTAGAAATAGTAACAAAGCTGTTTACTGCTTCGAATCAACGTTTTCTCCGTATTAGCCTATTTTGGGACAAAATAGGTAAAAGTGGTGTCAAAACACTCCAAATTCAACCCAAACTCTTATAGGTAGTCAAATACATTGGATTGTTTCATATTTTGACCCAAGAAGAGTAACTTAGCTGTTTACTGCTTCGATTCAATGTTTTCTCTCAGTTTTAGCCTGTTTTCTCGGTTTTAGCCTATTTTGGGATAAAACGGGTTTAAGTGGTGTCTAAACACTCCAAATTCATCCCAAACTCTTACAATTAGTCATATGCATTGGATTGTCACACATTCTGACCCTAGAAACAGTAACAAAGCCGGTTACTCCTTTGAATCAATGTTTTCACGGTTTTAGCCTATTTTGGGACAAAATAGGTGAAAGTGGTGTCAAAACACTCCAAATTCAACCCAAACTCTTATAAGTAGTCAAATACATTGGATTGTTACATATTTTGACCCCTAGAAAGAGTAACATAGCTGTTTACTGTTTCGAATCAATGTTTTCTCTCAGTTTTAGCCTGTTTTCTCGGTTTTAGCCTATTTTGGGATAAAACGGGTTTAAGTGGTGTCTAAACACTCCAAATTCAACCCAAACTCTTATAACTAGTCAAATACATTGGATTGATACACATTCTGCCCCTAGAAACAGTAACAAAGCTGTTTACTGCTTCGAATCAACGTTTTCTCGGTTTTAGCCTATTTTGGGACAAAATAGATAAAAGTGGTGTCAAAACACTCCAAATTCAACCCAAACTCTTATAACTAGTCAAATACATTGGATTGTTACAAATTTTGACCCTAGAAGAGTAACATAGCTGTTTACTGCTTCGATTCAATGTTTTCTCTCAGTTTTAGCCTGTTTTCTCGGTTTTAGCCTATTTTGGGATAAAACGGGTTTAAGTGGTGTCTAAACACTCCAAATTCAACCCAAACTCTTATAACTAGTCAAATACATTGGATTGATAGACATTCTGACCCTAGAAACAGTAACAAAGCTGTTTACTGCTTCGAATCAACGTTTTCTCGGTTTTAGCCTATTTTGGGACAAAATAGGTAAAAGTGGTGTCTAAACACTCCAAATTCAACCCAAACTCTTATAACTAGTCAAATACATTGGATTGTTACACATTCTGCCCCTAGAAATAGTAACAAAGCTGTTTACTGCTTCGAATCAACGTTTTCTCCGTATTAGCCTATTTTGGGACAAAATAGGTAAAAGTGGTGTCAAAACACTCCAAATTCAGCCCAAACTCTTATAGGTAGTCAAATACATTGGATTGTTACATATTTTGACCCTAGAAGAGTAACATAGCTGTTTACTGCTTCGATTCAATGTTTTCTCTCAGTTTTAGCCTGTTTTCTCGGTTTTAGCCTATTTTGGGATAAAACGGGTTTAAGTGGTGTCTAAACACTCCAAATTCAACCCAAACTCTTATAACTAGTCAAATACATTGGATTGATACACATTCTGCCCCTAGAAATAGTAACAAAGCTGTTTACTGCTTCGAATCAACGTTTTCTCGGTTTTAGCCTATTTTGGGACAAAATAGGTAAAAGTGGTGTCTAAACACTCCAAATTCAACCCAAACTCTTATAACTAGTCAAATACATTGGATTGTTACACATTCTGCCCCTAGAAATAGTAACAAAGCTGTTTACTGCTTCGAATCAACGTTTTCTCCGTATTAGCCTATTTTGGGACAAAATAGGTAAAAGTGGTGTCAAAACACTCCAAATTCAACCCAAACTCTTATAGGTAGTCAAATACATTGGATTGTTACATATTTTGACCCTAGAAGAGTAACATAGCTGTTTACTGCTTCGATTCAATGTTTTCTCTCAGTTTTAGCCTGTTTTCTCGGTTTTAGCCTATTTTGGGATAAAACGGGTTTAAGTGGTGTCTAAACACTCCAAATTCAACCCAAACTCTTATAACTAGTCAAATACATTGGATTGATACACATTCTGACCCTAGAAACAGTAACAAAGCCGTTTACTGCTTCGAATCAACGTTTTCTCCGTATTAGCCTATTTTGGGACAAAATAGGTAAAAGTGGTGTCTAAACACTCCAAATTCATCCCAAACTCTTACAATTAGTCATATGCATTGGATTGTCACATATTCTGACCCTAGAAACAGTAACAAAGCCGTTTACTGCTTTGAATCAACGTTTTCACGGTTTTAGCTTATTTTGGGACAAAATAGGTAAAAGTGGTGTCTAAACACTCCAAATTCAACCAAAACTCTTAAAATTAGTCAAATAAATTCGATTGTTACAAATTCTGCCCCTAGAAACAGTAACAAAGCCGTTTACTGCTTCGAATCAACGTTTTCTCGGTTTTAACCTATTTTGGGACAAAATAGGTAAAAGTGGTGTCTAAACACTCCAAATTCAACCCAAACTCTTATAACTAGTCAAATACATTGGATTGTTACACATTCTGCCCCTAGAAATAGTAACAAAGCTGTTTACTGCTTCGAATCAACGTTTTCTCCGTATTAGCCTATTTTGGGACAAAATAGGTAAAAGTGGTGTCAAAACACTCCAAATTCAACCCAAACTCTTATAGGTAGTCAAATACATTGGATTGTTACATATTTTGACCCTAGAAGAGTAACATAGCTGTTTACTGCTTCGATTCAATGTTTTCTCTCAGTTTTAGCCTGTTTTCTCGGTTTTAGCCTATTTTGGGATAAAACGGGTTTAAGTGGTGTCTAAACACTCCAAATTCAACCCAAACTCTTAAAATTAGTCGAATAAATTCGATTGTTACAAATTCTGCCCCTAGAAACAGTAACAAAGCCGTTTATTGCTTTGAATCAACGTTTTCACGGTTTTAGCCTATTTTGGGACAAAATAGGTAAAAGTGGTGTCTAAACACTCCAAATTCAACCCAAACTCTTATGACTAGTCAAATACATTGGATTGTCACACATTCTGACCCTAGAAACAGTAACAAAGCCGTTTACTGCTTTGAATCAACGTTTTCACGGTTTTAGCCTATTTTGGGACAAAATAGGTAAAAGTGGTGTCTAAACACTCCAAATTCAACCCAAACTCTTATGACTAGTCAAATACATTGGATTGTTACACATTCTGCCCCTAGAAACAGTAACAAAGCTGTTTACTGTTACATATTTTGACCCTAGAAGAGTAACATAGCTGTTGACTGCTTCGATTCAATGTTTTCTCTCAGTTTTAGCCGGTTTTCTCGGTTTTAGCCTATTTTGGGATAAAACGGGTTTAAGTGGTGTCTAAACACTCCAAATTCATCCCAAACTCTTATAATTAGTCATATGCATTGGATTGTCACACATTCTGACCCTAGAAACAGTAACAAAGCCGTTTACTGCTTTGAATCAACGTTTTCACGGTTTTAGCCTATTTTGGGACAAAATAGGTGAAAGTGGTGTCAAAACACTCCAAATTCAACCCAAACTCTTATAAGTAGTCAAATACATTGGATTGTGACATATTTTGACCCCTAGAAGAGTAACATAGCTGTTTACTGCTTCGATTCAATGTTTTCTCTCAGTTTTAGCCTGTTTTCTCGGTTTTAGCCTATTTTGGGATAAAACGGGTTTAAGTGGTGTCTAAACACTCCAAATTCATCCCAAACTCTTACAATTAGTCATATGCATTGGATTGTCACACATTCTGACCCTAGAAACAGTAACAAAGCCGTTTACTGCTTCGAATCAACGTTTTCACGGTTTTAGCCTATTTTGGGACAAAATAGGTAAAAGTGGTGTCTAAACACTCCAGATTCAACCCAAACTCTTATAACTAGTCAAATACATTGGATTGTTACACATTCTGCCCCTAGAAATAGTAACAAAGCTGTTTACTGCTTCGAATCAACGTTTTCTCCGTATTAGCCTATTTTGGGACAAAATAGGTAAAAGTGGTGTCAAAACACTCCAAATTCAACCCAAACTCTTATAGGTAGTCAAATACATTGGATTGTTTCATATTTTGACCCAAGAAGAGTAACTTAGCTGTTTACTGCTTCGATTCAATGTTTTCTCTCAGTTTTAGCCTGTTTTCTCGGTTTTAGCCTATTTTGGGATAAAACGGGTTTAAGTGGTGTCTAAACACTCCAAATTCATCCCAAACTCTTACAATTAGTCATATGCATTGGATTGTCACACATTCTGACCCTAGAAACAGTAACAAAGCCGTTTACTGCTTCGAATCAACGTTTTCACGGTTTTAGCCTATTTTGGGACAAAATAGGTAAAAGTGGTGTCTAAACACTCCAGATTCAACCCAAACTCTTATAACTAGTCAAATACATTGGATTGTTACACATTCTGCCCCTAGAAATAGTAACAAAGCTGTTTACTGCTTCGAATCAACGTTTTCTCCGTATTAGCCTATTTTGGGACAAAATAGGTAAAAGTGGTGTCAAAACACTCCAAATTCAACCCAAACTCTTATAGGTAGTCAAATACATTGGATTGTTTCATATTTTGACCCAAGAAGAGTAACTTAGCTGTTTACTGCTTCGATTCAATGTTTTCTCTCAGTTTTAGCCTGTTTTCTCGGTTTTAGCCTATTTTGGGATAAAACGGGTTTAAGTGGTGTCTAAACACTCCAAATTCATCCCAAACTCTTACAATTAGTCATATGCATTGGATTGTCACACATTCTGACCCTAGAAACAGTAACAAAGCCGGTTACTCCTTTGAATCAATGTTTTCACGGTTTTAGCCTATTTTGGGACAAAATAGGTGAAAGTGGTGTCAAAACACTCCAAATTCAACCCAAACTCTTATAAGTAGTCAAATACATTGGATTGTTACATATTTTGACCCCTAGAAAGAGTAACATAGCTGTTTACTGTTTCGAATCAATGTTTTCTCTCAGTTTTAGCCTGTTTTCTCGGTTTTAGCCTATTTTGGGATAAAACGGGTTTAAGTGGTGTCTAAACACTCCAAATTCAACCCAAACTCTTATAACTAGTCAAATACATTGGATTGATACACATTCTGCCACTAGAAACAGTAACAAAGCTGTTTACTGCTTCGAATCAACGTTTTCTCGGTTTTAGCCTATTTTGGGACAAAATAGATAAAAGTGGTGTCAAAACACTCCAAATTCAACCCAAACTCTTATAACTAGTCAAATACATTGGATTGTTACAAATTTTGACCCTAGAAGAGTAACATAGCTGTTTACTGCTTCGGTTCAATGTTTTCTCTCAGTTTTAGCCTGTTTTCTCGGTTTTAGCCTATTTTGGGATAAAACGGGTTTAAGTGGTGTCTAAACACTCCAAATTCAACCCAAACTCTTATAACTAGTCAAATACATTGGATTGATACACATTCTGACCCTAGAAACAGTAACAAAGCCGTTTACTGCTTTGAATCAACGTTTTCACGGTTTTAGCCTATTTTGGGACAAAATAGGTAAAAGTGGTGTCTAAACACTCCAAATTCAACCCAAACTCTTATGACTAGTCAAATACATTGGATTGTTACACATTCTGCCCCTAGAAACAGTAACAAAGCTGTTTACTGTTACATATTTTGACCCTAGAAGAGTAACATAGCTGTTGACTGCTTCGATTCAATGTTTTCTCTCAGTTTTAGCCGGTTTTCTCGGTTTTAGCCTATTTTGGGATAAAACGGGTTTAAGTGGTGCCTAAACACTCCAAATTCATCCCAAACTCTTATAATTAGTCATATGCATTGGATTGTCACACATTCTGACCCTAGAAACAGTAACAAAGCCGTTTACTGCTTTGAATCAACGTTTTCACGGTTTTAGCCTATTTTGGGACAAAATAGGTGAAAGTGGTGTCAAAACACTCCAAATTCAACCCAAACTCTTATAAGTAGTCAAATACATTGGATTGTGACATATTTTGACCCCTAGAAGAGTAACATAGCTGTTTACTGCTTCGATTCAATGTTTTCTCTCAGTTTTAGCCTGTTTTCTCGGTTTTAGCCTATTTTGGGATAAAACGGGTTTAAGTGGTGTCTAAACACTCCAAATTCAACCCAAACTCTTATAACTAGTCAAATACATTGGATTGATAGACATTCTGACCCTAGAAACAGTAACAAAGCTGTTTACTGCTTCGAATCAACGTTTTCTCGGTTTTAGCCTATTTTGGGACAAAATAGGTAAAAGTGGTGTCTAAACACTCCAAATTCAACCCAAACTCTTATAACTAGTCAAATACATTGGATTGTTACACATTCTGCCCCTAGAAATAGTAACAAAGCTGTTTACTGCTTCGAATCAACGTTTTCTCCGTATTAGCCTATTTTGGGACAAAATAGGTAAAAGTGGTGTCAAAACACTCCAAATTCAACCCAAACTCTTATAGGTAGTCAAATACATTGGATTGTTTCATATTTTGACCCAAGAAGAGTAACTTAGCTGTTTACTGCTTCGATTCAATGTTTTCTCTCAGTTTTAGCCTGTTTTCTCGGTTTTAGCCTATTTTGGGATAAAACGGGTTTAAGTGGTGTCTAAACACTCCAAATTCATCCCAAACTCTTACAATTAGTCATATGCATTGGATTGTCACACATTCTGACCCTAGAAACAGTAACAAAGCCGGTTACTCCTTTGAATCAATGTTTTCACGGTTTTAGCCTATTTTGGGACAAAATAGGTGAAAGTGGTGTCAAAACACTCCAAATTCAACCCAAACTCTTATAAGTAGTCAAATACATTGGATTGTTACATATTTTGACCCCTAGAAAGAGTAACATAGCTGTTTACTGTTTCGAATCAATGTTTTCTCTCAGTTTTAGCCTGTTTTCTCGGTTTTAGCCTATTTTGGGATAAAACGGGTTTAAGTGGTGTCTAAACACTCCAAATTCAACCCAAACTCTTATAACTAGTCAAATACATTGGATTGATACACATTCTGCCCCTAGAAACAGTAACAAAGCTGTTTACTGCTTCGAATCAACGTTTTCTCGGTTTTAGCCTATTTTGGGACAAAATAGATAAAAGTGGTGTCAAAACACTCCAAATTCAACCCAAACTCTTATAACTAGTCAAATACATTGGATTGTTACAAATTTTGACCCTAGAAGAGTAACATAGCTGTTTACTGCTTCGGTTCAATGTTTTCTCTCAGTTTTAGCCTGTTTTCTCGGTTTTAGCCTATTTTGGGATAAAACGGGTTTAAGTGGTGTCTAAACACTCCAAATTCAACCCAAACTCTTATAACTAGTCAAATACATTGGATTGATAGACATTCTGACCCTAGAAACAGTAACAAAGCTGTTTACTGCTTCGAATCAACGTTTTCTCGGTTTTAGCCTATTTTGGGACAAAATAGGTAAAAGTGGTGTCTAAACACTCCAAATTCAACCCAAACTCTTATAACTAGTCAAATACATTGGATTGTTACACATTCTGCCCCTAGAAATAGTAACAAAGCTGTTTACTGCTTCGAATCAACGTTTTCTCCGTATTAGCCTATTTTGGGACAAAATAGGTAAAAGTGGTGTCAAAACACTCCAAATTCAGCCCAAACTCTTATAGGTAGTCAAATACATTGGATTGTTACATATTTTGACCCTAGAAGAGTAACATAGCTGTTTACTGCTTCGATTCAATGTTTTCTCTCAGTTTTAGCCTGTTTTCTCGGTTTTAGCCTATTTTGGGATAAAACGGGTTTAAGTGGTGTCTAAACACTCCAAATTCAACCCAAACTCTTATAACTAGTCAAATACATTGGATTGATACACATTCTGCCCCTAGAAATAGTAACAAAGCTGTTTACTGCTTCGAATCAACGTTTTCTCGGTTTTAGCCTATTTTGGGACAAAATAGGTAAAAGTGGTGTCTAAACACTCCAAATTCAACCCAAACTCTTATAACTAGTCAAATACATTGGATTGTTACACATTCTGCCCCTAGAAATAGTAACAAAGCTGTTTACTGCTTCGAATCAACGTTTTCTCCGTATTAGCCTATTTTGGGACAAAATAGGTAAAAGTGGTGTCAAAACACTCCAAATTCAACCCAAACTCTTATAGGTAGTCAAATACATTGGATTGTTACATATTTTGACCCTAGAAGAGTAACATAGCTGTTTACTGCTTCGATTCAATGTTTTCTCTCAGTTTTAGCCTGTTTTCTCGGTTTTAGCCTATTTTGGGATAAAACGGGTTTAAGTGGTGTCTAAACACTCCAAATTCAACCCAAACTCTTATAACTAGTCAAATACATTGGATTGATACACATTCTGACCCTAGAAACAGTAACAAAGCCGTTTACTGCTTCGAATCAACGTTTTCTCCGTATTAGCCTATTTTGGGACAAAATAGGTAAAAGTGGTGTCTAAACACTCCAAATTCATCCCAAACTCTTACAATTAGTCATATGCATTGGATTGTCACATATTCTGACCCTAGAAACAGTAACAAAGCCGTTTACTGCTTTGAATCAACGTTTTCACGGTTTTAGCTTATTTTGGGACAAAATAGGTAAAAGTGGTGTCTAAACACTCCAAATTCAACCAAAACTCTTAAAATTAGTCAAATAAATTCGATTGTTACAAATTCTGCCCCTAGAAACAGTAACAAAGCCGTTTACTGCTTCGAATCAACGTTTTCTCGGTTTTAACCTATTTTGGGACAAAATAGGTAAAAGTGGTGTCTAAACACTCCAAATTCAACCCAAACTCTTATAACTAGTCAAATACATTGGATTGTTACACATTCTGCCCCTAGAAATAGTAACAAAGCTGTTTACTGCTTCGAATCAACGTTTTCTCCGTATTAGCCTATTTTGGGACAAAATAGGTAAAAGTGGTGTCAAAACACTCCAAATTCAACCCAAACTCTTATAGGTAGTCAAATACATTGGATTGTTACATATTTTGACCCTAGAAGAGTAACATAGCTGTTTACTGCTTCGATTCAATGTTTTCTCTCAGTTTTAGCCTGTTTTCTCGGTTTTAGCCTATTTTGGGATAAAACGGGTTTAAGTGGTGTCTAAACACTCCAAATTCAACCCAAACTCTTAAAATTAGTCGAATAAATTCGATTGTTACAAATTCTGCCCCTAGAAACAGTAACAAAGCCGTTTATTGCTTTGAATCAACGTTTTCACGGTTTTAGCCTATTTTGGGACAAAATAGGTAAAAGTGGTGTCTAAACACTCCAAATTCAACCCAAACTCTTATGACTAGTCAAATACATTGGATTGTCACACATTCTGACCCTAGAAACAGTAACAAAGCCGTTTACTGCTTTGAATCAACGTTTTCACGGTTTTAGCCTATTTTGGGACAAAATAGGTAAAAGTGGTGTCTAAACACTCCAAATTCAACCCAAACTCTTATGACTAGTCAAATACATTGGATTGTTACACATTCTGCCCCTAGAAACAGTAACAAAGCTGTTTACTGTTACATATTTTGACCCTAGAAGAGTAACATAGCTGTTGACTGCTTCGATTCAATGTTTTCTCTCAGTTTTAGCCGGTTTTCTCGGTTTTAGCCTATTTTGGGATAAAACGGGTTTAAGTGGTGTCTAAACACTCCAAATTCATCCCAAACTCTTATAATTAGTCATATGCATTGGATTGTCACACATTCTGACCCTAGAAACAGTAACAAAGCCGTTTACTGCTTTGAATCAACGTTTTCACGGTTTTAGCCTATTTTGGGACAAAATAGGTGAAAGTGGTGTCAAAACACTCCAAATTCAACCCAAACTCTTATAAGTAGTCAAATACATTGGATTGTGACATATTTTGACCCCTAGAAGAGTAACATAGCTGTTTACTGCTTCGATTCAATGTTTTCTCTCAGTTTTAGCCTGTTTTCTCGGTTTTAGCCTATTTTGGGATAAAACGGGTTTAAGTGGTGTCTAAACACTCCAAATTCATCCCAAACTCTTACAATTAGTCATATGCATTGGATTGTCACACATTCTGACCCTAGAAACAGTAACAAAGCCGTTTACTGCTTCGAATCAACGTTTTCACGGTTTTAGCCTATTTTGGGACAAAATAGGTAAAAGTGGTGTCTAAACACTCCAGATTCAACCCAAACTCTTATAACTAGTCAAATACATTGGATTGTTACACATTCTGCCCCTAGAAATAGTAACAAAGCTGTTTACTGCTTCGAATCAACGTTTTCTCCGTATTAGCCTATTTTGGGACAAAATAGGTAAAAGTGGTGTCAAAACACTCCAAATTCAACCCAAACTCTTATAGGTAGTCAAATACATTGGATTGTTTCATATTTTGACCCAAGAAGAGTAACTTAGCTGTTTACTGCTTCGATTCAATGTTTTCTCTCAGTTTTAGCCTGTTTTCTCGGTTTTAGCCTATTTTGGGATAAAACGGGTTTAAGTGGTGTCTAAACACTCCAAATTCATCCCAAACTCTTACAATTAGTCATATGCATTGGATTGTCACACATTCTGACCCTAGAAACAGTAACAAAGCCGGTTACTCCTTTGAATCAATGTTTTCACGGTTTTAGCCTATTTTGGGACAAAATAGGTGAAAGTGGTGTCAAAACACTCCAAATTCAACCCAAACTCTTATAAGTAGTCAAATACATTGGATTGTTACATATTTTGACCCCTAGAAAGAGTAACATAGCTGTTTACTGTTTCGAATCAATGTTTTCTCTCAGTTTTAGCCTGTTTTCTCGGTTTTAGCCTATTTTGGGATAAAACGGGTTTAAGTGGTGTCTAAACACTCCAAATTCAACCCAAACTCTTATAACTAGTCAAATACATTGGATTGATACACATTCTGCCCCTAGAAACAGTAACAAAGCTGTTTACTGCTTCGAATCAACGTTTTCTCGGTTTTAGCCTATTTTGGGACAAAATAGATAAAAGTGGTGTCAAAACACTCCAAATTCAACCCAAACTCTTATAACTAGTCAAATACATTGGATTGTTACAAATTTTGACCCTAGAAGAGTAACATAGCTGTTTACTGCTTCGGTTCAATGTTTTCTCTCAGTTTTAGCCTGTTTTCTCGGTTTTAGCCTATTTTGGGATAAAACGGGTTTAAGTGGTGTCTAAACACTCCAAATTCAACCCAAACTCTTATAACTAGTCAAATACATTGGATTGATAGACATTCTGACCCTAGAAACAGTAACAAAGCTGTTTACTGCTTCGAATCAACGTTTTCTCGGTTTTAGCCTATTTTGGGACAAAATAGGTAAAAGTGGTGTCTAAACACTCCAAATTCAACCCAAACTCTTATAACTAGTCAAATACATTGGATTGTTACACATTCTGCCCCTAGAAATAGTAACAAAGCTGTTTACTGCTTCGAATCAACGTTTTCTCCGTATTAGCCTATTTTGGGACAAAATAGGTAAAAGTGGTGTCAAAACACTCCAAATTCAGCCCAAACTCTTATAGGTAGTCAAATACATTGGATTGTTACATATTTTGACCCTAGAAGAGTAACATAGCTGTTTACTGCTTCGATTCAATGTTTTCTCTCAGTTTTAGCCTGTTTTCTCGGTTTTAGCCTATTTTGGGATAAAACGGGTTTAAGTGGTGTCTAAACACTCCAAATTCAACCCAAACTCTTATAACTAGTCAAATACATTGGATTGATACACATTCTGCCCCTAGAAATAGTAACAAAGCTGTTTACTGCTTCGAATCAACGTTTTCTCGGTTTTAGCCTATTTTGGGACAAAATAGGTAAAAGTGGTGTCTAAACACTCCAAATTCAACCCAAACTCTTATAACTAGTCAAATACATTGGATTGTTACACATTCTGCCCCTAGAAATAGTAACAAAGCTGTTTACTGCTTCGAATCAACGTTTTCTCCGTATTAGCCTATTTTGGGACAAAATAGGTAAAAGTGGTGTCAAAACACTCCAAATTCAACCCAAACTCTTATAGGTAGTCAAATACATTGGATTGTTACATATTTTGACCCTAGAAGAGTAACATAGCTGTTTACTGCTTCGATTCAATGTTTTTATTAGAGAGTAAGGAGGAAGAGAGAGGAGAGGCCGGTAAGGCCGAGCCTTGGAAGAAGAGAAGAAAGGCCGGAAAGGCCATGTAAAGGCCGGTAAGGCCATGTCCGTGTCCGTGAGCGACCATGTACCGTGTCCGGTACCATGTACCGTGTCCGTGAACGGACCCATGTCCGGTGAGCGGCCAGTTAGGCCGTGAACACGATGAAGAGAAGGCCCGTCCGTACAGGCCCGTCCGTACAGGCCCGTCCGTACAGGCCCGTCCGTACAGGCCCGTCCGTACGATGAAGAGAAGGCCCGTCCGTACGATGAAGAGAAGGCCCGTCCGTACGGTCTCGGCCCTTAGGCCTGCGCTCGGTCCAGTAGATAGAGAGGCCGAGTTTGAGAGGAGGAAAACGAGGCCTTACAAGGGAGAGGCCCATAAAGAAGAAGAAAGGAAATCCCACAAGGAAGGGAAGAAGGATCCAATGGCCACAAGGGAAGGAGATCTAACGGTCACAAGGCATGGAAGGGAAGGAGATCACGTGTAGCTTTGGTTGGGAAGCATAGCGAGTCAACCAAAGACAAGGAGCTGTCCCTTTCATCTCTCCTTTGAATCCCTTGTGTGCCTAACGGCTCTATGCCTTTGTTCTCCTATATTAAGATGTGTAATTTCTCATATATGTAACAATCACAATATTATTCAATAGAAGAGAAACCGATTTCCTCTCTATACTTGTGTTCTTGTTTCATATTAACAATGTAGAGAGTTTAGGATTAGCGGTTAGGGGCTGCCCTTAAGGCAGCCTATTCTCTTCTCAAATCCACCTAAACTCTTCTTATTTACTGCTTTACTTAGCCTAGATTACTGATTCTTAATCCTCCTTCTCCTAAGTACACAAACTCTAAGTGTTGTGATACTAGAAGAGGATAAGTCTCAAACTAGTGCTTCTCCTAGTTAGGATCCGCTTACTCTCTAGTATTTGGGTTCTATCTAGCTTGTTTATGGGGAGTTCATCACAAGTTGATGTTCTCTCCTCCCCCTTGAGAATGAGTTAGTTTGTTGTGGGTAAAGGGGGATTCATTCACCAAGTGTTTGTCTACCCTCTCTTGTGAGCTTTGTCTCATAAATCCCAACATGGTATCAGAGCAGGTTCTGTTCTTGGTGATTTAAACTCATTCTCAAAGTCGTTTTCTTAGGAGTTAGCTTAGTTAAAGTTTTAGACTTTGCTTAGGTGTTAAATCGCTTAGCTTAGTTTCTTTAAAGCTTTAATTTTGCTTTTGTTGATTAAATCGATTCTCTAGCAGCTCATTGTTGAGTAAGCTTGGTCTCTTGTCTTGTTAGAATTTGTAGACCAAGTGTGTGGAAAGAAATCGATTTTACAAGCCCCATCCTTAAGCTTTACCGATTTGGTAATAGCTTTGTTTATTTTGGGATGTGTGGGAAGTGATGAACCATTGAGCAAATTGTGTTGTTCATGGTGAGGATTCACGGTTCTTGTGTGCTTGTATGAGCCACGAAATTCTTAGGATTTAGCTCTCTTAGGATTTAGTTAATTTTCCTCTAAAGGTTTAATTTTGCTTTTGTTAAATTTCCTTTAAAGGCTTAATTACTAAATCGCTACTTCTTCTTCTCAATGTTGAGAAAGCTTTGTTTCTGGCCCTATGGTGTGTCCAGATTCAAGCTTGAAGAAGAGAGAGATCTTAATTTTCGCATCTCATGTCCGCTTGGTCAACTAGACTAAAGCTGTTCAAAGATGCATTCTTTTAACCGTTGGACAATAGGTTGTTCCAAAGGCTTTTGTTGTTTCTTCTTTGCTTGGGACCACGAAAAACATCTTCTATATGTTATTTTCGTGGATCTAAAGCCTTAAGATCTTGGAGAACACTTTGTTTAAGTGATTCTACCATGAGTTAGGTCCAAACCGTTGGAGAAATTAATTTTCCAAACGGTCCATGTGTTTCAGCCATTAAAGCACCAAAGTCTTGTTGAATGTTGGATGCTCTTGGCTGTCAAAGCTTCTGCAAACTCAAGAAAACAGAGTATAACTCTGTCCATAAGAACTCTTGAGCAAATTCTCTATTCTACTCTCCACTCACCTTATACTTCCGCCCATATACTCTACTATACTCTATACTCTTGGTTACTAATTCTCTGGTTACTTATTCTCTAAATTCTATTTTATTTTCAGTAATATTCTATATTCTCTATTCTCTAATCTCTAACAATCTCTTGTTTAGAATCTGTTCCATTGAATTTGGTTTCAGCTTCAGCCTTGAAGATTGTGTGGAGCTCGCCTACTATCTCAAGAAGAAGAAGTGGCGAGGTTGAAGGCTACAAGATAGCCATGAGGAGAGCGCAGCACAATGCCTGGAGTTAGAACCAAGGGCCACCAAGTCTTTGTTAAGCTGGTGGAAGGTGATGAATCAGTCCAAGAGCATGTGTGTTAGTGCCAAGTTGTTGATCGGATGTGCACAATGGTCTTTAGGAAAGGTGATGCACAAGGTTTCAACTGTTGATTGGATGTGCACAAGAACGGTGATGCACAAGGCTTCAACTGAGGTGATGAGGTTTCAGCCCATCATCAAGTAAAGGTTACGGGGGAGATCAAGTGACTTCAGACCGTACCTCACAGATTCTGCTCGGCCACAAGCAAAAGTCTTTACTTAAAGCTCAGCCGAAGCGTCTCAAAGATCGACTCGGACGAAACCCTTCCACTGCGATTCGGCTTCCGCGTTCTTCATTAAAGTTCGAGACCACAGAGTCATCTTGCCAGTGGAAGTGGAATCATACCAATCCGAGCAGCCGTTCGAAAGTTATGTCCGATTCAGTGGGCATGTATCAGTCTGACAGATAAAACTGGCCGGGTTTAAAAACCATGGTTAGAGAAGCGGTCTCAAGGAGGAATTCCAAACCGCATCAGTGATCAACTCTCTCCTTCCTATCCATCAAAACACCATAAAGGCTGTGCTCTAAACTCTACTCTATTTAAATTTCTTAAATTCATTACCTTAGCTTCATTACTAGTCTTTACTCTTTAATATGTTCTCTTAAATGGTCACACTTTTAGAAATTTTCTTTGATATTCCTCATAGCAAACACTTATTCTTTTCTTCTTTATCACTTGTTTAAGGGGTAAAGGAGACTATGAGAGCCTCAAAGAAACTCTAAAGGCGCAAGGATGGAGATCATAAGGAATGTGCTAAAGGCAAGGTGGGCTAAGGAGTAGGAGCGGTTCAAATCATGAAGAGAAGGGAGCTAGTTCTTTGCAAACCAAGGTCAAGGGACATCATGGATAGTGGAGTCTATACTCTTTTTCCCTTAACAAAGTTTTATCCCAAGAGGTTTTCTTTGTTGAGGTTTTTAATGAGGTAGATGACACTAGTCCACCCTTGATCTTTGGTCCCCATGGTGCCCTGCAGATCAAGCGTGCGGGGGAGTATTAGAGAGTAAGGAGGAAGAGAGAGGAGAGGCCGGTAAGGCCGAGCCTTGGAAGAAGAGAAGAAAGGCCGGAAAGGCCATGTAAAGGCCGGTAAGGCCATGTCCGTGTCCGTGAGCGACCATGTACCGTGTCCGGTACCATGTACCGTGTCCGTGAACGGACCCATGTCCGGTGAGCGGCCAGTTAGGCCGTGAACACGATGAAGAGAAGGCCCGTCCGTACAGGCCCGTCCGTACAGGCCCGTCCGTACAGGCCCGTCCGTACAGGCCCGTCCGTACGATGAAGAGAAGGCCCGTCCGTACGATGAAGAGAAGGCCCGTCCGTACGGTCTCGGCCCTTAGGCCTGCGCTCGGTCCAGTAGATAGAGAGGCCGAGTTTGAGAGGAGGAAAACGAGGCCTTACAAGGGAGAGGCCCATAAAGAAGAAGAAAGGAAATCCCACAAGGAAGGGAAGAAGGATCCAATGGCCACAAGGGAAGGAGATCTAACGGTCACAAGGCATGGAAGGGAAGGAGATCACGTGTAGCTTTGGTTGGGAAGCATAGCGAGTCAACCAAAGACAAGGAGCTGTCCCTTTCATCTCTCCTTTGAATCCCTTGTGTGCCTAACGGCTCTATGCCTTTGTTCTCCTATATTAAGATGTGTAATTTCTCATATATGTAACAATCACAATATTATTCAATAGAAGAGAAACCGATTTCCTCTCTATACTTGTGTTCTTGTTTCATATTAACAATGTAGAGAGTTTAGGATTAGCGGTTAGGGGCTGCCCTTAAGGCAGCCTATTCTCTTCTCAAATCCACCTAAACTCTTCTTATTTACTGCTTTACTTAGCCTAGATTACTGATTCTTAATCCTCCTTCTCCTAAGGCCGGAAAGGCCATGTAAAGGCCGGTAAGGCCATGTCCGTGTCCGTGAGCGACCATGTACCGTGTCCGGTACCATGTACCGTGTCCGGTACCATGTACCGTGTCCGTGAACGGACCCATGTCCGGTGAGCGGCCAGTTAGGCCGTGAACACGATGAAGAGAAGGCCCGTCCGTACAGGCCCGTCCGTACAGGCCCGTCCGTACAGGCCCGTCCGTACGATGAAGAGAAGGCCCGTCCGTACGATGAAGAGAAGGCCCGTCCGTACGGTCTCGGCCCTTAGGCCTGCGCTCGGTCCAGTAGATAGAGAGGCCGAGTTTGAGAGGAGGAAAACGAGGCCTTACAAGGGAGAGGCCCATAAAGAAGAAGAAAGGAAATCCCACAAGGAAGGGAAGAAGGATCCAATGGCCACAAGGGAAGGAGATCTAACGGTCACAAGGCATGGAAGGGAAGGAGATCACGTGTAGCTTTGGTTGGGAAGCATAGCGAGTCAACCAAAGACAAGGAGCTGTCCCTTTCATCTCTCCTTTGAATCCCTTGTGTGCCTAACGGCTCTATGCCTTTGTTCTCCTATATTAAGATGTGTAATTTCTCATATATGTAACAATCACAATATTATTCAATAGAAGAGAAACCGATTTCCTCTCTATACTTGTGTTCTTGTTTCATATTAACAATGTAGAGAGTTTAGGATTAGCGGTTAGGGGCTGCCCTTAAGGCAGCCTATTCTCTTCTCAAATCCACCTAAACTCTTCTTATTTACTGCTTTACTTAGCCTAGATTACTGATTCTTAATCCTCCTTCTCCTAAGTACACAAACTCTAAGTGTTGTGATACTAGAAGAGGATAAGTCTCAAACTAGTGCTTCTCCTAGTTAGGATCCGCTTACTCTCTAGTATTTGGGTTCTATCTAGCTTGTTTATGGGGAGTTCATCACAAGTTGATGTTCTCTCCTCCCCCTTGAGAATGAGTTAGTTTGTTGTGGGTAAAGGGGGATTCATTCACCAAGTGTTTGTCTACCCTCTCTTGTGAGCTTTGTCTCATAAATCCCAACAGTTTTCTCTCAGTTTTAGCCTGTTTTCTCGGTTTTAGCCTATTTTGGGATAAAACGGGTTTAAGTGGTGTCTAAACACTCCAAATTCAACCCAAACTCTTATAACTAGTCAAATACATTGGATTGATACACATTCTGACCCTAGAAACAGTAACAAAGCCGTTTACTGCTTCGAATCAACGTTTTCTCCGTATTAGCCTATTTTGGGACAAAATAGGTAAAAGTGGTGTCTAAACACTCCAAATTCATCCCAAACTCTTACAATTAGTCATATGCATTGGATTGTCACATATTCTGACCCTAGAAACAGTAACAAAGCCGTTTACTGCTTTGAATCAACGTTTTCACGGTTTTAGCTTATTTTGGGACAAAATAGGTAAAAGTGGTGTCTAAACACTCCAAATTCAACCAAAACTCTTAAAATTAGTCAAATAAATTCGATTGTTACAAATTCTGCCCCTAGAAACAGTAACAAAGCCGTTTACTGCTTCGAATCAACGTTTTCTCGGTTTTAACCTATTTTGGGACAAAATAGGTAAAAGTGGTGTCTAAACACTCCAAATTCAACCCAAACTCTTATAACTAGTCAAATACATTGGATTGTTACACATTCTGCCCCTAGAAATAGTAACAAAGCTGTTTACTGCTTCGAATCAACGTTTTCTCCGTATTAGCCTATTTTGGGACAAAATAGGTAAAAGTGGTGTCAAAACACTCCAAATTCAACCCAAACTCTTATAGGTAGTCAAATACATTGGATTGTTACATATTTTGACCCTAGAAGAGTAACATAGCTGTTTACTGCTTCGATTCAATGTTTTCTCTCAGTTTTAGCCTGTTTTCTCGGTTTTAGCCTATTTTGGGATAAAACGGGTTTAAGTGGTGTCTAAACACTCCAAATTCAACCCAAACTCTTAAAATTAGTCGAATAAATTCGATTGTTACAAATTCTGCCCCTAGAAACAGTAACAAAGCCGTTTATTGCTTTGAATCAACGTTTTCACGGTTTTAGCCTATTTTGGGACAAAATAGGTAAAAGTGGTGTCTAAACACTCCAAATTCAACCCAAACTCTTATGACTAGTCAAATACATTGGATTGTCACACATTCTGACCCTAGAAACAGTAACAAAGCCGTTTACTGCTTTGAATCAACGTTTTCACGGTTTTAGCCTATTTTGGGACAAAATAGGTAAAAGTGGTGTCTAAACACTCCAAATTCAACCCAAACTCTTATGACTAGTCAAATACATTGGATTGTTACACATTCTGCCCCTAGAAACAGTAACAAAGCTGTTTACTGTTACATATTTTGACCCTAGAAGAGTAACATAGCTGTTGACTGCTTCGATTCAATGTTTTCTCTCAGTTTTAGCCGGTTTTCTCGGTTTTAGCCTATTTTGGGATAAAACGGGTTTAAGTGGTGTCTAAACACTCCAAATTCATCCCAAACTCTTATAATTAGTCATATGCATTGGATTGTCACACATTCTGACCCTAGAAACAGTAACAAAGCCGTTTACTGCTTTGAATCAACGTTTTCACGGTTTTAGCCTATTTTGGGACAAAATAGGTGAAAGTGGTGTCAAAACACTCCAAATTCAACCCAAACTCTTATAAGTAGTCAAATACATTGGATTGTGACATATTTTGACCCCTAGAAGAGTAACATAGCTGTTTACTGCTTCGATTCAATGTTTTCTCTCAGTTTTAGCCTGTTTTCTCGGTTTTAGCCTATTTTGGGATAAAACGGGTTTAAGTGGTGTCTAAACACTCCAAATTCATCCCAAACTCTTACAATTAGTCATATGCATTGGATTGTCACACATTCTGACCCTAGAAACAGTAACAAAGCCGTTTACTGCTTCGAATCAACGTTTTCACGGTTTTAGCCTATTTTGGGACAAAATAGGTAAAAGTGGTGTCTAAACACTCCAGATTCAACCCAAACTCTTATAACTAGTCAAATACATTGGATTGTTACACATTCTGCCCCTAGAAATAGTAACAAAGCTGTTTACTGCTTCGAATCAACGTTTTCTCCGTATTAGCCTATTTTGGGACAAAATAGGTAAAAGTGGTGTCAAAACACTCCAAATTCAACCCAAACTCTTATAGGTAGTCAAATACATTGGATTGTTTCATATTTTGACCCAAGAAGAGTAACTTAGCTGTTTACTGCTTCGATTCAATGTTTTCTCTCAGTTTTAGCCTGTTTTCTCGGTTTTAGCCTATTTTGGGATAAAACGGGTTTAAGTGGTGTCTAAACACTCCAAATTCATCCCAAACTCTTACAATTAGTCATATGCATTGGATTGTCACACATTCTGACCCTAGAAACAGTAACAAAGCCGGTTACTCCTTTGAATCAATGTTTTCACGGTTTTAGCCTATTTTGGGACAAAATAGGTGAAAGTGGTGTCAAAACACTCCAAATTCAACCCAAACTCTTATAAGTAGTCAAATACATTGGATTGTTACATATTTTGACCCCTAGAAAGAGTAACATAGCTGTTTACTGTTTCGAATCAATGTTTTCTCTCAGTTTTAGCCTGTTTTCTCGGTTTTAGCCTATTTTGGGATAAAACGGGTTTAAGTGGTGTCTAAACACTCCAAATTCAACCCAAACTCTTATAACTAGTCAAATACATTGGATTGATACACATTCTGCCCCTAGAAACAGTAACAAAGCTGTTTACTGCTTCGAATCAACGTTTTCTCGGTTTTAGCCTATTTTGGGACAAAATAGATAAAAGTGGTGTCAAAACACTCCAAATTCAACCCAAACTCTTATAACTAGTCAAATACATTGGATTGTTACAAATTTTGACCCTAGAAGAGTAACATAGCTGTTTACTGCTTCGGTTCAATGTTTTCTCTCAGTTTTAGCCTGTTTTCTCGGTTTTAGCCTATTTTGGGATAAAACGGGTTTAAGTGGTGTCTAAACACTCCAAATTCAACCCAAACTCTTATAACTAGTCAAATACATTGGATTGATAGACATTCTGACCCTAGAAACAGTAACAAAGCTGTTTACTGCTTCGAATCAACGTTTTCTCGGTTTTAGCCTATTTTGGGACAAAATAGGTAAAAGTGGTGTCTAAACACTCCAAATTCAACCCAAACTCTTATAACTAGTCAAATACATTAGATTGTTACACATTCTGCCCCTAGAAATAGTAACAAAGCTGTTTACTGCTTCGAATCAACGTTTTCTCCGTATTAGCCTATTTTGGGACAAAATAGGTAAAAGTGGTGTCAAAACACTCCCAATTCAGCCCAAACTCTTATAGGTAGTCAAATACATTGGATTGTTACATATTTTGACCCTAGAAGAGTAACATAGCTGTTTACTGCTTCGATTCAATGTTTTCTCTCAGTTTTAGCCTGTTTTCTCGGTTTTAGCCTATTTTGGGATAAAACGGGTTTAAGTGGTGTCTAAACACTCCAAATTCAACCCAAACTCTTATAACTAGTCAAATACATAGGATTGATACACATTCTGCCCCTAGAAATAGTAACAAAGCTGTTTACTGCTTCGAATCAACGTTTTCTCGGTTTTAGCCTATTTTGGGACAAAATAGGTAAAAGTGGTGTCTAAACACTCCAAATTCAACCCAAACTCTTATAACTAGTCAAATACATTGGATTGTTACACATTCTGCCCCTAGAAATAGTAACAAAGCTGTTTACTGCTTCGAATCAACGTTTTCTCCGTATTAGCCTATTTTGGGACAAAATAGGTAAAAGTGGTGTCAAAACACTCCAAATTCAACCCAAACTCTTATAGGTAGTCAAATACATTGGATTGTTACATATTTTGACCCTAGAAGAGTAACATAGCTGTTTACTGCTTCGATTCAATGTTTTCTCTCAGTTTTAGCCTGTTTTCTCGGTTTTAGCCTATTTTGGGATAAAACGGGTTTAAGTGGTGTCTAAACACTCCAAATTCAACCCAAACTCTTATAACTAGTCAAATACATTGGATTGATACACATTCTGACCCTAGAAACAGTAACAAAGCCGTTTACTGCTTCGAATCAACGTTTTCTCCGTATTAGCCTATTTTGGGACAAAATAGGTAAAAGTGGTGTCTAAACACTCCAAATTCATCCCAACCTCTTACAATTAGTCATATGCATTGGATTGTCACATATTCTGACCCTAGAAACAGTAACAAAGCCGTTTACTGCTTTGAATCAACGTTTTCACGGTTTTAGCTTATTTTGGGACAAAATAGGTAAAAGTGGTGTCTAAACACTCCAAATTCAACCCAAACTCTTAAAATTAGTCAAATAAATTCGATTGTTACAAATTCTGCCCCTAGAAACAGTAACAAAGCCGTTTACTGCTTCGAATCAACGTTTTCTCGGTTTTAACCTATTTTGGGACAAAATAGGTAAAAGTGGTGTCTAAACACTCCAAATTCAACCCAAACTCTTATAACTAGTCAAATACATTGGATTGTTACACATTCTGCCCCTAGAAATAGTAACAAAGCTGTTTACTGCTTCGAATCAACGTTTTCTCCGTATTAGCCTATTTTGGGACAAAATAGGTAAAAGTGGTGTCAAAACACTCCAAATTCAACCCAAACTCTTATAGGTAGTCAAATACATTGGATTGTTACATATTTTGACCCTAGAAGAGTAACATAGCTGTTTACTGCTTCGATTCAATGTTTTCTCTCAGTTTTAGCCTGTTTTCTCGGTTTTAGCCTATTTTGGGATAAAACGGGTTTAAGTGGTGTCTAAACACTCCAAATTCAACCCAAACTCTTATAACTAGTCAAATACATTGGATTGATACACATTCTGACCCTAGAAACAGTAACAAAGCCGTTTACTGCTTCGAATCAACGTTTTCTCCGTATTAGCCTATTTTGGGACAAAATAGGTAAAAGTGGTGTCTAAACACTCCAAATTCATCCCAACCTCTTACAATTAGTCATATGCATTGGATTGTCACATATTCTGACCCTAGAAACAGTAACAAAGCCGTTTACTGCTTTGAATCAACGTTTTCACGGTTTTAGCTTATTTTGGGACAAAATAGGTAAAAGTGGTGTCTAAACACTCCAAATTCAACCCAAACTCTTAAAATTAGTCAAATAAATTCGATTGTTACAAATTCTGCCCCTAGAAACAGTAACAAAGCCGTTTACTGCTTCGAATCAACGTTTTCTCGGTTTTAACCTATTTTGGGACAAAATAGGTAAAAGTGGTGTCTAAACACTCCAAATTCAACCCAAACTCTTATAACTAGTCAAATACATTGGATTGTTACACATTCTGCCCCTAGAAATAGTAACAAAGCTGTTTACTGCTTCGAATCAACGTTTTCTCCGTATTAGCCTATTTTGGGACAAAATAGGTAAAAGTGGTGTCAAAACACTCCAAATTCAACCCAAACTCTTATAGGTAGTCAAATACATTGGATTGTTACATATTTTGACCCTAGAAGAGTAACATAGCTGTTTACTGCTTCGATTCAATGTTTTCTCTCAGTTTTAGCCTGTTTTCTCGGTTTTAGCCTATTTTGGGATAAAACGGGTTTAAGTGGTGTCTAAACACTCCAAATTCATCCCAAACTCTTACAATTAGTCATATGAATTGGATTGTCACACATTATGACCCTAGAAACAGTAACAAAGCCGGTTACTGCTTTGAATCATTGTTTTCACGGTTTTAGCCTATTTTGGGACAAAATAGGTGAAAGTGGTGTCAAAACACTCCAAATTCAACCCAAACTCTTATAAGTAGTCAAATACATTGGATTGTTACATATTTTGACCCCTAGAAAGAGTAACATAGCTGTTTACTGTTTCGAATCAATGTTTTCTCTCAGTTTTAGCCTGTTTTCTCGGTTTTAGCCTATTTTGGGATAAAACGGGTTTAAGTGGTGTCTAAACACTCCAAATTCAACCCAAACTCTTATAACTAGTCAAATACATTGGATTGATACACATTCTGCCCCTAGAAACAGTAACAAAGCTGTTTACTGCTTCGAATCAACGTTTTCTCGGTTTTAGCCTATTTTGGGACAAAATAGATAAAAATGGTGTCAAAACACTCCAAATTCAACCCAAACTCTTATAACTAGTCAAATACATTGGATTGTTACATATTTTGACCCTACAAGAGTAACATAGCTGTTTACTGCTTCGATTCAATGTTTTCTCTCAGTTTTAGCCTGTTTTCTCGGTTTTAGCCTATTTTGGGATAAAACGGGTTTAAGTGGTGTCTAAACACTCCAAATTCAACCCAAACTCTTATAACTAGTCAAATACATTGGATTGATACACATTCTGACCCTAGAAACAGTAACAAAGCCGTTTACTGCTTCGAATCAACGTTTTCTCCGTATTAGCCTATTTTCGGACAAAATAGGTAAAAGTGGTGTCTAAACACTCCAAATTCAACCCAAACTCTTAAAATTAGTCGAATAAATTCGATTGTTACAAATTCTGCCCCTAGAAACAGTAACAAAGCCGTTTACTGCTTCGAATCAACATTTTCTCGGTTTTAGCCTATTTTGGGACAAAATAGGTAAAAGTGGTGTCTAAACACTCCAAATTCAACCCAAACTCTTATAACTAGTCAAATACATTGGATTGTTACACATTCTGCCCCTAGAAATAGTAACAAAGCTGTTTACTGCTTCGAATCAACGTTTTCTCCGTATTAGCCTATTTTGGGACAAAATAGGTAAAAGTGGTGTCAAAACACTCCAAATTCAACCCAAACTCTTATAGGTAGTCAAATACATTGGATTGTTACACATTCTGCCCCTAGAAACAGTAACAAAGCTGTTTACTGCTTCGAATCAATGTTTTCTCCGTATTAGCCTATTTTGGGACAAAATAGGTAAAAGTGGTGTCAAAACACTCCAAATTCAACCCAAACTCTTAGAAGTAGTCAAATAAATTGGATTGTTACATATTTTGACCCCTAGAAACAGTAACAAAGCCGTTTATTGCTTTGAATCAACGTTTTCACGGTTTTAGCCTATTTTGGGACAAAATAGGTAAAAGTGGTGTCTAAACACTCCAAATTCAACCCAAACTCTTATGACTAGTCAAATACATTGGATTGTCACACATTCTGACCCTAGAAACAGTAACAAAGCCGTTTACTGCTTTGAATCAACGTTTTCACGGTTTTAGCCTATTTTGGGACAAAATAGGTAAAAGTGGTGTCTAAACACTCCAAATTCAACCCAAACTCTTATGACTAGTCAAATACATTGGATTGTTACACATTCTGCCCCTAGAAACAGTAACAAAGCTGTTTACTGCTACATATTTTGACCCTAGAAGAGTAACATAGCTGTTTACTGCTTCGATTCAATGTTTTCTCTCAGTTTTAGCCGGTTTTCTCGGTTTTAGCCTATTTTGGGATAAAACGGGTTTAAGTGGTGTCTAAACACTCCAAATTCATCCCAAACTCTTATAATTAGTCATATGCATTGGATTGTCACACATTCTGACCCTAGAAACAGTAACAAAGCCGTTTACTGCTTTGAATCAACGTTTTCACGGTTTTAGCCTATTTTGGGACAAAATAGGTGAAAGTGGTGTCAAAACACTCCAAATTCAACCCAAACTCTTATAAGTAGTCAAATACATTGGATTGTGATATATTTTGACCCCTAGAAGAGTAACATAGCTGTTTACTGCTTCGATTCAATGTTTTCTCTCAGTTTTAGCCTGTTTTCTCGGTTTTAGCCTATTTTGGGATAAAACGGGTTTAAGTGGTGTCTAAACACTCCAAATTCAACCCAAACTCTTATAACTAGTCAAATACATTGGATTGATACACATTCTGCCCCTAGAAATAGTAACAAAGCTGTTTACTGCTTCGAATCAACGTTTTCTCGGTTTTAGCCTATTTTGGGACAAAATAGGTAAAAGTGGTGTCTAAACACTCCAAATTCAACCCAAACTCTTATAACTAGTCAAATACATTGGATTGTTACACATTCTGCCCCTAGAAATAGTAACAAAGCTGTTTACTGCTTCGAATCAACGTTTTCTCCGTATTAGCCTATTTTGGGACAAAATAGGTAAAAGTGGTGTCAAAACACTCCAAATTCAACCCAAACTCTTATAGGTAGTCAAATACATTGGATTGTTACACATTCTGCCCCTAGAAACAGTAACAAAGCTGTTTACTGCTTCGAATCAATGTTTTCTCCGTATTAGCCTATTTTGGGACAAAATAGGTAAAAGTGGTGTCAAAACACTCCAAATTCAACCCAAACTCTTAGAAGTAGTCAAATAAATTGGATTGTTACATATTTTGACCCCTAGAAAGAGTAACATAGCTGTTTGCTGTTTCGAATCAATGCTTTCTCTCGGTTTTAGCATGTTTTCTTGGTTTCAGCATGTTTTGGGATAAAACGGGTTTAACTGGTGTCTAAACACTCCAAATTCATCCCAAACTCTTACAATTAGTCATATGCATTGGATTGTCACACATTCTGACCCTAGAAACAGTAACAAAGCCGTTTACTGCTTTAAATCAACGTTTTCACGGTTTTAGCCTATTTTGGGACAAAATAGGTAAAAGTGGTGTCTAAACACTCCAAATTCAACCCAAACTCTTAAAATTAGTCGAATAAATTCGATTGTTACAAATTCTGCCCCTAGAAACAGTAACAAAGCCGTTTATTGCTTTGAATCAACGTTTTCACGGTTTTAGCCTATTTTGGGACAAAATAGGTAAAAGTGGTGTCTAAACACTCCAAATTCAACCCAAACTCTTATGACTAGTCAAATACATTGGATTGTCACACATTCTGACCCTAGAAACAGTAACAAAGCCGTTTACTGCTTTGAATCAACGTTTTCACGGTTTTAGCCTATTTTGGGACAAAATAGGTAAAAGTGGTGTCTAAACACTCCAAATTCAACCCAAACTCTTATGACTAGTCAAATACATTGGATTGTTACACATTCTGCCCCTAAAAACAGTAACAAAGCTGTTTACTGTTACATATTTTGACCCTAGAAGAGTAACATAGCTGTTGACTGCTTCGATTCAATGTTTTCTCTCAGTTTTAGCCGGTTTTCTCGGTTTTAGCCTATTTTGGGATAAAACGGGTTTAAGTGGTGTCTAAACACTCCAAATTCATCCCAAACTCTTATAATTAGTCATATGCATTGGATTGTCACACATTCTGACCCTAGAAACAGTAACAAAGCCGTTTACTGCTTTGAATCAACGTTTTCACGGTTTTAGCCTATTTTGGGACAAAATAGGTGAAAGTGGTGTCAAAACACTCCAAATTCAACCCAAACTCTTATAAGTAGTCAAATACATTGGATTGTGATATATTTTGACCCCTAGAAGAGTAACATAGCTGTTTACTGCTTCGATTCAATGTTTTCTCTCAGTTTTAGCCTGTTTTCTCGGTTTTAGCCTATTTTGGGATAAAACGGGTTTAAGTGGTGTCTAAACACTCCAAATTCAACCCAAACTCTTATAACTAGTCAAATACATTGGATTGATACACATTCTGCCCCTAGAAATAGTAACAAAGCTGTTTACTGCTTCGAATCAACGTTTTCTCGGTTTTAGCCTATTTTGGGACAAAATAGGTAAAAGTGGTGTCTAAACACTCCAAATTCAACCCAAACTCTTATAACTAGTCAAATACATTGGATTGTTACACATTCTGCCCCTAGAAATAGTAACAAAGCCGGTTACTGCTTTGAATCATTGTTTTCACGGTTTTAGCCTATTTTGGGACAAAATAGGTGAAAGTGGTGTCAAAACACTCCAAATTCAACCCAAACTCTTATAAGTAGTCAAATACATTGGATTGTTACATATTTTGACCCCTAGAAAGAGTAACATAGCTGTTTACTGTTTCGAATCAATGTTTTCTCTCAGTTTTAGCCTGTTTTCTCGGTTTTAGCCTATTTTGGGATAAAACGGGTTTAAGTGGTGTCTAAACACTCCAAATTCAACCCAAACTCTTATAACTAGTCAAATACATTGGATTGATACACATTCTGCCCCTAGAAACAGTAACAAAGCTGTTTACTGCTTCGAATCAACGTTTTCTCGGTTTTAGCCTATTTTGGGACAAAATAGGTAAAAGTGGTGTCTAAACACTCCAAATTCATCCCAAACTCTTACAATTAGTCATATGCATTGGATTGTCACATATTCTGACCCTAGAAACAGTAACAAAGCCGTTTACTGCTTTGAATCAACGTTTTCACGGTTTTAGCTTATTTTGGGACAAAATAGGTAAAAGTGGTGTCTAAACACTCCAAATTCAACCCAAACTCTTAAAATTAGTCAAATAAATTCGATTGTTACAAATTCTGCCCCTAGAAACAGTAACAAAGCCGTTTACTGCTTCGAATCAACGTTTTCTCGGTTTTAGCCTATTTTGGGACAAAATAGGTAAAAGTGGTGTCTAAACACTCCAAATTCAACCCAAACTCTTATAACTAGTCAAATACATTGGATTGTTACACATTCTGCCCCTAGAAATAGTAACAAAGCTGTTTACTGCTTCGAATCAACGTTTTCTCCGTATTAGCCTATTTTGGGACAAAATAGGTAAAAGTGGTGTCAAAACACTCCAAATTCAACCCAAACTCTTATAGGTAGTCAAATACATTGGATTGTTACATATTTTGACCCTAGAAGAGTAACATAGCTGTTTACTGCTTCGATTCAATGTTTTCTCTCAGTTTTAGCCTGTTTTCTCGGTTTTAGCCTATTTTGGGATAAAACGGGTTTAAGTGGTGTCTAAACACTCCAAATTCATCCCAAACTCTTACAATTAGTCATATGCATTGGATTGTCACACATTATGACCCTAGAAACAGTAACAAAGCCGGTTACTGCTTTGAATCATTGTTTTCACGGTTTTAGCCTATTTTGGGACAAAATAGGTGAAAGTGGTGTCAAAACACTCCAAATTCAACCCAAACTCTTATAAGTAGTCAAATACATTGGATTGTTACATATTTTGACCCCTAGAAAGAGTAACATAGCTGTTTACTGTTTCGAATCAATGTTTTCTCTCAGTTTTAGCCTGTTTTCTCGGTTTTAGCCTATTTTGGGATAAAACGGGTTTAAGTGGTGTCTAAACACTCCAAATTCAACCCAAACTCTTATAACTAGTCAAATACATTGGATTGATACACATTCTGCCCCTAGAAACAGTAACAAAGCTGTTTACTGCTTCGAATCAACGTTTTCTCGGTTTTAGCCTATTTTGGGACAAAATAGATAAAAATGGTGTCAAAACACTCCAAATTCAACCCAAACTCTTATAACTAGTCAAATACATTGGATTGTTACATATTTTGACCCTAGAAGAGTAACATAGCTGTTTACTGCTTCGATTCAATGTTTTCTCTCAGTTTTAGCCTGTTTTCTCGGTTTTAGCCTATTTTGGGATAAAACGGATTTAAGTGGTGTCTAAACACTCCAAATTCAACCCAAACTCTTATAACTAGTCAAATACATTGGATTGATACACATTCTGACCCTAGAAACAGTAACAAAGCCGTTTACTGCTTCGAATCAACGTTTTCTCCGTATTAGCCTATTTTGGGACAAAATAGGTAAAAGTGGTGTCTAAACACTCCAAATTCAACCCAAACTCTTAAAATTAGTCGAATAAATTCGATTGTTACAAATTCTGCCCCTAGAAACAGTAACAAAGCCGTTTAACTCTTCGAATCAACATTTTCTCGGTTTTAGCCTATTTTGGGACAAAATAGGTAAAAGTGGTGTCTAAACACTCCAAATTCAACCCAAACTCTTATAACTAGTCAAATACATTGGATTGTTACACATTCTGCCCCTAGAAACAGTAACAACGCTGTTTACAGCTTCGAATCAATGTTTTCTCCGTATTAGCCTATTTTGGGACAAAATAGGTAAAAGTGGTGTCAAAACACTCCAAATTCAACCCAAACTCTTATAAGTAGTCAAATACATTGGATTGTTACATATTTTGACCCTAGAAGAGTAACATAGCTGTTGACTGCTTCGATTCAATGTTTTCTCTCAGTTTTAGCCGGTTTTCTCGGTTTTAGCCTTTTTTGGGATAAAACGGGTTTAAGAGTTGTCTAAACACTCCAAATTCATCCCAAACTCTTACAATTAGTCATATGCATTGGATTGTCACACATTCTGACCCTAGAAACAGTAACAAAGCCGTTTACTGCTTTGAATCAACGTTTTCACGGTTTTAGCCTATTTTGGGACAAAATAGGTAAAAGTGGTGTCTAAACACTCCAAATTCAACCCAAACTCTTATGACTAGTCAAATACATTGGATTGTTACACATTCTGCCCCTAGAAACAGTAACAAAGCTGTTTACTGCTTCGAATCAATGTTTTTTCCGTATTAGCCTATTTTGGGACAAAATAGGTAAAAGTGGTGTCAAAACACTCCAAATTCAACCCAAACTCTTATAAGTAGTCAAATACATTGGATTGTTACATATTTTGACCCTAGAAGAGTAACATAGCTGTTGACTGCTTCGATTCAATGTTTTCTCTCAGTTTTAGCCGGTTTTCTCGGTTTTAGCCTTTTTTGGGATAAAACGGGTTTAAGTGGTGTCTAAACACTCCAAATTCATCCCAAACTCTTACAATTAGTCATATGCATTGGATTGTCACACATTCTGACCCTAGAAACAGTAACAAAGCCGTTTACTGCTTTGAATCAACGTTTTCACGGTTTTAGCCTATTTTGGGACAAAATAGGTAAAAGTGGTGTCTAAACACTCCAAATTCAACCCAAACTCTTATGACTAGTCAAATACATTGGATTGTTACACATTCTGCCCCTAGAAACAGTAACAAAGCTGTTTACTGCTTCGAATCAATGTTTTTTCCGTATTAGCCTATTTTGGGACAAAATAGGTAAAAGTGGTGTCAAAACACTCCAAATTCAACCCAAACTCTTATAAGTAGTCAAATACATTGGATTGTTACATATTTTGACCCTAGAAGAGTAACATAGCTGTTGACTGCTTCGATTCAATGTTTTCTCTCAGTTTTAGCCGGTTTTCTCGGTTTTAGCCTATTTTGGGATAAAACGGGTTTAAGTGGTGTCTAAACACTCCAAATTCATCCCAAACTCTTACAATTAGTCATATGCATTGGATTGTCACACATTCTGACCCTAGAAACAGTAACAAAGCCGTTTACTGCTTTGAATCAACGTTTTCACGGTTTTAGCCTATTTTGGGACAAAATAGGTAAAAGTGGTGTCTAAACACTCCAAATTCAACCCAAACTCTTATGACTAGTCAAATACATTGGATTGTTACACATTCTGCCCCTAGAAACAGTAACAAAGCTGTTTACTGCTTCGAATCAATGTTTTTTCCGTATTAGCCTATTTTGGGACAAAATAGGTAAAAGTGGTGTCAAAACACTCCAAATTCAACCCAAACTCTTATAAGTAGTCAAATACATTGGATTGTTACATATTTTGACCCTAGAAGAGTAACATAGCTGTTGACTGCTTCGATTCAATGTTTTCTCTCAGTTTTAGCCGGTTTTCTCGGTTTTAGCCTTTTTTGGGATAAAACGGGTTTAAGTGGTGTCTAAACACTCCAAATTCATCCCAAACTCTTACAATTAGTCATATGCATTGGATTGTCACACATTCTGACCCTAGAAACAGTAACAAAGCCGTTTACTGCTTTGAATCAACGTTTTCACGGTTTTAGCCTATTTTGGGACAAAATAGGTAAAAGTGGTGTCTAAACACTCCAAATTCAACCCAAACTCTTATGACTAGTCAAATACATTGGATTGTTACACATTCTGCCCCTAGAAACAGTAACAAAGCTGTTTACTGCTTCGAATCAATGTTTTTTCCGTATTAGCCTATTTTGGGACAAAATAGGTAAAAGTGGTGTCAAAACACTCCAAATTCAACCCAAACTCTTATAAGTAGTCAAATACATTGGATTGTTACATATTTTGACCCTAGAAGAGTAACATAGCTGTTGACTGCTTCGATTCAATGTTTTCTCTCAGTTTTAGCCGGTTTTCTCGGTTTTAGCCTTTTTTGGGATAAAACGGGTTTAAGTGGTGTCTAAACACTCCAAATTCATCCCAAACTCTTACAATTAGTCATATGCATTGGATTGTCACACATTCTGACCCTAGAAACAGTAACAAAGCCGTTTACTGCTTTGAATCAACGTTTTCACGGTTTTAGCCTATTTTGGGACAAAATAGGTAAAAGTGGTGTCTAAACACTCCAAATTCAACCCAAACTCTTATGACTAGTCAAATACATTGGATTGTTACACATTCTGCCCCTAGAAACAGTAACAAAGCTGTTTACTGCTTCGAATCAATGTTTTTTCCGTATTAGCCTATTTTGGGACAAAATAGGTAAAAGTGGTGTCAAAACACTCCAAATTCAACCCAAACTCTTATAAGTAGTCAAATACACTGGATTGTTACATATTTTGACCCTAGAAGAGTAACATAGCTGTTGACTGCTTCGATTCAATGTTTTCTCTCAGTTTTAGCCTGTTTTCTCGGTTTTAGCCTATTTTGGGATAAAACGGGTATAAGTGGTGTCTAAACACTCCAAATTCATCCCAAACTCTTACAATTAGTCATATGCATTGGATTGTCACACATTCTGACCCTAGAAACAGTAACAAAGCCGTTTACTGCTTTGAATCAACGTTTTCACGGTTTTAGCCTATTTTGGGACAAAATAGGTAAAAGTGGTGTAGAAACACTCCAAATTCAACCCAAACTCTTATAACTAGTCATATGCATTGGATTGTTACATATTTTGACCCCTAGAAAGAGTAACATAGCTGTTTACTGTTTCGAATCAATGTTTTCTCTCAGTTTTAGCCTGTTTTCTCGGTTTTAGCCTTTTTTGGGATAAAACGGGTTTAAGTGGTGTCTAAACACTCCAAATTCATCCCGAACTCTTACAATTAGTCCAATGCATTGGATTGATACACATTCTGCCCCTAGAAACAGTAACAAAGCTGTTTACTGCTTCGAATCAACGTTTTCTCGGTTTTAGCCTATTTTGGGACAAAATAGGTAAAAGTGGTGTCTAAACACTCCAAATTCAACCCAAACTCTTATAACTAGTCAAATACATTGGATTGTTACACATTCTGCCCCTAGAAATAGTAACAAAGCTGTTTACTGCTTCGATTCAATGTTTTCTCTCAGTTTTAGCCTGTTTTCTCGGTTTTAGCCTATTTTGGGATAAAACGGGTTTAAGTGGTGTCTAAACACTCCAAATTCAACCCAAACTCTTATAACTAGTCAAATACATTGGATTGATACACATTCTGCCCCTAGAAACAGTAACAAAGCTGTTTACTGCTTCGAATCAACGTTTTCTCGGTTTTAGCCTATTTTGGGACAAAATAGGTAAAAGTGGTGTCTAAACACTCCAAATTCAACCCAAACTCTTATAACTAGTCAAATACATTGGATTGTTACACATTCTGCCCCTATAAATAGTAACAAAGCTGTTTACTGCTTCGAATCAACGTTTTCTCCGTACTAGCCTGTTTTGGGACAAAATAGGTAAAAGTGGTGTCAAAACACTCCAAATTCAATCCAAACTCTTATAAGTAGTCAAATACATTGGATTGTTACATATTTTGACCCCTAGAAAGAGTAACAAAGCTGTTTACTGCTTCGAATCAACGTTTTCTCCGTATTAGCCTATTTTGGGACAAAATAGGTAAAAGTGGTGTCAAAACACTCCAAATTCAACCCAAACTTTTATAAGTAGTCAAATACATTGGATTGTTACATATTTTGACCCCTAGAAAGAGTAACATAGCTGTTTACTGTTTCGAATCAATGTTTTCTCTCGGTTTTAGCATGTTTTCTTGGTTTAAGCATGTTTTGGGATAAAACGAGTTTAAGTGGTGTCTAAACACTCCAAATTCAACCCAAACTCTTATAACTAGTCAAATACATTGGATTGTTACACATTCTGCCCCTAGAAACAGTAACAAAGCTGTTTACTGCTTCGAATCAATGTTTTCTCCGTATTAGCCTATTTTGGGACAAAATATTTTGGGACAAAATAGGTAAAAGTGGTGTCAAAACACTCCAAATTCAACCCAAACTCTTATAAGTAGTCAAATACATTGGATTGTTACATATTTTGACCCCTAGAAAGAGTAACATAGCTGTTTGCTGTTTCGAATCAATGCTTTCTCTCGGTTTTAGCATGTTTTCTTGGTTTAAGCATGTTTTGGGATAAAACGGGTTTAACTGGTGTCTAAACACTCCAAATTCATCCCAAACTCTTACAATTAGTCATATGCATTGGATTGTCACACATTCTGACCCTAGAAACAGTAACAAAGCCGTTTACTGCTTTAAATCAACGTTTTCTCGGTTTTAGCCTATTTTGGGACAAAATAGGTAAAAGTGGTGTCTAAACACTCCAAATTCAACCCAAACTCTTATAACTAGTCAAATACATTGGATTGTTACACATTCTGCCCCTAGAAATAGTAACAAAGCTGTTTACTGCTTCGAATCAACGTTTTCTCCGTATTAGCCTATTTTGGGACAAAATAGGTAAAAGTGGTGTCAAAACACTCCAAATTCAACCCAAACTCTTATAGGTAGTCAAATACATTGGATTGTTACATATTTTGACCCTAGAAGAGTAACATAGCTGTTTACTGCTTCGATTCAATGTTTTCTCTCAGTTTTAGCCTGTTTTCTCGGTTTTAGCCTATTTTGGGATAAAACGGGTTTAAGTGGTGTCTAAACACTCCAAATTCAACCCAAACTCTTAAAATTAGTCGAATAAATTCGATTGTTACAAATTCTGCCCCTAGAAACAGTAACAAAGCCGTTTATTGCTTTGAATCAACGTTTTCACGGTTTTAGCCTATTTTGGGACAAAATAGGTAAAAGTGGTGTCTAAACACTCCAAATTCAACCCAAACTCTTATGACTAGTCAAATACATTGGATTGTCACACATTCTGACCCTAGAAACAGTAACAAAGCCGTTTACTGCTTTGAATCAACGTTTTCACGGTTTTAGCCTATTTTGGGACAAAATAGGTAAAAGTGGTGTCTAAACACTCCAAATTCAACCCAAACTCTTATGACTAGTCAAATACATTGGATTGTTACACATTCTGCCCCTAGAAACAGTAACAAAGCTGTTTACTGTTACATATTTTGACCCTAGAAGAGTAACATAGCTGTTGACTGCTTCGATTCAATGTTTTCTCTCAGTTTTAGCCGGTTTTCTCGGTTTTAGCCTTTTTTGGGATAAAACGGGTTTAAGTGGTGTCTAAACACTCCAAATTCATCCCAAACTCTTACAATTAGTCATATGCATTGGATTGTCACACATTCTGACCCTAGAAACAGTAACAAAGCCGTTTACTGCTTTGAATCAACGTTTTCACGGTTTTAGCCTATTTTGGGACAAAATAGGTAAAAGTGGTGTCTAAACACTCCAAATTCAACCCAAACTCTTATGACTAGTCAAATACATTGGATTGTTACACATTCTGCCCCTAGAAACAGTAACAAAGCTGTTTACTGCTTCGAATCAATGTTTTTTCCGTATTAGCCTATTTTGGGACAAAATAGGTAAAAGTGGTGTCAAAACACTCCAAATTCAACCCAAACTCTTATAAGTAGTCAAATACATTGGATTGTTACATATTTTGACCCTAGAAGAGTAACATAGCTGTTGACTGCTTCGATTCAATGTTTTCTCTCAGTTTTAGCCGGTTTTCTCGGTTTTAGCCTTTTTTGGGATAAAACGGGTTTAAGTGGTGTCTAAACACTCCAAATTCATCCCAAACTCTTACAATTAGTCATATGCATTGGATTGTCACACATTCTGACCCTAGAAACAGTAACAAAGCCGTTTACTGCTTTGAATCAACGTTTTCACGGTTTTAGCCTATTTTGGGACAAAATAGGTAAAAGTGGTGTCTAAACACTCCAAATTCAACCCAAACTCTTATGACTAGTCAAATACATTGGATTGTTACACATTCTGCCCCTAGAAACAGTAACAAAGCTGTTTACTGCTTCGAATCAATGTTTTTTCCGTATTAGCCTATTTTGGGACAAAATAGGTAAAAGTGGTGTCAAAACACTCCAAATTCAACCCAAACTCTTATAAGTAGTCAAATACATTGGATTGTTACATATTTTGACCCTAGAAGAGTAACATAGCTGTTGACTGCTTCGATTCAATGTTTTCTCTCAGTTTTAGCCGGTTTTCTCGGTTTTAGCCTTTTTTGGGATAAAACGGGTTTAAGTGGTGTCTAAACACTCCAAATTCATCCCAAACTCTTACAATTAGTCATATGCATTGGATTGTCACACATTCTGACCCTAGAAACAGTAACAAAGCCGTTTACTGCTTTGAATCAACGTTTTCACGGTTTTAGCCTATTTTGGGACAAAATAGGTAAAAGTGGTGTCTAAACACTCCAAATTCAACCCAAACTCTTATGACTAGTCAAATACATTGGATTGTTACACATTCTGCCCCTAGAAACAGTAACAAAGCTGTTTACTGCTTCGAATCAATGTTTTTTCCGTATTAGCCTATTTTGGGACAAAATAGGTAAAAGTGGTGTCAAAACACTCCAAATTCAACCCAAACTCTTATAAGTAGTCAAATACATTGGATTGTTACATATTTTGACCCTAGAAGAGTAACATAGCTGTTGACTGCTTCGATTCAATGTTTTCTCTCAGTTTTAGCCTGTTTTCTCGGTTTTAGCCTATTTTGGGATAAAACGGGTATAAGTGGTGTCTAAACACTCCAAATTCATCCCAAACTCTTACAATTAGTCATATGCATTGGATTGTCACACATTCTGACCCTAGAAACAGTAACAAAGCCGTTTACTGCTTTGAATCAACGTTTTCACGGTTTTAGCCTATTTTGGGACAAAATAGGTAAAAGTGGTGTAGAAACACTCCAAATTCAACCCAAACTCTTATAACTAGTCATATGCATTGGATTGTTACATATTTTGACCCCTAGAAAGAGTAACATAGCTGTTTACTGTTTCGAATCAATGTTTTCTCTCAGTTTTAGCCTGTTTTCTCGGTTTTAGCCTATTTTGGGATAAAACGGGTTTAAGTGGTGTCTAAACACTCCAAATTCATCCCGAACTCTTACAATTAGTCCAATGCATTGGATTGATACACATTCTGCCCCTAGAAACAGTAACAAAGCTGTTTACTGCTTCGAATCAACGTTTTCTCGGTTTTAGCCTATTTTGGGACAAAATAGGTAAAAGTGGTGTCTAAACACTCCAAATTCAACCCAAACTCTTATAACTAGTCAAATACATTGGATTGTTACACATTCTGCCCCTAGAAATAGTAACAAAGCTGTTTACTGCTTCGATTCAATGTTTTCTCTCAGTTTTAGCCTGTTTTCTCGGTTTTAGCCTATTTTGGGATAAAACGGGTTTAAGTGGTGTCTAAACACTCCAAATTCAACCCAAACTCTTATAACTAGTCAAATACATTGGATTGATACACATTCTGCCCCTAGAAACAGTAACAAAGCTGTTTACTGCTTCGAATCAACGTTTTCTCGGTTTTAGCCTATTTTGGGACAAAATAGGTAAAAGTGGTGTCTAAACACTCCAAATTCAACCCAAACTCTTATAACTAGTCAAATACATTGGATTGTTACACATTCTGCCCCTATAAATAGTAACAAAGCTGTTTACTGCTTCGAATCAACGTTTTCTCCGTACTAGCCTGTTTTGGGACAAAATAGGTAAAAGTGGTGTCAAAACACTCCAAATTCAATCCAAACTCTTATAAGTAGTCAAATACATTGGATTGTTACATATTTTGACCCCTAGAAAGAGTAACAAAGCTGTTTACTGCTTCGAATCAACGTTTTCTCCGTATTAGCCTATTTTGGGACAAAATAGGTAAAAGTGGTGTCAAAACACTCCAAATTCAACCCAAACTTTTATAAGTAGTCAAATACATTGGATTGTTACATATTTTGACCCCTAGAAAGAGTAACATAGCTGTTTACTGTTTCGAATCAATGTTTTCTCTCGGTTTTAGCATGTTTTCTTGGTTTAAGCATGTTTTGGGATAAAACGAGTTTAAGTGGTGTCTAAACACTCCAAATTCAACCCAAACTCTTATAACTAGTCAAATACATTGGATTGTTACACATTCTACCCCTAGAAACAGTAACAAAGCTGTTTACTGCTTCGAATCAATGTTTTCTCCGTATTAGCCTATTTTGGGACAAAATATTTTGGGACAAAATAGGTAAAAGTGGTGTCAAAACACTCCAAATTCAACCCAAACTCTTATAAGTAGTCAAATACATTGGATTGTTACATATTTTGACCCCTAGAAAGAGTAACATAGCTGTTTGCTGTTTCGAATCAATGCTTTCTCTCGGTTTTAGCATGTTTTCTTGGTTTAAGCATGTTTTGGGATAAAACGGGTTTAACTGGTGTCTAAACACTTCAAATTCATCCCAAACTCTTACAATTAGTCATATGCATTGGATTGTCACACATTCTGACCCTAGAAACAGTAACAAAGCCGTTTACTGCTTTAAATCAACGTTTTCTCGGTTTTAGCCTATTTTGGGACAAAATAGGTAAAAGTGGTGTCTAAACACTCCAAATTCAACCCAAACTCTTATAACTAGTCAAATACATTGGATTGTTACACATTCTGCCCCTAGAAATAGTAACAAAGCTGTTTACTGCTTCGAATCAACGTTTTCTCCGTATTAGCCTATTTTGGGACAAAATAGGTAAAAGTGGTGTCAAAACACTCCAAATTCAACCCAAACTCTTATAGGTAGTCAAATACATTGGATTGTTACATATTTTGACCCTAGAAGAGTAACATAGCTGTTTACTGCTTCGATTCAATGTTTTCTCTCAGTTTTAGCCTGTTTTCTCGGTTTTAGCCTATTTTGGGATAAAACGGGTTTAAGTGGTGTCTAAACACTCCAAATTCAACCCAAACTCTTAAAATTAGTCGAATAAATTCGATTGTTACAAATTCTGCCCCTAGAAACAGTAACAAAGCCGTTTATTGCTTTGAATCAACGTTTTCACGGTTTTAGCCTATTTTGGGACAAAATAGGTAAAAGTGGTGTCTAAACACTCCAAATTCAACCCAAACTCTTATGACTAGTCAAATACATTGGATTGTCACACATTCTGACCCTAGAAACAGTAACAAAGCCGTTTACTGCTTTGAATCAACGTTTTCACGGTTTTAGCCTATTTTGGGACAAAATAGGTAAAAGTGGTGTCTAAACACTCCAAATTCAACCCAAACTCTTATGACTAGTCAAATACATTGGATTGTTACACATTCTGCCCCTAGAAACAGTAACAAAGCTGTTTACTGTTACATATTTTGACCCTAGAAGAGTAACATAGCTGTTGACTGCTTCGATTCAATGTTTTCTCTCAGTTTTAGCCGGTTTTCTCGGTTTTAGCCTATTTTGGGATAAAACGGGTTTAAGTGGTGTCTAAACACTCCAAATTCATCCCAAACTCTTATAATTAGTCATATGCATTGGATTGTCACAGATTCTGACCCTAGAAACAGTAACAAAGCCGTCTACTGCTTTGAATCAACGTTTTCACGGTTTTAGCCTATTTTGGGACAAAATAGGTGAAAGTGGTGTCAAAACACTCCAAATTCAACCCAAACTCTTATAAGTAGTCAAATACATTGGATTGTGACATATTTTGACCCCTAGAAGAGTAACATAGCTGTTTACTGCTTCGATTCAATGTTTTCTCTCAGTTTTAGCCTGTTTTCTCGGTTTTAGCCTATTTTGGGATAAAACGGGTTTAAGTGGTGTCTAAACACTCCAAATTCATCCCAAACTCTTACAATTAGTCATATGCATTGGATTGTCACACATTCTGACCCTAGAAACAGTAACAAAGCCGTTTACTGCTTCGAATCAACGTTTTCACGGTTTTAGCCTATTTTGGGACAAAATAGGTGAAAGTGGTGTCAAAACACTCCAAATTCAACCCAAACTCTTATAAGTAGTCAAATACATTGGATTGTTACATATTTTGACCCTAGAAGAGTAACATAGCTGTTTACTGCTTCGATTCAATGTTTTCTCTTAGTTTTAGCCTGTTTTCTCGGTTTTAGCCTATTTTGGGATAAAACGGGTTTAAGTGGTGTCTAAACACTCCAAATTCATCCCAAACTCTTACAATTAGTCATATGCATTGGATTGTCACACATTCTGACCCTAGAAACAGTAACAAAGCCGGTTACTCCTTTGAATCAACGTTTTCACGGTTTTAGCCTATTTTGGGACAAAATAGGTGAAAGTGGTGTCAAAACACTCCAAATTCAACCCAAACTCTTCTAAGTAGTCAAATACATTGGATTGTTACATATTTTGACCCCTAGAAAGAGTAACATAGCTGTTTACTGTTTCGAATCAATGTTTTCTCTCAGTTTTAGCCTGTTTTCTCGGTTTTAGCCTATTTTGGGATAAAACGGGTTTAAGTGGTGTCTAAACACTCCAAATTCAACCCAAACTCTTATAACTAGTCAAATACATTGGATTGATACACATTCTGCCCCTAGAAACAGTAACAAAGCTGTTTACTGCTTCGAATCAACGTTTTCACGGTTTTAGCCTATTTTGGGACAAAATAGGTAAAAGTGGTGTCAAAACACTCCAAATTCAACCCAAACTCTTATAAGTAGTCAAATACATTGGATTGTTACATATTTTGACCCTAGAAAGAGTAACATAGCTGTTTACTGCTTCGATTCAATGTTTTCTCTCAGTTTTAGCCTGTTTTCTCGGTTTTAGCCTATTTTGGGATAAAACGGGTTTAAGTGGTGTCTAAACACTCCAAATTCAACCCAAACTCTTAAAATTAGTCGAATAAATTCGATTGTTACAAATTCTGCCCCTAGAAACAGTAACAAAGCCGTTTATTGCTTTGAATCAACGTTTTCACGGTTTTAGCCTATTTTGGGACAAAATAGGTAAAAGTGGTGTCTAAACACTCCAAATTCAACCCAAACTCTTATGACTAGTCAAATACATTGGATTGTCACACATTCTGACCCTAGAAACAGTAACAAAGCCGTTTACTGCTTTGAATCAACGTTTTCACGGTTTTAGCCTATTTTGGGACAAAATAGGTAAAAGTGGTGTCTAAACACTCCAAATTCAACCCAAACTCTTATGACTAGTCAAATACATTGGATTGTTACACATTCTGCCCCTAGAAACAGTAACAAAGCTGTTTACTGTTACATATTTTGACCCTAGAAGAGTAACATAGCTGTTGACTGCTTCGATTCAATGTTTTCTCTCAGTTTTAGCCGGTTTTCTCGGTTTTAGCCTATTTTGGGATAAAACGGGTTTAAGTGGTGTCTAAACACTCCAAATTCATCCCAAACTCTTATAATTAGTCATATGCATTGGATTGTCACAGATTCTGACCCTAGAAACAGTAACAAAGCCGTCTACTGCTTTGAATCAACGTTTTCACGGTTTTAGCCTATTTTGGGACAAAATAGGTGAAAGTGGTGTCAAAACACTCCAAATTCAACCCAAACTCTTATAAGTAGTCAAATACATTGGATTGTGACATATTTTGACCCCTAGAAGAGTAACATAGCTGTTTACTGCTTCGATTCAATGTTTTCTCTCAGTTTTAGCCTGTTTTCTCGGTTTTAGCCTATTTTGGGATAAAACGGGTTTAAGTGGTGTCTAAACACTCCAAATTCATCCCAAACTCTTACAATTAGTCATATGCATTGGATTGTCACACATTCTGACCCTAGAAACAGTAACAAAGCCGTTTACTGCTTCGAATCAACGTTTTCACGGTTTTAGCCTATTTTGGGACAAAATAGGTGAAAGTGGTGTCAAAACACTCCAAATTCAACCCAAACTCTTATAAGTAGTCAAATACATTGGATTGTTACATATTTTGACCCTAGAAGAGTAACATAGCTGTTTACTGCTTCGATTCAATGTTTTCTCTTAGTTTTAGCCTGTTTTCTCGGTTTTAGCCTATTTTGGGATAAAACGGGTTTAAGTGGTGTCTAAACACTCCAAATTCATCCCAAACTCTTACAATTAGTCATATGCATTGGATTGTCACACATTCTGACCCTAGAAACAGTAACAAAGCCGGTTACTCCTTTGAATCAACGTTTTCACGGTTTTAGCCTATTTTGGGACAAAATAGGTGAAAGTGGTGTCAAAACACTCCAAATTCAACCCAAACTCTTCTAAGTAGTCAAATACATTGGATTGTTACATATTTTGACCCCTAGAAAGAGTAACATAGCTGTTTACTGTTTCGAATCAATGTTTTCTCTCAGTTTTAGCCTGTTTTCTCGGTTTTAGCCTATTTTGGGATAAAACGGGTTTAAGTGGTGTCTAAACACTCCAAATTCAACCCAAACTCTTATAACTAGTCAAATACATTGGATTGATACACATTCTGCCCCTAGAAACAGTAACAAAGCTGTTTACTGCTTCGAATCAACGTTTTCACGGTTTTAGCCTATTTTGGGACAAAATAGGTAAAAGTGGTGTCAAAACACTCCAAATTCAACCCAAACTCTTATAAGTAGTCAAATACATTGGATTGTTACATATTTTGACCCTAGAAAGAGTAACATAGCTGTTTACTGCTTCGATTCAATGTTTTCTCTCAGTTTTAGCCTGTTTTCTCGGTTTTAGCCTATTTTGGGATAAAACGGGTTTAAGTGGTGTCTAAACACTCCAAATTCAACCCAAACTCTTAAAATTAGTCGAATAAATTCGATTGTTACAAATTCTGCCCCTAGAAACAGTAACAAAGCCGTTTATTGCTTTGAATCAACGTTTTCACGGTTTTAGCCTATTTTGGGACAAAATAGGTAAAAGTGGTGTCTAAACACTCCAAATTCAACCCAAACTCTTATGACTAGTCAAATACATTGGATTGTCACACATTCTGACCCTAGAAACAGTAACAAAGCCGTTTACTGCTTTGAATCAACGTTTTCACGGTTTTAGCCTATTTTGGGACAAAATAGGTAAAAGTGGTGTCTAAACACTCCAAATTCAACCCAAACTCTTATGACTAGTCAAATACATTGGATTGTTACACATTCTGCCCCTAGAAACAGTAACAAAGCTGTTTACTGTTACATATTTTGACCCTAGAAGAGTAACATAGCTGTTGACTGCTTCGATTCAATGTTTTCTCTCAGTTTTAGCCGGTTTTCTCGGTTTTAGCCTATTTTGGGATAAAACGGGTTTAAGTGGTGTCTAAACACTCCAAATTCATCCCAAACTCTTATAATTAGTCATATGCATTGGATTGTCACACATTCTGACCCTAGAAACAGTAACAAAGCCGTGTACTGCTTTGAATCAACGTTTTCACGGTTTTAGCCTATTTTGGGACAAAATAGGTGAAAGTGGTGTCAAAACACTCCAAATTCAACCCAAACTCTTATAAGTAGTCAAATACATTGGATTGTGACATATTTTGACCCCTAGAAGAGTAACATAGCTGTTTACTGCTTCGATTCAATGTTTTCTCTCAGTTTTAGCCTGTTTTCTCGGTTTTAGCCTATTTTGGGATAAAACGGGTTTAAGTGGTGTCTAAACACTCCAAATTCATCCCAAACTCTTACAATTAGTCATATGCATTGGATTGTCACACATTCTGACCCTAGAAACAGTAACAAAGCCGTTTACTGCTTCGAATCAACGTTTTCACGGTTTTAGCCTATTTTGGGACAAAATAGGTGAAAGTGGTGTCAAAACACTCCAAATTCAACCCAAACTCTTATAAGTAGTCAAATACATTGGATTGTTACATATTTTGACCCTAGAAGAGTAACATAGCTGTTTACTGCTTCGATTCAATGTTTTCTCTTAGTTTTAGCCTGTTTTCTCGGTTTTAGCCTATTTTGGGATAAAACGGGTTTAAGTGGTGTCTAAACACTCCAAATTCATCCCAAACTCTTACAATTAGTCATATGCATTGGATTGTCACACATTCTGACCCTAGAAACAGTAACAAAGCCGGTTACTCCTTTGAATCAACGTTTTCACGGTTTTAGCCTATTTTGGGACAAAATAGGTGAAAGTGGTGTCAAAACACTCCAAATTCAACCCAAACTCTTCTAAGTAGTCAAATACATTGGATTGTTACATATTTTGACCCCTAGAAAGAGTAACATAGCTGTTTACTGTTTCGAATCAATGTTTTCTCTCAGTTTTAGCCTGTTTTCTCGGTTTTAGCCTATTTTGGGATAAAACGGGTTTAAGTGGTGTCTAAACACTCCAAATTCAACCCAAACTCTTATAACTAGTCAAATACATTGGATTGATACACATTCTGCCCCTAGAAACAGTAACAAAGCTGTTTACTGCTTCGAATCAACGTTTTCACGGTTTTAGCCTATTTTGGGACAAAATAGGTAAAAGTGGTGTCAAAACACTCCAAATTCAACCCAAACTCTTATAAGTAGTCAAATACATTGGATTGTTACATATTTTGACCCTAGAAAGAGTAACATAGCTGTTTACTGCTTCGATTCAATGTTTTCTCTCAGTTTTAGCCTGTTTTCTCGGTTTTAGCCTATTTTGGGATAAAACGGGTTTAAGTGGTGTCTAAACACTCCAAATTCAACCCAAACTCTTAAAATTAGTCGAATAAATTCGATTGTTACAAATTCTGCCCCTAGAAACAGTAACAAAGCCGTTTATTGCTTTGAATCAACGTTTTCACGGTTTTAGCCTATTTTGGGACAAAATAGGTAAAAGTGGTGTCTAAACACTCCAAATTCAACCCAAACTCTTATGACTAGTCAAATACATTGGATTGTCACACATTCTGACCCTAGAAACAGTAACAAAGCCGTTTACTGCTTTGAATCAACGTTTTCACGGTTTTAGCCTATTTTGGGACAAAATAGGTAAAAGTGGTGTCTAAACACTCCAAATTCAACCCAAACTCTTATGACTAGTCAAATACATTGGATTGTTACACATTCTGCCCCTAGAAACAGTAACAAAGCTGTTTACTGTTACATATTTTGACCCTAGAAGAGTAACATAGCTGTTGACTGCTTCGATTCAATGTTTTCTCTCAGTTTTAGCCGGTTTTCTCGGTTTTAGCCTATTTTGGGATAAAACGGGTTTAAGTGGTGTCTAAACACTCCAAATTCATCCCAAACTCTTATAATTAGTCATATGCATTGGATTGTCACAGATTCTGACCCTAGAAACAGTAACAAAGCCGTCTACTGCTTTGAATCAACGTTTTCACGGTTTTAGCCTATTTTGGGACAAAATAGGTGAAAGTGGTGTCAAAACACTCCAAATTCAACCCAAACTCTTATAAGTAGTCAAATACATTGGATTGTGACATATTTTGACCCCTAGAAGAGTAACATAGCTGTTTACTGCTTCGATTCAATGTTTTCTCTCAGTTTTAGCCTGTTTTCTCGGTTTTAGCCTATTTTGGGATAAAACGGGTTTAAGTGGTGTCTAAACACTCCAAATTCATCCCAAACTCTTACAATTAGTCATATGCATTGGATTGTCACACATTCTGACCCTAGAAACAGTAACAAAGCCGTTTACTGCTTCGAATCAACGTTTTCACGGTTTTAGCCTATTTTGGGACAAAATAGGTGAAAGTGGTGTCAAAACACTCCAAATTCAACCCAAACTCTTATAAGTAGTCAAATACATTGGATTGTTACATATTTTGACCCTAGAAGAGTAACATAGCTGTTTACTGCTTCGATTCAATGTTTTCTCTTAGTTTTAGCCTGTTTTCTCGGTTTTAGCCTATTTTGGGATAAAACGGGTTTAAGTGGTGTCTAAACACTCCAAATTCATCCCAAACTCTTACAATTAGTCATATGCATTGGATTGTCACACATTCTGACCCTAGAAACAGTAACAAAGCCGGTTACTCCTTTGAATCAACGTTTTCACGGTTTTAGCCTATTTTGGGACAAAATAGGTGAAAGTGGTGTCAAAACACTCCAAATTCAACCCAAACTCTTCTAAGTAGTCAAATACATTGGATTGTTACATATTTTGACCCCTAGAAAGAGTAACATAGCTGTTTACTGTTTCGAATCAATGTTTTCTCTCAGTTTTAGCCTGTTTTCTCGGTTTTAGCCTATTTTGGGATAAAACGGGTTTAAGTGGTGTCTAAACACTCCAAATTCAACCCAAACTCTTATAACTAGTCAAATACATTGGATTGATACACATTCTGCCCCTAGAAACAGTAACAAAGCTGTTTACTGCTTCGAATCAACGTTTTCACGGTTTTAGCCTATTTTGGGACAAAATAGGTAAAAGTGGTGTCAAAACACTCCAAATTCAACCCAAACTCTTATAAGTAGTCAAATACATTGGATTGTTACATATTTTGACCCTAGAAAGAGTAACATAGCTGTTTACTGCTTCGATTCAATGTTTTCTCTCAGTTTTAGCCTGTTTTCTCGGTTTTAGCCTATTTTGGGATAAAACGGGTTTAAGTGGTGTCTAAACACTCCAAATTCAACCCAAACTCTTAAAATTAGTCGAATAAATTCGATTGTTACAAATTCTGCCCCTAGAAACAGTAACAAAGCCGTTTATTGCTTTGAATCAACGTTTTCACGGTTTTAGCCTATTTTGGGACAAAATAGGTAAAAGTGGTGTCTAAACACTCCAAATTCAACCCAAACTCTTATGACTAGTCAAATACATTGGATTGTCACACATTCTGACCCTAGAAACAGTAACAAAGCCGTTTACTGCTTTGAATCAACGTTTTCACGGTTTTAGCCTATTTTGGGACAAAATAGGTAAAAGTGGTGTCTAAACACTCCAAATTCAACCCAAACTCTTATGACTAGTCAAATACATTGGATTGTTACACATTCTGCCCCTAGAAACAGTAACAAAGCTGTTTACTGTTACATATTTTGACCCTAGAAGAGTAACATAGCTGTTGACTGCTTCGATTCAATGTTTTCTCTCAGTTTTAGCCGGTTTTCTCGGTTTTAGCCTATTTTGGGATAAAACGGGTTTAAGTGGTGTCTAAACACTCCAAATTCATCCCAAACTCTTATAATTAGTCATATGCATTGGATTGTCACACATTCTGACCCTAGAAACAGTAACAAAGCCGTGTACTGCTTTGAATCAACGTTTTCACGGTTTTAGCCTATTTTGGGACAAAATAGGTGAAAGTGGTGTCAAAACACTCCAAATTCAACCCAAACTCTTATAAGTAGTCAAATACATTGGATTGTGACATATTTTGACCCCTAGAAGAGTAACATAGCTGTTTACTGCTTCGATTCAATGTTTTCTCTCAGTTTTAGCCTGTTTTCTCGGTTTTAGCCTATTTTGGGATAAAACGGGTTTAAGTGGTGTCTAAACACTCCAAATTCATCCCAAACTCTTACAATTAGTCATATGCATTGGATTGTCACACATTCTGACCCTAGAAACAGTAACAAAGCCGTTTACTGCTTCGAATCAACGTTTTCACGGTTTTAGCCTATTTTGGGACAAAATAGGTGAAAGTGGTGTCAAAACACTCCAAATTCAACCCAAACTCTTATAAGTAGTCAAATACATTGGATTGTTACATATTTTGACCCTAGAAGAGTAACATAGCTGTTTACTGCTTCGATTCAATGTTTTCTCTTAGTTTTAGCCTGTTTTCTCGGTTTTAGCCTATTTTGGGATAAAACGGGTTTAAGTGGTGTCTAAACACTCCAAATTCATCCCAAACTCTTACAATTAGTCATATGCATTGGATTGTCACACATTCTGACCCTAGAAACAGTAACAAAGCCGGTTACTCCTTTGAATCAACGTTTTCACGGTTTTAGCCTATTTTGGGACAAAATAGGTGAAAGTGGTGTCAAAACACTCCAAATTCAACCCAAACTCTTCTAAGTAGTCAAATACATTGGATTGTTACATATTTTGACCCCTAGAAAGAGTAACATAGCTGTTTACTGTTTCGAATCAATGTTTTCTCTCAGTTTTAGCCTGTTTTCTCGGTTTTAGCCTATTTTGGGATAAAACGGGTTTAAGTGGTGTCTAAACACTCCAAATTCAACCCAAACTCTTATAACTAGTCAAATACATTGGATTGATACACATTCTGCCCCTAGAAACAGTAACAAAGCTGTTTACTGCTTCGAATCAACGTTTTCTCGGTTTTAGCCTATTTTGGGACAAAATAGGTAAAAGTGGTGTCAAAACACTCCAAATTCAACCCAAACTCTTATAAGTAGTCAAATACATTGGATTGTTACATATTTTGACCCTAGAAAGAGTAACATAGCTGTTTACTGCTTCGATTCAATGTTTTCTCTCAGTTTTAGCCTGTTTTCTCGGTTTTAGCCTATTTTGGGATAAAACGGGTTTAAGTGGTGTCTAAACACTCCAAATTCAACCCAAACTCTTAAAATTAGTCGAATAAATTCGATTGTTACAAATTCTGCCCCTAGAAACAGTAACAAAGCCGTTTATTGCTTTGAATCAACGTTTTCACGGTTTTAGCCTATTTTGGGACAAAATAGGTAAAAGTGGTGTCTAAACACTCCAAATTCAACCCAAACTCTTATGACTAGTCAAATACATTGGATTGTCACACATTCTGACCCTAGAAACAGTAACAAAGCCGTTTACTGCTTTGAATCAACGTTTTCACGGTTTTAGCCTATTTTGGGACAAAATAGGTAAAAGTGGTGTCTAAACACTCCAAATTCAACCCAAACTCTTATGACTAGTCAAATACATTGGATTGTTACACATTCTGCCCCTAGAAACAGTAACAAAGCTGTTTACTGTTACATATTTTGACCCTAGAAGAGTAACATAGCTGTTGACTGCTTCGATTCAATGTTTTCTCTCAGTTTTAGCCGGTTTTCTCGGTTTTAGCCTATTTTGGGATAAAACGGGTTTAAGTGGTGTCTAAACACTCCAAATTCATCCCAAACTCTTATAATTAGTCATATGCATTGGATTGTCACACATTCTGACCCTAGAAACAGTAACAAAGCCGTTTACTGCTTTGAATCAACGTTTTCACGGTTTTAGCCTATTTTGGGACAAAATAGGTGAAAGTGGTGTCAAAACACTCCAAATTCAACCCAAACTCTTATAAGTAGTCAAATACATTGGATTGTGACATATTTTGACCCCTAGAAGAGTAACATAGCTGTTTACTGCTTCGATTCAATGTTTTCTCTCAGTTTTAGCCTGTTTTCTCGGTTTTAGCCTATTTTGGGATAAAACGGGTTTAAGTGGTGTCTAAACACTCCAAATTCATCCCAAACTCTTATAATTAGTCATATGCATTGGATTGTCACACATTCTGACCCTAGAAACAGTAACAAAGCCGTTTACTGCTTTGAATCAACGTTTTCACGGTTTTAGCCTATTTTGGGACAAAATAGGTGAAAGTGGTGTCAAAACACTCCAAATTCAACCCAAACTCTTATAAGTAGTCAAATACATTGGATTGTGACATATTTTGACCCCTAGAAGAGTAACATAGCTGTTTACTGCTTCGATTCAATGTTTTCTCTCAGTTTTAGCCTGTTTTCTCGGTTTTAGCCTATTTTGGGATAAAACGGGTTTAAGTGGTGTCTAAACACTCCAAATTCATCCCAAACTCTTACAATTAGTCATATGCATTGGATTGTCACACATTCTGACCCTAGAAACAGTAACAAAGCCGTTTACTGCTTCGAATCAACGTTTTCACGGTTTTAGCCTATTTTGGGACAAAATAGGTGAAAGTGGTGTCAAAACACTCCAAATTCAACCCAAACTCTTATAAGTAGTCAAATACATTGGATTGTTACATATTTTGACCCTAGAAGAGTAACATAGCTGTTTACTGCTTCGATTCAATGTTTTCTCTTAGTTTTAGCCTGTTTTCTCGGTTTTAGCCTATTTTGGGATAAAACGGGTTTAAGTGGTGTCTAAACACTCCAAATTCATCCCAAACTCTTACAATTAGTCATATGCATTGGATTGTCACACATTCTGACCCTAGAAACAGTAACAAAGCCGGTTACTCCTTTGAATCAACGTTTTCACGGTTTTAGCCTATTTTGGGACAAAATAGGTGAAAGTGGTGTCAAAACACTCCAAATTCAACCCAAACTCTTCTAAGTAGTCAAATACATTGGATTGTTACATATTTTGACCCCTAGAAAGAGTAACATAGCTGTTTACTGTTTCGAATCAATGTTTTCTCTCAGTTTTAGCCTGTTTTCTCGGTTTTAGCCTATTTTGGGATAAAACGGGTTTAAGTGGTGTCTAAACACTCCAAATTCAACCCAAACTCTTATAACTAGTCAAATACATTGGATTGATACACATTCTGCCCCTAGAAACAGTAACAAAGCTGTTTACTGCTTCGAATCAACGTTTTCTCGGTTTTAGCCTATTTTGGGACAAAATAGATAAAAGTGGTGTCAAAACACTCCAAATTCAACCCAAACTCTTATAACTAGTCAAATACATTGGATTGTTACATATTTTGACCCTAGAAGAGTAACATAGCTGTTTACTGCTTCGATTCAATGTTTTCTCTCAGTTTTAGCCTGTTTTCTCGGTTTTAGCCTATTTTGGGATAAAACAGGTTTAAGTGGTGTCTAAACACTCCAAATTCAACCCAAACTCTTATAACTAGTCAAATACATTGGATTGATACACATTCTGCCCCTAGAAACAGTAACAAAGCTGTTTACTGCTTTGAATCAACGTTTTCTCGGTTTTAGCCTATTTTGGGACAAAATAGGTAAAAGTGGTGTCTAAACACTCCAAATTCAACCCAAACTCTTATAACTAGTCATATGCATTGGATTGTCACACATTCTGACCGTAGAAACAGTAACAAAGCCGGTTACTGCTTTGAATCAATGTTTTCACGGTTTTAGCCTATTTTGGGACAAAATAGGTGAAAGTGGTGTCAAAACACTCCAAATTCAACCCAAACTCTTATAAGTAGTCAAATACATTGGATTGTTACATATTTTGACCCCTAGAAAGAGTAACATAGCTGTTTACTGTTTCGAATCAATGTTTTCTCTCAGTTTTAGCCTGTTTTCTCGGTTTTAGCCTATTTTGGGATAAAACGGGTTTAAGTGGTGTCTAAACACTCCAAATTCATCCCAAACTCTTACAATTAGTCATATGCTATGGATTGTCACACATTCTGACCCTAGAAACAGTAACAAAGCCGGTTACTCCTTTGAATCAACGTTTTCACGGTTTTAGCCTATTTTGGGACAAAATAGGTGAAAGTGGTGTCAAAACACTCCAAATTCAACCCAAACTCTTGTAACTAGTCAAATACATTGGATTGTTACACATTCTGCCCCTATAAATAGTAACAAAGCTGTTTACTGCTTCGAATCAACGTTTTCTCCGTATTAGCCTGTTTTGGGACAAAATAGGTAAAAGTGGTGTCAAAACACTCCAAATTCAACCCAAACTCTTATAACAAGTCAAATACATTGGATTGTTACATATTTTGACCCTAGAAGAGTAACATAGCTGTTTACTGCTTCGATTCAATGTTTTCTCTCAGTTTTAGCCTGTTTTCTCGGTTTTAGCCTATTTTGGGATAAAACGGGTTTAAGTGGTGTCTAAACACTCCAAATTCAACCCAAACTCTTATAACTAGTCAAATACATTGGATTGATACATATTCTGCCCCTAGAAACAGTAACAAAGCTGTTTACTGCTTCGAATCAACGTTTTCTCGGTTTTAGCCTATTTTGGGACAAAATAGGTAAAAGTGGTGTCTAAACACTCCAAATTCAACCCAAACTCTTATAACTAGTCAAATACATTGGATTGTTACACATTCTGCCCCTATAAATAGTAACAAAGCTGTTTACTGCTTCGAATCAACGTTTTCTCCGTAATAGCCTATTTTGGGACAAAATAGGTAAAAGTGGTGTCAAAACACTCCAAATTCAACCCAAACTCTTATAGGTAGTCAAATACATTGGATTGTTACATATTTTGACCCTAGAAGAGTAACATAGCTGTTTACTGCTTCGATTCAATGTTTTCTCTCAGTTTTAGCCGGTTTTCTCGGTTTTAGCCTATTTTGGGATAAAACGGGTTTAAATGGTGTCTAAACACTCCAAATTCATCCCAAACTCTTACAATTAGTCATATGCATTGGATTGTCACACATTCTGACCCTAGAAACAGTAACAAAGCCGGTTACTGCTTTGAATCAATGTTTTCACGGTTTTAGCCTATTTTGGGACAAAATAGGTGAAAGTGGTGTCAAAACACTCCAAATTCAACCCAAACTCTTATAAGTAGTCAAATACATTGGATTGTTACATATTTTGACCCCTAGAAAGAGTAACATAGCTGTTTACTGTTTCGAATCAATGTTTTCTCTTGGTTTTAGCATGTTTTCTTGGTTTAAGCATGTTTTGGGATAAAACGGGTTTAAGTGGTGTCTAAACACTCCAAATTCATCCCAAACTCTTACAATTAGTCATATGCATTGGATTGTCACACATTCTGACCCTAGAAACAGTAACAAAGCCGTTTACTGCTTTGAATCAACGTTTTCACGGTTTTAGCCTATTTTGGGACAAAATAGGTAAAAGTGGTGTCTAAACACTCCAAATTCAACCCAAACTCTTATAACTAGTCAAATACATTCGATTGTTACACATTCTGCCCCTAGAAACAGTAACAAAGCCTATTACTGCTTCGAATCAACGTTTTCTCGGTTCTAGCCTATTTTGGGACAAAATAGGTAAAAGTGGTGTCTAAACACGCCAAATTCAACCCAAACTCTTATAACTAGTCAAATACATTGGATTGTTACACATTCTGCCCCTAGAAACAATAACAAAGCTGTTTACTGCTTCGATTCAATGTTTTCTCTCAGTTTTAGCCTGTTTTCTCGGTTTTAGCCTATTTTGGGATAAAACGGGTTTAAGTGGTGTCTAAACACTCCAAATTCATCCCAAACTCTTACAATTAGTCATATGCATTGGATTGTCACACATTCTGACCCTAGAAACAGTAACAAAGCCGTTTATGCTTTGAATCAACGTTTTCACGGTTTTAGCCTATTTTGGGACAAAAGAGGTAAAAAAGGTGTCAAAACACTCCAAATTCAACCCAAACTCTTATAAGTAGTCAAATACATTGGATTGTTACATATTTTTAACCTAGAAAGAGTAACATAGCTGTATACTGTTTTGAATCAATGTTTTCTCTCGGTTTTAGTATGTTTTCTTGGTTTAAGCATGTTTTGGGATAAAACGGGTTTAAGTGGTGTCTAAACACTCCAAATTCATCCCAAACTCTTACAATTAGTCATATGCATTGGATTGTCACACATTCTGACCCTAGAAACAGTAACAAAGCCGTTTACTGCTTTGAATCAACGTTTTCACGGTTTTAGCCTATTTTGGGACAAAATAGGTAAAAGTGGTGTCTAAACACTCCAAATTCAACCCAAACTCTTATAACTAGTCAAATACATTGGATTGTTACACATTCTGCCCCTAGAAACAGTAACAAAGCCTATTACTGCTTCGAATCAACGTTTTCTCGGTTCTAGCCTATTTTGGGACAAAATAGGTAAAAGTGGTGTCTAAACACGCCAAATTCAACCCAAACTCTTATAAGTAGTCAAATACATTGGATTGTTACACATTCTGCCCCTAGAAACAATAACAAAGCTGTTTACTGCTTCGATTCAATGTTTTCTCTCAGTTTTAGCCTGTTTTCTCGGTTTTAGCCTATTTTGGGATAAAACGGGTTTAAGTGGTGTCTAAACACTCCAAATTCATCCCAAACTCTTACAATTAGTCATATGCATTGGATTGTCACACATTCTGACCCTAGAAACAGTAACAAAGCCGTTTATGCTTTGAATCAACGTTTTCACGGTTTTAGCCTATTTTGGGACAAAAGAGGTAAAAAAGGTGTCAAAACACTCCAAATTCAACCCAAACTCTTATAACTAGTCAAATACATTGGATTGTTACACATTCTGCCCCTAGAAACAGTAACAAAGCCTATTACTGCTTCGAATCAACGTTTTCTCGGTTCTAGCCTATTTTGGGACAAAATAGGTAAAAGTGGTGTCTAAACACGCCAAATTCAACCCAAACTCTTATAACTAGTCAAATACATTGGATTGTTACACATTCTGCCCCTAGAAACAATAACAAAGCTGTTTACTGCTTCGAATCAACGTTTTCTCCGTATTAGCCTATTTTGGGACAAAATAGGTAAAAGTGGTGTCAAAACACTCCAAATTCAACCCAAACTCTTATAAGTAGTCAAATACATTGGATTGTTACATATTTTGACCCTAGAAGAGTAACATAGCTGTTTACTGCTTCGATTCAATGTTTTCTCTCAGTTTTAGCCTGTTTTCTCGGTTTTAGCCTATTTTGGGATAAAACGGGTTTAAGTGGTGTCTAAACACTCCAAATTCATCCCAAACTCTTACAATTAGTCATATGCATTGGATTGTCACACATTCTGACCCTAGAAACAGTAACAAAGCCGTTTACTGCTTTGAATCAACGTTTTCACAGTTTTAGCCTATTTTGGGACAAAATAGGTGAAAGTGGTGTCAAAACACTCCAAATTCAACCCAAACTCTTATAAGTAGTCAAATACATTGGATTGTTACATATTTTGACCCCTAGAAAGAGTAACATAGCTGTTTACTGTTTCGAATCAATGTTTTCTCTTGGTTTTAGCATGTTTTCTTGGTTTAAGCATGTTTTGGGATAAAACGGGTTTAAGTGGTGTCTAAACACTCCAAATTCATCCCAAACTCTTACAATTAGTCATATGCATTGGATTGTCACACATTCTTGTAAGACTTTGTAGAATAAAGAAGAGAATCAAGAGAATGGATATAGGTTTCGGTAGACAAAGAGAATGAGGAAGGAGAAAAGATTAGGTTTTCTTATTCCATAAGAAGCGATAATACAAGGTGGCTATGAGCCTATTTAAGGAAACACAAACTAGGGCTACACCCTTGACCGAGACACACAAGTGGGATAGGGACATTAGGAGAGAGACACACTACATCCCAAGGTGAAAGTGACAGCCCATCCTTACCAAACATGTGACTATTTCCTTCCCTTCTCTCTAACGGTTATAATGTGCTTCTCGATCCTTCTAGTGGGCTTCAGGCCTCCTCTCCATTCCTTATCACTAGAAGACTCGGCCATTTCACCACACTTGTACGGACAGCCCATATTCAACACTCGTACGGACGGCCATGGCTGCCTTAGGCTTATTCTTTTGATCAATACTCCCCCTCAAGCTTAGCCTAATGAAATGGCTAAGCTTGGAACCCGTGAAGCAGCACCTCATTAAAAACCTTGACTTAGAAAACCTCATGGGACAAAACCAAGTCAAGGGAAAAAGAGTGTGCTGTCCACGGATTAGAGAAGCTTGATCATGGCCGTGTAATGTCTACAAGTCCAAGTTTGCTATAGATGTGATCACAAACCTTGGAGCTTGCAGACTTGGTGAAGATGTCAGCTAGCTGATCTTGACTCCTTGTGTGGCATGGTAACACCACTCCTTCTTCAATCTTCTCTCTCACCTTGTGGCAATCGCTTTCTATGTGCTTGGTCCTCTCATGAAAGACCGAGTTTGTGGCAATGTGGATGGCCGCTTCATTGTCGCAATGCATGGTCATGGGCTGCTTTGTTTCGATGCCTAAGTCCTTGAGTAGACCCTTCAGCCATGTCATCTCGTTAGTGAGCTTCCTCATAGCTCTATACTCGGCCTCGGCGCTAGAGCATGAAACCACCTTTTGTTTCTTAGACCTCCATGTAACCATGTTGCCTCCAACGAACGTGCAGTACCCAGTAGTGGATCTTCTATCCAGCGTGTCGCCATTGTAATCCGCATCACAGTAGCCAACAATCTCGGTGTTGTCATTCTTGCCCATCCAAATACCTTGACCCGGACTGCCCTTGAGATAGCTTAGGATCCTCTCGACTTGACTCCATTGGTACTTGCTTGGTGCCTTCATATGTTGGCTAACCTGATTCACAGCATAACATATGTCAGGTCGTGTGATAGTAAGGTATATTAGCTTACCTACAAGCCGGCGGTAGCGTGTGACGTCTAAGAATGGCTCGTCCATTGGTTCCTTAGGTCGGCCTTCTTTTTCCCGTAAGCTCTCCCCCTTTCGCTTGAGCTGGTAGTCGTCATCAAGTGGCGTAGCGACCGGAGACACACCAAGCTTGCCAGTCTCCTCTAACAAGTCAAGAGTGTACTTGCGTTGTGAGAGGAAGAGTCCTTCCGGTGAGCGACAAATTTCAATACCAAGAAAGTATTTGAGTTCCCCAAGGTCCTTGATGTCAAATGCCGACTTGAGGGAGTCCTTGGTGTCCTGAATGGCCGCCTTATCATCACCAGTCACGATGATGTCGTCGACGTATATGAGCACCACCACCCAACCAATAGAGGTGCGACGTGTGAAGAGAGTATGATCAGCCTCCGATCGCTTAAAACCATAAGTCTTGAGAGTAGAGCTTAGTTTGTGGTACCAAGCTCGTGGGGACTGCTTAAGGCCATAGATGGCCTTACGTAGCCTCAAGACTTTTCCGGGTGTAACCATGTCTTCAAGGCCGGGAGGAGGCGTCATGTACACTTCTTCATCAAGTTCACCTTGAAGAAAGGCGTTCTTCACATCCATCTGCCATAAGTCCCATGATAGGTTGACAGCAAGAGACAGCACAACCCGAACCGTATGGAGCTTGGCCACGGGTGCAAAGGTGTCCGTGTAGTCCGCACCATAGGTTTGGGTGAAGCCACGGGCCACTAACCGGGCTTTATGCCGTTCAATGTCACCATTGCTCAAATACTTTATGGTGAACACCCATTTGGAGCTAACTGCCCGCTTGCCTTGAGGAAGATCCGATTCGTCCCACGTATGATTCCGGATCATGGCGCCGGTTTCATCCTTGACCGCATCTAACCAAACCTGATGCTCCTTGGCTTCATCATATGTCTGCGGGATCCAATTGGCGTCAACTTGGCCAAAGAAAGCTTGGTGATCAGCAGGTAACAGCTCAAGGGAACAAACGGACTGGATGGGATGAGCGACGGCTTGACTGTTGTAATATACACGCTTGTTCTTCCAAGTGGAGGGGTCAGATCGAGGTCTGGTGCTCCGACGCAGGACTGGTGCAGGAGGTGGATCCGTCCTAGGCAACTCCGTTGACGTACCGTCCGTAAGAACCGTCTCCGTGTTTTCCTCGGTAGGAGCCGCTGCCGGAGCATGTGTGTCCGGTGTAGGGCCAGGAACAGGAACACCGGCTATGGGTAGGCCAGACTCAAGGGACACACTATCTTGGGCTGAAACATTGTTATTCGTATCTCCTTGGTCAGACCCACCGTCGGTAGGAGTTTGGCGTAGCATAGGCTGCACGACACCCGTTGGTGGAGACGGGTTGCCAAGGTGATCAAGAAGGAACCTTAGACTTGAAGCTCGGTCATTAGGTGAGTGAGAGAGGTCTTTAAGGTTGTTCCAGTCCTTCTTGTCATAGTAGCCCACATTCTCTAGGAACCGGACATCTCGGGAGACATATAGACGACTTGTGGCCGGATCATAACATTTGTACCCCTTTTGTGTGGTAGAGTAGCCAATGAACATGCACTTTGTACTCTTGGCATCCAGCTTACTCCTTTGTTCTCCTGGTACTAACACAAAACAAACACAACCAAAAACGCGTAAGTGATCAAGGGATGGTTTAAATTTGTTTAGTACTTCAAATGGAGATAAGTCATGAAGAACTCGGGTTGGTGTCCGGTTGATGAGATAGCATGCAGTCATCACAGCATCACCCCAATATCGTTTGGGAACACTAGAGTGGAACATGATTGCCCGCGCCACTTCCATGAGATGCCGGTTCTTTCTCTCGGCCACACCATTTTGTTGTGGCGTGTAGGGACAACTAGTTTGATGGAGAATGCCATGCTTGGAGAGATGTTCTTTGAACTTGCAACTTGTGTATTCTCCACCATTATCAGACCTAAGTACCTTAAGTTTTGCATTAAAATGATTAGTCACATAGTTTTGAAAGTTGACAAAGGCATCAAACACTCTATCTTTAGAAGGCAATAAGGTAATCCAAGTATATTTTGATTTTTCATCAATAAAAGTCACAAAATACTTGTTATTATCTCTAGATAGGCATGGTGAAGTCCAAACATCTGAGTGAACTAAATCAAAACAATTTTCATAAATAGTAGTTGACTTAGGAAAGATAGACTTGCAATGTTTTCCAAGAATACAAGGTTCACAAGTAGAATTATCAAAAGAAATATTAGGAAACATTAGTCCTAAAGCACGCGAATGAGGGTGGCCTAGCCTAGCATGCCACACCATATTCAAATCAACAACAAAACAAGACTTAATAGAAGATAAATTTGGATCGGTTTTCTCTAGGACATAGAGATCTCCACTCCCTTGCCCTTCTCCAAGAACCTTTCCAGTCTCAATATCCTGAAAATGAACACTGTTAGGACCAAAAATTGCATAACAATTCAAATCATTTGTGGCCCTCTTAACCGATAGAAGATTGGAGGTAAAAGTAGGCATAAAGAAAGCTTTTGAGGTTTTATCAAAAAGTTTCAAGTCCCCTATCCCTTTTACTGGTATTTGATCTCCATTAGCAATAACAACATTCCCTAAAGCCGGTTTTATGTTGTCAATTAACCTAGGGTTGCTAATCATATGATGTGAAGCCCCCGAGTCAATAACAAGCGATTTACTAGGCTTAGAGGTAAAGAAAGAGATACCAGACTCCTTGAGTGAGGCAATGGAGCGGATGAGAGCCTCAAGGTCTGACTTCCTCACCACATCTCCATAGGCTGCGGTCATGGCCACCTCATCTCCCTGCTTTGATGATCCGGCTCCCTTGTCGCTAACCGCTTCCTTTGAGAAGTTGGCTTTGAACTTGGCCGGCTTGAGATGAGGATGGAGAACCCAGCATTTGTCTTTCAGGTGGCCCCGCTTCTTGCAGTGGTCGCATACCCACACCTTCCTCTCCTCTTGCTTGTACACTCCTTTGTTGGCCGTAGCAAGCTCCCCCTTACCGCTAAACAAATCAAGAGATCCTTGTTCTTTCTGAATTTGGGAGCAAATATCTTCAAAGGAGGGAAGCTTCTCTGCCCTTAGGATGTGCTTCAAGAGGTCATTGAAGGATGGGTTCAAGGTAAGGAGGAGTCCAAAGATCTTGTCTTGCTCCTTCCTTTCGTTTAGCACACTCGCCTCAAGTGTACTTGGCCGCAACATGTCAAGCTCGGACCATAGTGCACGGAACTTACCAAGATGCTTAGTGAACTCCACATCATCTTGGTTAAGGTCGTTTATGGCCTTCTTGACCTCAAAGACTCTAGTCATGTTAGAGACATTACCATACACGCCTTTAAGTGTTTCCCACAGTTCCTTGGCCGTCTCGCAGTATGAGTAGGCCTCAAGGATAGGCGTGTCCAGAGAGTTTTGGAGAACAGATAGGACAACTTGGTCTTCTTGGAACCATTTGGCCTTCCTCTCGCTCTCTTCCTCCGCTTCCGCCTCGGAAGCATCTTCTTCTTTGGGGTTTTGCTTTGGGACATAGTCGGACTCGACATGACTCCAAAGGCCACGACCTCCAAGGGCGGTTCTTGTGGTTCTTGTCCACAGCAAGTAGTTTGTCCCCTTTAGGACAATCGGTGAAACGATGGGCTTGGCGTTTTCCATGGTCGGATTTCTATGGACCGATGGATAAAGCTTTTACCCGGAGAATAAACAAAAGAATGCGAGTGAGAAGAAAAGAAGGAAAGGAGACTAGAGAATAGAAACAAGTAGAAGAATGAGATTAGACTGTAGAGAATCGAACAACTTGCTCTGATACCATGTAAGACTTTGTAGAATAAAGAAGAGAATCAAGAGAATGGATATAGGTTTCGGTAGACAAAGAGAATGAGGAAGGAGAAAAGATTAGGTTTTCTTATTCCATAAGAAGCGATAATACAAGGTGGCTATGAGCCTATTTAAGGAAACACAAACTAGGGCTACACCCTTGACCGAGACACACAAGTGGGATAGGGACATTAGGAGAGAGACACACTACATCCCAAGGTGAAAGTGACAGCCCATCCTTACCAAACATGTGACTATTTCCTTCCCTTCTCTCTAACGGTTATAATGTGCTTCTCGATCCTTCTAGTGGGCTTCAGGCCTCCTCTCCATTCCTTATCACTAGAAGACTCGGCCATTTCACCACACTTGTACGGACAGCCCATATTCAACACTCGTACGGACGGCCATGGCTGCCTTAGGCTTATTCTTTTGATCAATAATTCTGACCCTAGAAACAGTAACAAAGCCGTTTACTGCTTTGAATCAACGTTTTCACGGTTTTAGCCTATTTTGGGACAAAATAGGTAAAAGTGGTGTCTAAACACTCCAAATTCAACCCAAACTCTTATAACTAGTCAAATACATTGGATTGTTACACATTCTGCCCCTAGAAACAGTAACAAAGCCTATTACTGCTTCGAATCAACGTTTTCTCGGTTCTAGCCTATTTTGGGACAAAATAGGTAAAAGTGGTGTCTAAACACGCCAAATTCAACCCAAACTCTTATAAGTAGTCAAATACATTGGATTGTTACACATTCTGCCCCTAGAAACAATAACAAAGCTGTTTACTGCTTCGATTCAATGTTTTCTCTCAGTTTTAGCCTGTTTTCTCGGTTTTAGCCTATTTTGGGATAAAACGGGTTTAAGTGGTGTCTAAACACTCCAAATTCATCCCAAACTCTTACAATTAGTCATATGCATTGGATTGTCACACATTCTGACCCTAGAAACAGTAACAAAGCCGTTTATGCTTTGAATCAACGTTTTCACGGTTTTAGCCTATTTTGGGACAAAAGAGGTAAAAAAGGTGTCAAAACACTCCAAATTCAACCCAAACTCTTATAACTAGTCAAATACATTGGATTGTTACACATTCTGCCCCTAGAAACAGTAACAAAGCCTATTACTGCTTCGAATCAACGTTTTCTCGGTTCTAGCCTATTTTGGGACAAAATAGGTAAAAGTGGTGTCTAAACACGCCAAATTCAACCCAAACTCTTATAACTAGTCAAATACATTGGATTGTTACACATTCTGCCCCTAGAAACAATAACAAAGCTGTTTACTGCTTCGAATCAACGTTTTCTCCGTATTAGCCTATTTTGGGACAAAATAGGTAAAAGTGGTGTCAAAACACTCCAAATTCAACCCAAACTCTTATAAGTAGTCAAATACATTGGATTGTTACATATTTTGACCCTAGAAGAGTAACATAGCTGTTTACTGCTTCGATTCAATGTTTTCTCTCAGTTTTAGCCTGTTTTCTCGGTTTTAGCCTATTTTGGGATAAAACGGGTTTAAGTGGTGTCTAAACACTCCAAATTCATCCCAAACTCTTACAATTAGTCATATGCATTGGATTGTCACACATTCTGACCCTAGAAACAGTAACAAAGCCGTTTACTGCTTTGAATCAACGTTTTCACAGTTTTAGCCTATTTTGGGACAAAATAGGTGAAAGTGGTGTCAAAACACTCCAAATTCAACCCAAACTCTATTAGTATATATGAAGGAGAAGAGAGAGTGAGGCCGGTGAGGCCGAGCTGCACAAGGAAGAAGAGAGTGGCCGGTAAGGCTGCTAGTACAAGAAGTGTGGCCGGTAAGGCCATGAGTGGTGTGGGAGCGGCCAGTAAGGCCGTGAGCACAATAAGAGTGGCCAATAAGGCCATGTGGGCCGTGAGAACAATGAGAGTGGTCAGCAAGGCCATAAGAGCAATGTGAGAAGAATTGTGAAGTAAAGGCCTTATAAGAAGAAGAGGCCCAAGAAGAAGTTAAATGTCTCACAAAGGGAAAAGAAGGGAAGGAAGGAAGCATGTGAGACCTTGGTTGGTGAAGAATGAGACAACCAAGGGAAGGAGCTGTCCCTTTCACCATACACCCACTTGTGCACCAACGGCTATATGTCACTCTCACCTCTCATTTATCTCAAACGGCCATATACATTTGTTCTCCTATATTAAGCATTGTAATCTCTCATTTTGTAACACAATACAACAATCTAATAAGAAGAGAAACGTTTTCCCTCTTTTACTTATGTTTATGCTATCATCTTCAATGTAGATAGCTTAGGGATAAACGATTAGAGGCTGCCCTTAAGGCAGCCTATTCTCTTCTCAAATCCACCTAAACTCTTCTTTATCTCCTTCTATTTCCCTAGCTTACTGATTCTAAATCCTTTCTACCTAAGTACACAAACTCTTAAGTGTTGTGATACTTTAACAAGGATTAGTCTCAAACTAGGATTGTTTGCTCCTTCATAGATCCGTTTACTACCTAGTATTGGGGATCTATTTAGCTTATTTATGGGGAGTTCATCACAAGTTGATGTCCTCTCCTCCCCCTTGAGAATGAGTTAGTTTGTTGTGGGTAAAGGGGGATTCATTCACCAAGTGTTTGTCTACCCTCTCTTGTGAGCTTTGTCTCATAAATCCCAACATGGTATCAGAGCCAGGTTCTGTTCTTGGTGATTCAAACTCATTCTCAATGTCGTTTTCTTAGGAGTTAGCTTAGTTAAAGTTTTAATCCTAGCTTAGGTGTTAATTCGCTTAGCTTAGTTCTTTAAAGCTTTAATTTTGCTTTTGTTGTTAAATCGATTCTCTAGCAGCTCATTGTTGAGTAAGCTTGGTCTCTTGTCTTGTTAGAATTTGTAGACCAAGTGTGTGAAAGAAATCGATTTTAAAACCTCATCTTTAGGCTTACCGATTGGGTAAAAGCTTGGGTTTAAATTGAGGTGGTGATGAACCAAGGAGCAAATTGTTCTTGTTCTTGGTAAGGATTCACGTGTTTTTAGGCTTGTATAGAGCCACGAAATCCTTAGGATTTTTCCTAGGATTCTCTTAAGATTTAGTTAATTTTCCTTTAAAGGTTTAATTTTGCTTTTGTTAAATTTCCTTTAAAGTTTAATTACTAAATCACTTCTTCTTCTTCTCAAGGTTGAGAAAGCTTTGTTTCTGGTCATATGGTGTGTCCAGGTTCGAGTTTGAGGAAGAGAGAGACTATTTTAGCATGTAGAGCCCGCTTGGTCAAATAGATTCAAGTTGGTCCAAGATGCATTCTTTTAACCGTTGGACAATAGGTTGTTCCAAAGGCTTTTGTTGTTTCTTCTTTGCTTGGGACCACGAAAAACATCTTCTATATGTTATCTTCGTGGATCTTCAAGCCTTAATCTCTTGGAGAAAACTTGTTTAAGTGATTCTACAAGGAGTTTTGTTGTTAAACCTTTGGAGAAACTAATTTTCCATAAGGTCCATTGTGTTTCAGCCATTAAAGCACCAAAAGAGATTGTCTTCTTGGATGTTCTTGGCTGTCAAAGCTTCTTTCAACTCAAGAAAACAGAGTTAAACTCTGTCCATAAGAACTCTTGAGCAGATTCTCTATTCTACTCTCCATTCATCTTATACTACCGCCAATACTCTCCCTTATACTCTCACTTTCTATTCTCCATATATACTCTTATTAATTCTCTAAATTCTCTATTTAATTTCAGTAATATTCTCTATACTCTAATCTCTAACAATCTCTTGTTTAGAATCTGTTCCATTGATTTTTGGTTTCAGTTTCAGCATTGAAGATTGTGTGGAGCTCGCTCACTATCTCAAGGAGAAGAAGTGGCGAGGTTGAAGGCTACAAGATAGCCATGTAAGAGCGCAGCACAATGCCTGGAGTTAGAACCAAGGGCCACCAAGTCTTTGTTAAGCTGGTGAAAGGTGATGAATCAGTCCAAGAGCATGTGTGTTAGTGCCAAGTTGTTGATCGGATGTGCACAATGGTCTTTAGGAAAGGTGATGCACAAGGTTTCAACTGTTGATTGGATGTGCACAAGAACGGTGATGCACAAGGCTTCAACTGAGGTGATGAGGTTTCAGCCCATCATCAAGTAAAGGTTACGGGGGAGATCAAGTGACTTCAGACCGTACCTCACAGATTCTGCTCGGCCACAAGCAAAAGTCTTTACTTAAAGCTCAGCCGAAGCGTCTCAAAGATCGACTCGGACGAAACCCTTCCACTGCGATTCGGCTTCCGCGTTCTTCATTAAAGTTCGAGACCACAGAGTCATCTTGCCAGTGGAAGTGGAATCATACCAATCCGAGCAGCCGTTCGAAAGTTATGTCCGATTCAGTGGGCATGTGTCAGTCTGACAAATAAAACTGACCGGGTTTAAAACCATGGTTAGAGGAGCGGTCTCAAGGAGGAATTCCAAACCGCAACAGTGATCAACTCTCTCCCTCCTATCCATCAAAACACCATAAAGGCTGTGCTCTAAACTCTTCTCTATTTTAATTCATAAATTCATTACCTTAGCTTCATTACTAGTCTTTAGTCTTTAATATGATTCTCCTTAAATTGTCACACTTTTAGAAATTTTCTTTGATATTCCTCATAGCAAACACTTATTCTTTTCTTCTTTATCACTTGTTTAAGGGTAAAGGAGACTATGAGAGCCTCAAAGGAATTCTAAAGGAACAAGGATGGAGATCATAAGGAATGTGCTAAAGGCAAGGAGGGCTAAGGAAGTGTAGCGGTTCAAAGGCTTAAAGAGAAGAGAGCTGGTTCTTGACAAACCAAGATCATTGCGACATCAAGGAACGTGGAGACTACACTCTTTTTACTTAACAAAGTTTTCTCCCAAGTGGTTTTCTTTGTTAAGGTTTTTAATGAGGTAGTCCTCACGTGTCCACGCTTGATCTTTGGTCCCCATGGTGCCCTGCAGATCAAACGTGCGGGGGAGTATTAGTATATATGAAGGAGAAGAGAGAGTGAGGCCGGTGAGGCCGAGCTGCACAAGGAAGAAGAGAGTGGCCGGTAAGGCTGCTAGTACAAGAAGTGTGGCCGGTAAGGCCATGAGTGGTGTGGGAGCGGCCAGTAAGGCCGTGAGCACAATAAGAGTGGCCAATAAGGCCATGTGGGCCGTGAGAACAATGAGAGTGGTCAGCAAGGCCATAAGAGCAATGTGAGAAGAATTGTGAAGTAAAGGCCTTATAAGAAGAAGAGGCCCAAGAAGAAGTTAAATGTCTCACAAAGGGAAAAGAAGGGAAGGAAGGAAGCATGTGAGACCTTGGTTGGTGAAGAATGAGACAACCAAGGGAAGGAGCTGTCCCTTTCACCATACACCCACTTGTGCACCAACGGCTATATGTCACTCTCACCTCTCATTTATCTCAAACGGCCATATACATTTGTTCTCCTATATTAAGCATTGTAATCTCTCATTTTGTAACACAATACAACAATCTAATAAGAAGAGAAACGTTTTCCCTCTTTTACTTATGTTTATGCTATCATCTTCAATGTAGATAGCTTAGGGATAAACGATTAGAGGCTGCCCTTAAGGCAGCCTATTCTCTTCTCAAATCCACCTAAACTCTTCTTTATCTCCTTCTATTTCCCTAGCTTACTGATTCTAAATCCTTTCTACCTAAGTACACAAACTCTTAAGTGTTGTGATACTTTAACAAGGATTAGTCTCAAACTAGGATTGTTTGCTCCTTCATAGATCCGTTTACTACCTAGTATTGGGGATCTATTTAGCTTATTAATGGGGAGTTCATCACAAGTTGATGTCCTCTCCTCCCCCTTGAGAATGAGTTAGTTTGTTGTGGGTAAAGGGGGATTCATTCACCAAGTGTTTGTCTACCCTCTCTTGTGAGCTTTGTCTCATAAATCCCAACAAACTCTTATAAGTAGTCAAATACATTGGATTGTTACATATTTTGACCCCTAGAAAGAGTAACATAGCTGTTTACTGTTTCGAATCAATGTTTTCTCTTGGTTTTAGCATGTTTTCTTGGTTTAAGCATGTTTTGGGATAAAACGGGTTTAAGTGGTGTCTAAACACTCCAAATTCATCCCAAACTCTTACAATTAGTCATATGCATTGGATTGTCACACATTCTGACCCTAGAAACAGTAACAAAGCCGTTTACTGCTTTGAATCAACGTTTTCACGGTTTTAGCCTATTTTGGGACAAAATAGGTAAAAGTGGTGTCTAAACACTCCAAATTCAACCCAAACTCTTATAACTAGTCAAATACATTGGATTGTTACACATTCTGCCCCTAGAAACAGTAACAAAGCCTATTACTGCTTCGAATCAACGTTTTCTCGGTTCTAGCCTATTTTGGGACAAAATAGGTAAAAGTGGTGTCTAAACACGCCAAATTCAACCCAAACTCTTATAACTAGTCAAATACATTGGATTGTTACACATTCTGCCCCTAGAAACAATAACAAAGCTGTTTACTGCTTCGATTCAATGTTTTCTCTCAGTTTTAGCCTGTTTTCTCGGTTTTAGCCTATTTTGGGATAAAACGGGTTTAAGTGGTGTCTAAACACTCCAAATTCATCCCAAACTCTTACAATTAGTCATATGCATTGGATTGTCACACATTCTGACCCTAGAAACAGTAACAAAGCCGTTTATGCTTTGAATCAACGTTTTCACGGTTTTAGCCTATTTTGGGACAAAAGAGGTAAAAAAGGTGTCAAAACACTCCAAATTCAACCCAAACTCTTATAAGTAGTCAAATACATTGGATTGTTACATATTTTTAACCTAGAAAGAGTAACATAGCTGTATAATGTTTTGAATCAATGTTTTCTCTCGGTTTTAGTATGTTTTCTTGGTTTAAGCCTGTTTTGGGATAAAACGGGTTTAAATGGTGTCTAAACACTCCAAATTCATCCCAAACTCTTACAATTAGTCATATGCATTGGATTGTCACACATTCTGACCCTAGAAACAGTAACAAAGCCGGTTACTGCTTTGAATCAATGTTTTCACGGTTTTAGCCTATTTTGGGACAAAATAGGTGAAAGTGGTGTCAAAACACTCCAAATTCAACCCAAACTCTTATAAGTAGTCAAATACATTGGATTGTTACATATTTTGACCCCTAGAAAGAGTAACATAGCTGTTTACTGTTTCGAATCAATGTTTTCTCTTGGTTTTAGCATGTTTTCTTGGTTTAAGCATGTTTTGGGATAAAACGGGTTTAAGTGGTGTCTAAACACTCCAAATTCATCCCAAACTCTTACAATTAGTCATATGCATTGGATTGTCACACATTCTGACCCTAGAAACAGTAACAAAGCCGTTTACTGCTTTGAATCAACGTTTTCACGGTTTTAGCCTATTTTGGGACAAAATAGGTAAAAGTGGTGTCTAAACACTCCAAATTCAACCCAAACTCTTATAACTAGTCAAATACATTGGATTGTTACACATTCTGCCCCTAGAAACAGTAACAAAGCCTATTACTGCTTCGAATCAACGTTTTCTCGGTTCTAGCCTATTTTGGGACAAAATAGGTAAAAGTGGTGTCTAAACACGCCAAATTCAACCCAAACTCTTATAACTAGTCAAATACATTGGATTGTTACATATTTTGACCCTAGAAGAGTAACATAGCTGTTTACTGCTTCGATTCAATGTTTTCTCTCAGTTTTAGCCTGTTTTCTCGGTTTTAGCCTATTTTGGGATAAAACGGGTTTAAGTGGTGTCTAAACACTCCAAATTCATCCCAAACTCTTACAATTAGTCATATGCATTGGATTGTCACACATTCTGACCCTAGAAACAGTAACAAAGCCGTTTACTGCTTTGAATCAACGTTTTCACAGTTTTAGCCTATTTTGGGACAAAATAGGTGAAAGTGGTGTCAAAACACTCCAAATTCAACCCAAACTCTTATAAGTAGTCAAATACATTGGATTGTTACATATTTTGACCCCTAGAAAGAGTAACATAGCTGTTTACTGTTTCGAATCAATGTTTTCTCTTGGTTTTAGCATGTTTTCTTGGTTTAAGCATGTTTTGGGATAAAACGGGTTTAAGTGGTGTCTAAACACTCCAAATTCATCCCAAACTCTTACAATTAGTCATATGCATTGGATTGTCACACATTCTGACCCTAGAAACAGTAACAAAGCCGTTTACTGCTTTGAATCAACGTTTTCACGGTTTTAGCCTATTTTGGGACAAAATAGGTAAAAGTGGTGTCTAAACACTCCAAATTCAACCCAAACTCTTATAACTAGTCAAATACATTGGATTGTTACACATTCTGCCCCTAGAAACAGTAACAAAGCCTATTACTGCTTCGAATCAACGTTTTCTCGGTTCTAGCCTATTTTGGGACAAAATAGGTAAAAGTGGTGTCTAAACACGCCAAATTCAACCCAAACTCTTATAACTAGTCAAATGCATTGGATTGTTACACATTCTGCCCCTAGAAACAATAACAAAGCTGTTTACTGCTTCGATTCAATGTTTTCTCTCAGTTTTAGCCTGTTTTCTCGGTTTTAGCCTATTTTGGGATAAAACGGGTTTAAGTGGTGTCTAAACACTCCAAATTCATCCCAAACTCTTACAATTAGTCATATGCATTGGATTGTCACACATTCTGACCCTAGAAACAGTAACAAAGCCGTTTATGCTTTGAATCAACGTTTTCACGGTTTTAGCCTATTTTGGGACAAAAGAGGTAAAAAAGGTGTCAAAACACTCCAAATTCAACCCAAACTCTTATAAGTAGTCAAATACATTGGATTGTTACATATTTTTAACCTAGAAAGAGTAACATAGCTGTATAATGTTTTGAATCAATGTTTTCTCTCGGTTTTAGTATGTTTTCTTGGTTTAAGCCTGTTTTGGGATAAAACGGGTTTAAATGGTGTCTAAACACTCCAAATTCATCCCAAACTCTTACAATTAGTCATATGCATTGGATTGTCACACATTCTGACCCTAGAAACAGTAACAAAGCCGGTTACTGCTTTGAATCAATGTTTTCACGGTTTTAGCCTATTTTGGGAGAAAATAGGTGAAAGTGGTGTCAAAACACTCCAAATTCAACCCAAACTCTTATAAGTAGTCAAATACATTGGATTGTTACATATTTTGACCCCTAGAAAGAGTAACATAGCTGTTTACTGTTTCGAATCAATGTTTTCTCTTGGTTTTAGCATGTTTTCTTGGTTTAAGCATGTTTTGGGATAAAACGGGTTTAAGTGGTGTCTAAACACTCCAAATTCATCCCAAACTCTTACAATTAGTCATATGCATTGGATTGTCACACATTCTGACCCTAGAAACAGTAACAAAGCCGTTTACTGCTTTGAATCAACGTTTTCACGGTTTTAGCCTATTTTGGGACAAAATAGGTAAAAGTGGTGTCTAAACACTCCAAATTCAACCCAAACTCTTATAACTAGTCAAATACATTGGATTGTTACACATTCTGCCCCTAGAAACAGTAACAAAGCCGTTTACTGCTTCGAATCCACGTTTTCTCGGTTTTAGCCTATTTTGGGACAAAATAGGTAAAAGTGGTGTCTAAACACGCCAAATTCAACCCAAACTCTTATAACTAGTCAAATACATTGGATTGTTACACATTCTGCCCCTAGAAACAATAACAAAGCTGTTTACTGCTTCGAATCAACGTTTTCTCCGTATTAGCCTATTTTGGGACAAAATAGGTAAAAGTGGTGTCAAAACACTCCAAATTCAACCCAAACTCTTATAAGTAGTCAAATACATTGGATTGTTACATATTTTGACCCTAGAAGAGTAACATAGCTGTTTACTGCTTCGATTCAATGTTTTCTCTCAGTTTTAGCCTGTTTTCTCGGTTTTAGCCTATTTTGGGATAAAACGGGTTTAAGTGGTGTCTAAACACTCCAAATTCATCCCAAACTCTTACAATTAGTCATATGCATTGGATTGTCACACATTCTGACCCTAGAAACAGTAACAAAGCCGTTTACTGCTTTGAATCAACGTTTTCACAGTTTTAGCCTATTTTGGGACAAAATAGGTGAAAGTGGTGTCAAAACACTCCAAATTCAACCCAAACTCTTATAAGTAGTCAAATACATTGGATTGTTACATATTTTGACCCCTAGAAAGAGTAACATAGCTGTTTACTGTTTCGAATCAATGTTTTCTCTTGGTTTTAGCATGTTTTCTTGGTTTAAGCATGTTTTGGGATAAAACGGGTTTAAGTGGTGTCTAAACACTCCAAATTCATCCCAAACTCTTACAATTAGTCATATGCATTGGATTGTCACACATTCTGACCCTAGAAACAGTAACAAAGCCGTTTACTGCTTTGAATCAACGTTTTCACGGTTTTAGCCTATTTTGGGACAAAATAGGTAAAAGTGGTGTCTAAACACTCCAAATTCAACCCAAACTCTTATAACTAGTCAAATACATTGGATTGTTACACATTCTGCCCCTAGAAACAGTAACAAAGCCTATTACTGCTTCGAATCAACGTTTTCTCGGTTCTAGCCTATTTTGGGACAAAATAGGTAAAAGTGGTGTCTAAACACGCCAAATTCAACCCAAACTCTTATAAGTAGTCAAATACATTGGATTGTTACACATTCTGCCCCTAGAAACAATAACAAAGCTGTTTACTGCTTCGATTCAATGTTTTCTCTCAGTTTTAGCCTGTTTTCTCGGTTTTAGCCTATTTTGGGATAAAACGGGTTTAAGTGGTGTCTAAACACTCCAAATTCATCCCAAACTCTTACAATTAGTCATATGCATTGGATTGTCACACATTCTGACCCTAGAAACAGTAACAAAGCCGTTTATGCTTTGAATCAACGTTTTCACGGTTTTAGCCTATTTTGGGACAAAAGAGGTAAAAAAGGTGTCAAAACACTCCAAATTCAACCCAAACTCTTATAAGTAGTCAAATACATTGGATTGTTACATATTTTTAACCTAGAAAGAGTAACATAGCTGTATAATGTTTTGAATCAATGTTTTCTCTCGGTTTTAGTATGTTTTCTTGGTTTAAGCCTGTTTTGGGATAAAACGGGTTTAAATGGTGTCTAAACACTCCAAATTCATCCCAAACTCTTACAATTAGTCATATGCATTGGATTGTCACACATTCTGACCCTAGAAACAGTAACAAAGCCGGTTACTGCTTTGAATCAATGTTTTCACGGTTTTAGCCTATTTTGGGACAAAATAGGTGAAAGTGGTGTCAAAACACTCCAAATTCAACCCAAACTCTTATAAGTAGTCAAATACATTGGATTGTTACATATTTTGACCCCTAGAAAGAGTAACATAGCTGTTTACTGTTTCGAATCAATGTTTTCTCTTGGTTTTAGCATGTTTTCTTGGTTTAAGCATGTTTTGGGATAAAACGGGTTTAAGTGGTGTCTAAACACTCCAAATTCATCCCAAACTCTTACAATTAGTCATATGCATTGGATTGTCACACATTCTGACCCTAGAAACAGTAACAAAGCCGTTTACTGCTTTGAATCAACGTTTTCACGGTTTTAGCCTATTTTGGGACAAAATAGGTAAAAGTGGTGTCTAAACACTCCAAATTCAACCCAAACTCTTATAACTAGTCAAATACATTGGATTGTTACACATTCTGCCCCTAGAAACAGTAACAAAGCCGTTTACTGCTTCGAATCAACGTTTTCTCGGTTTTAGCCTATTTTGGGACAAAATAGGTAAAAGTGGTGTCTAAACACGCCAAATTCAACCCAAACTCTTATAACTAGTCAAATACATTGGATTGTTACACATTCTGCCCCTAGAAACAATAACAAAGCTGTTTACTGCTTCGAATCAACGTTTTCTCCGTATTAGCCTATTTTGGGACAAAATAGGTAAAAGTGGTGTCAAAACACTCCAAATTCAACCCAAACTCTTATAAGTAGTCAAATACATTGGATTGTTACATATTTTGACCCTAGAAGAGTAACATAGCTGTTTACTGCTTCGATTCAATGTTTTCTCTCAGTTTTAGCCTGTTTTCTCGGTTTTAGCCTATTTTGGGATAAAACGGGTTTAAGTGGTGTCTAAACACTCCAAATTCATCCCAAACTCTTACAATTAGTCATATGCATTGGATTGTCACACATTCTGACCCTAGAAACAGTAACAAAGCCGTTTACTGCTTTGAATCAACGTTTTCACAGTTTTAGCCTATTTTGGGACAAAATAGGTGAAAGTGGTGTCAAAACACTCCAAATTCAACCCAAACTCTTATAAGTAGTCAAATACATTGGATTGTTACATATTTTGACCCCTAGAAAGAGTAACATAGCTGTTTACTGTTTCGAATCAATGTTTTCTCTTGGTTTTAGCATGTTTTCTTGGTTTAAGCATGTTTTGGGATAAAACGGGTTTAAGTGGTGTCTAAACACTCCAAATTCATCCCAAACTCTTACAATTAGTCATATGCATTGGATTGTCACACATTCTGACCCTAGAAACAGTAACAAAGCCGTTTACTGCTTTGAATCAACGTTTTCACGGTTTTAGCCTATTTTGGGACAAAATAGGTAAAAGTGGTGTCTAAACACTCCAAATTCAACCCAAACTCTTATAACTAGTCAAATACATTGGATTGTTACACATTCTGCCCCTAGAAACAGTAACAAAGCCTATTACTGCTTCGAATCAACGTTTTCTCGGTTCTAGCCTATTTTGGGACAAAATAGGTAAAAGTGGTGTCTAAACACGCCAAATTCAACCCAAACTCTTATAACTAGTCAAATGCATTGGATTGTTACACATTCTGCCCCTAGAAACAATAACAAAGCTGTTTACTGCTTCGATTCAATGTTTTCTCTCAGTTTTAGCCTGTTTTCTCGGTTTTAGCCTATTTTGGGATAAAACGGGTTTAAGTGGTGTCTAAACACTCCAAATTCATCGCAAACTCTTACAATTAGTCATATGCATTGGATTGTCACACATTCTGACCCTAGAAACAGTAACAAAGCCGTTTATGCTTTGAATCAACGTTTTCACGGTTTTAGCCTATTTTGGGACAAAAGAGGTAAAAAAGGTGTCAAAACACTCCAAATTCAACCCAAACTCTTATAAGTAGTCAAATACATTGGATTGTTACATATTTTTAACCTAGAAAGAGTAACATAGCTGTATACTGTTTTGAATCAATGTTTTCTCTCGGTTTTAGTATGTTTTCTTGGTTTAAGCCTGTTTTGGGATAAAACGGGTTTAAGTGGTGTCTAAACACTCCAAATTCATCCTGAACTCTTACAATTAGTCATATGCATTGGATTGTCACACATTCTGACCCTAGAAACAGTAACAAAGCCGTTTACTGCTTTGAATCAACGTTTTCACAGTTTTAGCCTATTTTGGGACAAAATAGGTGAAAGTGGTGTCAAAACACTCCAAATTCAACCCAAACTCTTATAAGTAGTCAAATACATTGGATTGTTACATATTTTGACCCCTAGAAAGAGTAACATAGCTGTTTACTGTTTCGAATCAATGTTTTCTCTTGGTTTTAGCATGTTTTCTTGGTTTAAGCATGTTTTGGGATAAAACGGGTTTAAGTGGTGTCTAAACACTCCAAATTCATCCCAAACTCTTACAATTAGTCATATGCATTGGATTGTCACACATTCTGACCCTAGAAACAGTAACAAAGCCGTTTACTGCTTTGAATCAACGTTTTCACGGTTTTAGCCTATTTTGGGACAAAATAGGTAAAAGTGGTGTCTAAACACTCCAAATTCAACCCAAACTCTTATAACTAGTCAAATACATTGGATTGTTACACATTCTGCCCCTAGAAACAGTAACAAAGCCGTTTACTGCTTCGAATCAACGTTTTCTCGGTTTTAGCCTATTTTGGGACAAAATAGGTAAAAGTGTAAGTTTTAAATTAGAGAGATTTGAGAGTAACTAAGAGTAGAGATCGGATAGAGAAGGGAAGAGTGTAGGCGCATGGAGAGAATTGGAGAAAGAGATATTTTCTCTTCTTACTTCATTTAGAACATAGTTACAACCTTATTATAGCCATATACAAAAGAATATTCTCCTAAGATACTATACACAATTACAAATGGAGATAGTGACATCTCCTTAACTAAACATGTGATCTCCCTTTGACTCTCCACTTGCGCAACTCGTCCAACGGCTCACATGGGGAAGGTTCTCGAATTCTTATGACCGTTGGAGGCTCTTATTGATGGACCGGACTTGACATTCGTTGGTTGTACGGACGGCCCACTCCGTTGGTTGTACGGACGTCCGTACGGCCGTACGGACGGTGGTGTGCCATTTCATACTCCCCCTCAAGCTTGACTAAGGTGATCAAGCTTGAACAAATGGGCACCCACCTCATTAAAAACCTTAGTATAGAAAACCTCTTGGGAAAAACTATACACAAGGGAAAAAGAGTGTAGGTGCCGAGATGGAATCTTACGGCCGAGTGAGGTCTATGAGGCCGAGCTTCGAGTGAATGTGTTCACACACTTGTGGACTTGCTGCTTTGGTGAGAATGTCAGCTAGTTGATCTTTGCTTTCGGTATGACACGGTAGGACGACACCAAGCTTGATTTGTTCTCGAACTTTATGGCAATCCACTTCAATATGTTTGGTTCTCTCATGAAACACTGAATTGGTTGCTATATGGATAGCGGCTTCATTATCACAATGCATTGTGATAGGCTTTGTTGATTCAATTCCAAGATCCTTGAGGAGAGCCTTCAACCACATCAGTTCCGTTGTTAGTTTCCTCATGGCTCTGTATTCGGACTCCGCACTTGAAAGTGATACGACCTTTTGCTTCTTACTCTTCCAAGTGACCAAGTTACCACCAAGGAACGTGCAGTAGCCTGTAGTTGAGCGGCGGTCTTCTCGATCTCCAGCATAGTCAGCATCGCAATAGCCTACTAGTTCGGTGTCCTTGTTGCGCCCCATCCAAATACCTTGTCCCGGCGAGCCTTTGATGTACTTGAGGATTCTTGTCACCATGTTCCAATGGTGAAGCGTTGGGTTCTTCATATGCTGGCTAGCCTGGTTCACAGCAAAGCAAATATCAGGTCGTGTGATGGTTAAGTAGATAAGCTTACCTACTAGGCGCCGGTAGAGGCTAACGTCCTTGAACGGAGCCGTATCCAGCTCCCCCTGTCCTCCGGCCTTGTAGTTCTCTTCAAGGGGTGTGAACACCGCTTTTGATCCTAATTTTCCTGTTTCACTTAAAAGATCAAGAGCATACTTTCTTTGTGATAAGAATAAACCCTCATTAGACCTATATACTTCTATCCCAAGAAAATACTTAAGTTCTCCAAGATCCTTAATGTCAAAGACCGATTTAAGAAAGTCTTTAGTATCTTTAATGCCTACCTTGTCACTTCCAGTTATGATGATATCATCAACATATACTAGAATGACTACAATACCTTTGTCACTTGATAGTGTGAAGAGGGTATGATCAGCCTCTGATTTGTGGAAGCCTTTCCCAAGTAATGTGGTGCTTAGTTTGTGGTACCATGCTCTTGGTGACTGTTTCAGGCCATAAATAGCCTTGTTGAGTTTAAAGACTTTTCCCGGACCGATGGTGTCTTCTAAGCCGGGTGGTGGTCGCATGTAAACTTCATCTTCAAGCTCGCCTTGTAAGAACGCATTCTTGACGTCCATTTGCCAGAGTTCCCAGTCCAAGTTAGTGGCCAATGAGAGAACAACTCGAACCGTGTGAAGTTTGGCCACCGGAGCAAACGTATCAAGATAATCCTCCCCGTACGTTTGCGTGAACCCGCGGGCGACAAGGCGGGCCTTATGGCGTTCTATCTCCCCGTCACTCCTATACTTAATGGTAAAAATCCACCGTGAAGTGACGGCCTTCTTCCCTTTTGGTAAGTCAGATTCATCCCATGTATGATTTTTCTCCATGGCCGTTGTCTCCGCATGTACCGCGTCACGCCATACTTGATGGTCTTTAGCCTCATCGTACGTTTGGGGAACCCAATTCTTGTCAAGTTGGCCAAGAAAGACTTGATGGTCCATAGGGAAATGTGCTAGAGAACATACGGCCTGAATCGGGTGCGCGACGGCCATGTTGTTGTAGTACACTCGAGTGTTCGTCCAGTTGTTGGGGTGAAACTTGATGCGCTGACTTCGTCGGAGAGGAACGATAGGCCCAGCATCGGACTCAGCACTGACTGGAACTTCCGGTTCCGTGAACGGTACTGTGTCCGTGTCCGTGTCCATGGTACCGTGTCCGTGTCCGTGTCCGTGTCCGTGTCCGTGTCCGTGTCCGTGTCCGTGTTCGTGTCCGTGTCCGTGTCCGTGTCCATGTCCATGGTCTTCCATAGATGTTTCTGGTGCATTTGGCTCGACAGGAACAGGATCAGTAGATGGGACAGAAGGTTCAGTTGGCTCGGCAGGATCATTGGCGGCCCTATCGTTTTCAATGCCTAGCCGCTCAAGGATGACACGTAGGTTCCGCGTCCGATCCGATGTGGTGGTTGATAGGTTACGTAGTTCATCCCAGTTTGGCTCGTCATAGAATCCTTTTGTCTCCACAAACTTGACATCACGAGATATGAGAACTCTCCTTGTCTCCGGATCATAGCACTTATAGCCCTTTTGTGTTGTGGAGTAGCCGATAAACATGCTCTTAACACTCTTGGCATCGAGTTTGTCTCGTAGTTCACCTGGTCGCAACACATAACAAACACAACCAAACACCCTTAGATGATCAAATGTAGGTTTAGCCTTGTTTAATACCTCAAATGGGGATACGTCATTAAGGATCTTCGTTGGTGTGCGATTAATAAGGTAACAGGCCGCAAGGACAGCATCACCCCAAAAGCGCTTTGGAACCCTTGTATGGAACATCATAGACCTTGCAACCTCCATGAGATGCCTATTCTTCCTCTCAGCCACTCCATTTTGTTGTGGTGTGTATGGGCAACTAGTTTGGTGAAGAATTCCATGTTTGGCTAGATGTTGTTTAAAGGCATGACTTGTGTACTCTCCACCATTATCTGATCTCAAAATTTTAATCTTTGCATGATAGTGGTTAGTAACATAATTTTGGAAATTAGTAAAGGCCTCAAGAACTCTATCCTTAGAAGGGAGTAAGGTCAACCAAGTATATTTCGATTTTTCATCAATAAAAATAACAAAATACTTTTGATTTTCTCTAGAAAGGCAAGGAGATGTCCAAACATCAGAATGGACTAAATCAAAACAGTTTTCATACATAGTAATAGATTTAGGAAAAACAGCTTTGCAATGTTTACCAAGAATACAAGCCTCACATTCATCATTTTTAAAAGAAATATTAGGAAACATCAAGGTTAAGGCTCTAGTGTGAGGATGTCCTAATCTAGCATGAAGAATAGAGTCATTAGGTTTAACAACAACCGATTTAAAACAGGATGCAGAAGTAGAAGATAGATTCAAGTCCTCAAGCACATAGAGATCATCCTTAGAACCTCCTTGTCCAAGAACTTTACTGGTTTCAATATCCTGAAAATGAACCTTGTTAGGACTAAATATTGCATAACAATTCAAATCAGTGGTAGCTCTCTTAACGGATAGTAAATTTGATGTGAAAGTTGGCATATAAAAGGCCTTAGTTACTTTGTCAAACAATTTCAAATTTCCTACACCTTTAACTGGTACCTTCTCGCCATTAGCTATAACAACATTACCCTTTGCCGGTGTAATATCACTTATTAATCTAGAATCACTAATCATGTGATGAGATGCACCAGAATCAACAATAAGAGGTTTAGTCTTGTTTAGGGCGAGAAAAGATTTACCGGAGGCCTCCTTGAGGGCTTTGATGAGCGCATCAAGGTCGGACTTCCTCACCAGCTCGGAGGACGCCGTGAGTGCAGTAGCTTGTTGGGCTGGTTCGGTTGTTGTTTCTCCCACTACAGCGGCTTGATGGGCTCTTGATGGTCCTCCACGGTTTGGCCCTCCACGGCGAAGGTGTGGGTGAAGAATCCAGCAGCGGCTCTTGAAGTGACCCACTTTCTTACAATGTTCACATACTGGTGGATTCTTGTCGTCCGGTTTGTAGTATCCTCGGTTAGCCGATGCCATTTCCACCTTGTTGGCAGTTATTAACTCCCCTTTTCCTCCGAATAGCCCCATGGAACCATGTTCCTTTTGAATTTGGTTACATACGTCGTCTAGGCTAGGAAGCTTGTCAGATCGTAGGATATGCTTGATAAGGTCGTTGTAGGAGGGGTTCAACGTCAAGAGTAAGCCGAACACTTTATCTTGTTCACGCCTTTCGTTCAAGATGGCTGGATCTACGGTCGCCGGCCGGAGCATCTCTAGTTCAGCCCAAAGTGACCTAAACTTTCCAAAATGTTTAGTGAACTCCATGTCTTCTTGGTTGAGATTGTTGATGGCTCTCTTAATCTCGAAGATCCGGTTCACGTTAGTAACATTTCCAAAGACATTCTTAAGAGTGTCCCATAAGTCCTTTGCAGTTTCGCAATAGGAGTAAGCTTCAAGGATGGGGGCATCTAGGGAGTTTTGAATGATGGCTAGGACTCCTTGGTCTTCTTGAAACCACTTGTTCCTTTCGTCTGCGACAAGATCCTTGTCGTCTTTGGTGGCCTCGCCACTTGGAGCCTCACTCGCTTCAACATGGGACCAAAGTCCTCGGCCGCATAGGGCTGTCTTCGTGGTTCTAGCCCACAGTAAGTAGTTCTCTCCCTTGAGAGTAACCGGAACAATCATAGTTTTGGTGTTTTCCATGATGAACTCGGTGGTTTAGGTGTTTACCCACCGGTTAAAAGAAATTTTTGGGAACAAAGAGATTTGAAAGCACAAGATAGAGAGAATGCGGAAGATTGTGATGGAGATGAAGTCAAAGAACAGGAACAATCTGCTCTGATACCATGTAAGTTTTAAATTAGAGAGATTTGAGAGTAACTAAGAGTAGAGATCGGATAGAGAAGGGAAGAGTGTAGGCGCATGGAGAGAATTGGAGAAAGAGATATTTTCTCTTCTTACTTCATTTAGAACATAGTTACAACCTTATTATAGCCATATACAAAAGAATATTCTCCTAAGATACTATACACAATTACAAATGGAGATAGTGACATCTCCTTAACTAAACATGTGATCTCCCTTTGACTCTCCACTTGCGCAACTCGTCCAACGGCTCACATGGGGAAGGTTCTCGAATTCTTATGACCGTTGGAGGCTCTTATTGATGGACCGGACTTGACATTCGTTGGTTGTACGGACGGCCCACTCCGTTGGTTGTACGGACGTCCGTACGGCCGTACGGACGGTGGTGTGCCATTTCATAAAAAGTGGTGTCTAAACACGCCAAATTCAACCCAAACTCTTATAACTAGTCAAATACATTGGATTGTTACACATTCTGCCCCTAGAAACAATAACAAAGCTGTTTACTGCTTCGAATCAACGTTTTCTCCGTATTAGCCTATTTTGGGACAAAATAGGTAAAAGTGGTGTCAAAACACTCCAAATTCAACCCAAACTCTTATAAGTAGTCAAATACATTGGATTGTTACATATTTTGACCCTAGAAGAGTAACATAGCTGTTTACTGCTTCGATTCAATGTTTTCTCTCAGTTTTAGCCTGTTTTCTCGGTTTTAGCCTATTTTGGGATAAAACGGGTTTAAGTGGTGTCTAAACACTCCAAATTCATCCCAAACTCTTACAATTAGTCATATGCATTGGATTGTCACACATTCTGACCCTAGAAACAGTAACAAAGCCGTTTACTGCTTTGAATCAACGTTTTCACAGTTTTAGCCTATTTTGGGACAAAATAGGTGAAAGTGGTGTCAAAACACTCCAAATTCAACCCAAACTCTTATAAGTAGTCAAATACATTGGATTGTTACATATTTTGACCCCTAGAAAGAGTAACATAGCTGTTTACTGTTTCGAATCAATGTTTTCTCTTGGTTTTAGCATGTTTTCTTGGTTTAAGCATGTTTTGGGATAAAACGGGTTTAAGTGGTGTCTAAACACTCCAAATTCATCCCAAACTCTTACAATTAGTCATATGCATTGGATTGTCACACATTCTGACCCTAGAAACAGTAACAAAGCCGTTTACTGCTTTGAATCAACGTTTTCACGGTTTTAGCCTATTTTGGGACAAAATAGGTAAAAGTGGTGTCTAAACACTCCAAATTCAACCCAAACTCTTATAACTAGTCAAATACATTCGATTGTTACACATTCTGCCCCTAGAAACAGTAACAAAGCCTATTACTGCTTCGAATCAACGTTTTCTCGGTTCTAGCCTATTTTGGGACAAAATAGGTAAAAGTGGTGTCTAAACACGCCAAATTCAACCCAAACTCTTATAACTAGTCAAATACATTGGATTGTTACACATTCTGCCCCTAGAAACAATAACAAAGCTGTTTACTGCTTCGATTCAATGTTTTCTCTCAGTTTTAGCCTGTTTTCTCGGTTTTAGCCTATTTTGGGATAAAACGGGTTTAAGTGGTGTCTAAACACTCCAAATTCATCCCAAACTCTTACAATTAGTCATATGCATTGGATTGTCACACATTCTGACCCTAGAAACAGTAACAAAGCCGTTTATGCTTTGAATCAACGTTTTCACGGTTTTAGCCTATTTTGGGACAAAAGAGGTAAAAAAGGTGTCAAAACACTCCAAATTCAACCCAAACTCTTATAAGTAGTCAAATACATTGGATTGTTACATATTTTTAACCTAGAAAGAGTAACATAGCTGTATACTGTTTTGAATCAATGTTTTCTCTCGGTTTTAGTATGTTTTCTTGGTTTAAGCCTGTTTTGGGATAAAACGGGTTTAAGTGGTGTCTAAACACTCCAAATTCATCCTGAACTCTTACAATTAGTCATATGCATTGGATTGTCACACATTCTGACCCTAGAAACAGTAACAAAGCCGTTTACTGCTTTGAATCAACGTTTTCACAGTTTTAGCCTATTTTGGGACAAAATAGGTGAAAGTGGTGTCAAAACACTCCAAATTCAACCCAAACTCTTATAAGTAGTCAAATACATTGGATTGTTACATATTTTGACCCCTAGAAAGAGTAACATAGCTGTTTACTGTTTCGAATCAATGTTTTCTCTTGGTTTTAGCATGTTTTCTTGGTTTAAGCATGTTTTGGGATAAAACGGGTTTAAGTGGTGTCTAAACACTCCAAATTCATCCCAAACTCTTACAATTAGTCATATGCATTGGATTGTCACACATTCTGACCCTAGAAACAGTAACAAAGCCGTTTACTGCTTTGAATCAACGTTTTCACGGTTTTAGCCTATTTTGGGACAAAATAGGTAAAAGTGGTGTCTAAACACTCCAAATTCAACCCAAACTCTTATAACTAGTGAAATACATTGGATTGTTACACATTCTGCCCCTAGAAACAGTAACAAAGCCTATTACTGCTTCGAATCAACGTTTTCTCGGTTCTAGCCTATTTTGGGACAAAATAGGTAAAAGTGGTGTCTAAACACGCCAAATTCAACCCAAACTCTTATAAGTAGTCAAATACATTGGATTGTTACACATTCTGCCCCTAGAAACAATAACAAAGCTGTTTACTGCTTCGATTCAATGTTTTCTCTCAGTTTTAGCCTGTTTTCTCGGTTTTAGCCTATTTTGGGATAAAACGGGTTTAAGTGGTGTCTAAACACTCCAAATTCATCCCAAACTCTTACAATTAGTCATATGCATTGGATTGTCACACATTCTGACCCTAGAAACAGTAACAAAGCCGTTTATGCTTTGAATCAACGTTTTCACGGTTTTAGCCTATTTTGGGACAAAAGAGGTAAAAAAGGTGTCAAAACACTCCAAATTCAACCCAAACTCTTATAAGTAGTCAAATACATTGGATTGTTACATATTTTTAACCTAGAAAGAGTAACATAGCTGTATACTGTTTTGAATCAATGTTTTCTCTCGGTTTTAGTATGTTTTCTTGGTTTAAGCCTGTTTTGGGATAAAACGGGTTTAAGTGGTGTCTAAACACTCCAAATTCATCCTGAACTCTTACAATTAATGAAATGCATTGAAATATCACACATTCTTACCCTAGAAACTGTAACAATGTTGTTTACTGCTTAGAATCAACGTTTGCTTGGTTTTAGCCTGTTTGCGGAGAAAATGGGTATAACTGGTGGCTAAACAATCCAAATTCAACCCGATCTCATGTAGTTAGTCATATGTGTTGTATTGTTACGTATTTGACCCTAGAAAGAGTAACATAGCTGTTTACTGCTTCGAATCAATGTTTTCTCTCAGTTTTAGCCTGTTTTCTCGGTTTATTCCTGTTTTGGGATAAAACGGGTTTAAATGTTGTCTAAACACTCCAAATTCATCCCAAACTCTTACAATTATTCAAGTGCATTGGATTGTCACACATTCTGACCCTAGAAACAGGAACAAAGCCGTTTACTGCTTCGAATCAACGTTTGCTCGGTTTTAGCCTATTTTGGGACAAAATAGGTAAAAGTGGTGTCAAAACACTCCAAATTCAACCCAAACTCTTATAAGTAGTCAAATACATTGGATTGTTACATATTTTGACCCTAGAAGAGTAACATAGCTGTTTACTGCTTCGATTCAATGTTTTCTCTCAGTTTTAGCCTGTTTTCTCGGTTTTAGCCTATTTTGGGATAAAACGGGTTTAAGTGGTGTCTAAACACTCCAAATTCATCCCAAACTCTTACAATTAGTCATATGCATTGGATTGTCACACATTCTGACCCTAGAAACAGTAACAAAGCCGTTTACTGCTTTGAATCAACGTTTTCACAGTTTTAGCCTATTTTGGGACAAAATAGGTGAAAGTGGTGTCAAAACACTCCAAATTCAACCCAAACTCTTATAAGTAGTCAAATACATTGGATTGTTACATATTTTGACCCCTAGAAAGAGTAACATAGCTGTTTACTGTTTCGAATCAATGTTTTCTCTTGGTTTTAGCATGTTTTCTTGGTTTAAGCATGTTTTGGGATAAAACGGGTTTAAGTGGTGTCTAAACACTCCAAATTCATCCCAAACTCTTACAATTAGTCATATGCATTGGATTGTCACACATTCTGACCCTAGAAACAGTAACAAAGCCGTTTACTGCTTTGAATCAACGTTTTCACGGTTTTAGCCTATTTTGGGACAAAATAGGTAAAAGTGGTGTCTAAACACTCCAAATTCAACCCAAACTCTTATAACTAGTGAAATACATTGGATTGTTACACATTCTGCCCCTAGAAACAGTAACAAAGCCTATTACTGCTTCGAATCAACATTTTCTCGGTTCTAGCCTATTTTGGGACAAAATAGGTAAAAGTGGTGTCTAAACACGCCAAATTCAACCCAAACTCTTATAAGTAGTCAAATACATTGGATTGTTACACATTCTGCCCCTAGAAACAATAACAAAGCTGTTTACTGCTTCGATTCAATGTTTTCTCTCAGTTTTAGCCTGTTTTCTCGGTTTTAGCCTATTTTGGGATAAAACGGGTTTAAGTGGTGTCTAAACACTCCAAATTCATCCCAAACTCTTACAATTAGTCATATGCATTGGATTGTCACACATTCTGACCCTAGAAACAGTAACAAAGCCGTTTATGCTTTGAATCAACGTTTTCACGGTTTTAGCCTATTTTGGGACAAAAGAGGTAAAAAAGGTGTCAAAACACTCCAAATTCAACCCAAACTCTTATAAGTAGTCAAATACATTGGATTGTTACATATTTTTAACCTAGAAAGAGTAACATAGCTGTATACTGTTTTGAATCAATGTTTTCTCTCGGTTTTAGTATGTTTTCTTGGTTTAAGCCTGTTTTGGGATAAAACGGGTTTAAGTGGTGTCTAAACACTCCAAATTCATCCTGAACTCTTACAATTAATGAAATGCATTGAAATATCACACATTCTTACCCTAGAAACTGTAACAATGTTGTTTACTGCTTAGAATCAACGTTTGCTTGGTTTTAGCCTGTTTGCGGAGAAAATGGGTATAACTGGTGGCTAAACAATCCAAATTCAACCCGATCTCATGTAGTTAGTCATATGTGTTGTATTGTTACGTATTTGACCCTAGAAAGAGTAACATAGCTGTTTACTGCTTCGAATCAATGTTTTCTCTCAGTTTTAGCCTGTTTTCTCGGTTTATTCCTGTTTTGGGATAAAACGGGTTTAAATGTTGTCTAAACACTCCAAATTCATCCCAAACTCTTACAATTATTCAAGTGCATTGGATTGTCACACATTCTGACCCTAGAAACAGGAACAAAGCCGTTTACTGCTTCGAATCAACGTTTGCTCGGTTTTAGCCTATTTTGGGACAAAATAGGTAAAAGTGGTGTCAAAACACTCCAAATTCAACCCAAACTCTTATAAGTAGTCAAATACATTGGATTGTTACATATTTTGACCCTAGAAGAGTAACATAGCTGTTTACTGCTTCGATTCAATGTTTTCTCTCAGTTTTAGCCTGTTTTCTCGGTTTTAGCCTATTTTGGGATAAAACGGGTTTAAGTGGTGTCCAAACACTCCAAATTCATCCCAAACTCTTACAATTAGTCATATGCATTGGATTGTCACACATTCTGACCCTAAAAACAGTAACAAAGCCGTTTACTGCTTTGAATCAACGTTTTCACGGTTTTAGCCTATTTTGGGACAAAACTCATAAGAGAGAGTAGACAAACACTTGGTGAATGAATCTCCCTTTATCCACACAAAGGGAACTCGTTCTCAAGAGGAAGAGACCATCAAATTGTGATGGAATCCACACAAAGAACCAACAATATATCCAAATATACTAGAGAGTAAATCGGATATATGAAGGAGAAACAATCTAGTTTGAGACTAATCCTTGTTAAAGTATCACAAACCTTAGAGTTTGTGTACATTAGATAAAGAGGATTTAGAATCATTAAGCTAGAGAATAAGAAGTAAATAAAGAAGAGTTTAAGGTGATTGAAGAAGTGATTAGGCTGCCTTAAGGGCAGCCTCTAAATCGATTCCTCTTCCAAGTCTACATTGTGTTTATTGATTAAACACAAGGTAAGAGAGAGAGAGATAAGAGAAAGAACACTTCTTATTGATATATTTTCGTCACATACAAATGAGGGTGGCTGCTACATTATATTGAGTGGAAAGTCTAGGGTTTTGCCCTTTACAAATAAAGTGAAAGTGACATGAGGAGAGAGGGACGAGTTTGAGCGCCCAAGGAGTGAAAAGGACAGCTCCTAACGTCTCTTTTGACTCACATGTGGTCCTCCTTGCAAGTTGCTTTCTTCTAAACACACATGTGACACCTTTTTGCCGCCTAAACCATATTTGAACCTAAGGACCTTCTTCACTTCTCTCATTGGCCCTAGGTTTGCACATCTTTATCACCTTAGGAGTGTGACCCTTGTTTTGCACATAATCATCTTCAATATTGACCCGAACTTCGCACATTCTTCTTTAGTGTTTTGTAGTCGATTGTGCCATCTTGAGCTTGATAGTTTGACCCGAACTTTGCACACCCGGATTTTGCACAAGCTCTGGTCTTGATAACTTGACCCTAACTTTGCACATCTTCAAGCTTGACCCTAACTTTGCACATCGGCCTTACCGACCTCTCTCTCCTTTCCTTCTTATATTCTAATAGGTTTTAGCTTATTTTGGGACAAAATAGGTAAAAGTGGTGTCAAAACACTCCAAATTCAACCCAAACTCTTATAAGTAGTCAAATACATTGGATTGTTACATATTTTGACCCCTAGAAAGACTAACATAGCTGTTTACCGTTTCGAATCAATGTTTTCTCTCGGTTTTAGCATGTTTTCTTGGTTTAAGCATCTTTTGGGATAAAACGAGTTTAAGTGGTGTCTAAACACTCCAAATTCATCCCGAACTCTTACAATTAGTCCAATGCATTGGAATGTCACACAATCAGACCCTAGAAACTGTAAAAACGCTTTTTACTGCTTAGAATCAACGTTTGCTCGGTTTTAGCCTCTTTGCGGACAAAATGGGTATAAGTAGTGGCTAAACAATCCAAATTCCATCCGATCTCTTGTAGTTAGTCATATGCGTTGTATTGTTACATATTTTGACCCTAGAAGAGTAACATAGCTGTTTACTGCTTCGAATCAACGTTTTCTTCGTTTTAGCCTATTTTGGGAATCAATAGGTAAAAGTGGTGTCTAAACACTCCAAATTCAACCCAAACTCTTATAACTAGTCAAATACATTGGATTGTTACACATTCTGCCCCTAGAAACAGTAACAAAGCTGTTTACTGCTTCGAATCAACGTTCTCTCCGTATTAGCCTATTTTGGGACAAAATAGGTAAAAGTGGTGTCAAAACACTCCAAATTCAACCCAAACTCTTATAAGTAGTCAAATACATTGGATTGTTACATATTTTGACCCTAGAAGAGTAACATAGCTGTTTACTGCTTCGATTCAATGTTTTCTCTCAGTTTTAGCCTGTTTTCTCGGTTTTAGCCTATTTTGGGATAAAACGGGTTTAAGTGTTGTCTAAACACTCCAAATTCATCCCAAACTCTTACAATTAGTCATATGCATTGGATTGTCAACCATTCTGCCCCTAGAAACAGTAACAAAGCTGTTTACTGCTTTGAATCAACGTTTTCTCCGTATTAGCCTATTTTGGGACAAAATAGGTAAAAGTGGTGTCAAAACACTCCAAATTCAACCCAAACTCTTATAAGTAGTCAAATACATTGGATTGTTACATATTTTGACCCTAGAAAGAGTAACATAGCTGTTTCCTGTTTTGAATCAATGTTTTCTCTCGGTTTTAGCATGTTTTCTTGGTTTATGCCTGTTTTGGGATAAAACGGGTTTAAGTGTTGTCTAAACACTCCAAATTCATCCCAAACTCTTACAATTAGTCATATGCATTGGATTGTCACACATTCTGACCCTAGAAACAATAACAAAGCCGTTCACTGCTTTGAATCAACGTTTTCACGGTTTTAGCCTATTTTGGGACAAAATAGGTAAAAGTGGTGTCAAAACACTCCAAATTCAACCCAAACTCTTATAAGTAGTCAAATACATTGGATTGTTACATATTTTTAACCAAGAAAGAGTAACATAGCTGTATACTGTTTTGAATCAATGTTTTCTCTCGGTTTTAGTATGTTTTCTTGGTTTAAGCCTGTTTTGAGATAAAACGGGTTTAAGTGGTGTCTAAACACTCCAAATTTATCCTGAACTCTTACAATTAGTCAAATGCATTGAAATATCACACATTCTGACCCTAGAAACTGTAACAATGCTGTTTACTGCTTAGAATCAACGTTTCCTCCGTTTTAGCCTGTTTGCGGAGAAAATGGGTATAAGTGGTGGCTAAACAATCCAAATTCAACCCGAACTCTTGTAGTTAGTCATATGCATTGTATTGTTACATATTTGACCCTAGAAAGAGTAACATAGCTGTTTACTGCTTCGAATCAATGTTTTCTCTCAGTTTTAGCCTGTTTTCTCGGTTTATGCCTATTTGGGGATAAAACAGGTTTAAGTGTTGTCTAAACACTCCAAATTAATCCCAAACTCTTACAATTGTAAGAGTTTGGGATTAATTTGGAGTGTTTAGACAACACTTATATTCATTTTGTCCTGAAACTGGCTAAAACCGAGAAAAAATTAATTCGAAGCAAAAAAACAGCTTTGTTACTGTTTCTAAAGTCAGAACGTGTGACAATCCTATGCATTTGAGTAATTGTAAGAGTTCGGGATGAATTTGGAGTGTTTAGACAACACTTAAACCTATTTTATCCCAAAACAGGCTTAAACCGAGAAAACAAGCTAAAACCGAGAAAAACATTAATTCGAACTAGGAAACAGCTTTTTGAGTTTCTAGGGTCAAAATGTGTGACAATCAAATGCATTTGACTAATTGTAAGAGTTCGGGATGAATTTGGAGTGTTTAGACAATAAACTGGCTAAAACCGAGAAAACATTGCTTCAAAGAAGTAAATAGCTTTGTTACTGTTTCTAGGGTCAGAAAATATGACAATCCAATGCATTTGACTAATTTTAAGAGTTGGGATGAATTTGGAATATTTAGACAACACTTATACCCATTTTGTCTCGAAACAAATAAAACCGAGAAAACATTGATTTGAAGCAGAAAATAGCTTGTTACTGTTTCTGGGTGAGAATGTGTGACAATCCAATGCATTTGACTAATTGTAAGAGTTTGGGATCAATTTGGAGTGTTTAGACAACACTTATAATCGTTTTGTCCTGAAACTGGCTAAAACCGAGAAAACATTGATTTGAAGCAAAAAACAGCTTTGTTACTGTTTCTAACATCGGAATGTGTGACAATCCAATGCATTTGAGTAATTGTAAAAGTTCGGGATGAATTTGGAGTGTTTAGACAACACTTAAACCTGTTTTATCGCAAAACAGGCTTAAACCGAGAAAACAGGCTAAAACCGAGAAAACATTAATTCGAATCAGGAAATAGCTTTTTGTGTTTCTATAGTCAATATGTGCGACAATCGAATGCATTTGACTAATTGTAAGAGTTCGAGATGAATTTGGAGTGTTTAGATAACACTTATAACCATTTTATCCCAAAACAGGCTAAAAACGAGAAAACATTGATTCGAAGCTGTAAACAGCTTTGTTACTGTTTCTAGGGTCAGAATGTGTGACAATCCAATGCATTTGACTAACTGTAAGAGTTTGGGATGAATTTGGAGTGTTTAGACAACACTTAAACCTGTTTTCTCCCAAAACATGCTTTAACCGAGAAAAGAGGCTAAAACCGAGAAAACATTGATTCGAAGCATTAAACAGCTTTTTTACTGTTTTTAGGTTCAGAAAGTGTGACAATCCATCACATTTGACTAATTGTAAGAGTTTGGGATGAATTTGGAGTGTTTAGACAACACTTATAATCATTTTGTCCTGAAACTGGCTAAAACCGAGAAAAAATTAATTCGAAGCAAAAAAACAGCTTTGTTACTGTTTCTAAAGTCAGAACGTGTGACAATCCTATGCATTTGAGTAATTGTAAGAGTTCGGGATGAATTTGGAGTGTTTAGACAGCACTTAAACCTATTTTATCCCAAAACAGGCTTAAACCGAGAAAACAGGCTAAAACCGAGAAAAACATTAATTCAAATTAGGAACCAGCTTTTGGTGTTTCTAGGGTCAAAATGTGTGACAATCGAATGCATTTGACTAATTGTAAGAGTTCAGGATGAATTTGGAGTGTTTAGACAAGACTTATAATCATTTTGTCCTGAAACTGGCTAAAACCGTCAAAACATTGATTTGAAGCAAAAAACAACGTTGTTACTGTTTCTAAGGTCAGAAAATATGACAATCCAATGCTTTTGACTAATTTTAAGATTTGGGATGAATTTGGAATATTTAGACAACACTTATACCCATTTTGTCTCGAAACAAACTAAAACCGAGAAAACATTGATTTGAAGCAGAAAATAGCTTGTTACTGTTTCTGGGTGAGAATGTGTGACAATCCAATGCATTTGACTAATTGTAAGAGTTTGCGATCAATTTGGAGTGTTTAGACAACACTTATAATCGTTTTGTCCTGAAACTGGCTAAAACCAAGAAAACATTGATTTGAAGCAAAAAACAGCTTTGTTACTGTTTCTAACATCGGAATGTGTGACAATCCAATGCATTTGAGTAATTGTAAAAGTTCGGGATGAATTTGGAGTGTTTAGACAACACTTAAACCTGTTTTATCGCAAAACAGGCTTAAACCGAGAAAACAGGCTAAAACCGAGAAAACATTAATTCGAATCAGGAAACAGCTTTTTGTGTTTCTATAGTCAATATGTGCGACAATCGAATGCATTTGACTAATTGTAAGAGTTCGAGATGAATTTGGAGTGTTTAGATAACACTTATAACCATTTTATCCCAAAACAGGCTAAAAACGAGAAAACATTGATTCGAAGCTGTAAACAGCTTTGTTACTGTTTCTAGGGTCAGAATGTGTGACAATCCAATGCATTTGACTAATTGTAAGAGTTTGGGATGAATTTGGAGTGTTTAGACAACACTTAAACCTGTTTTCTCCCAAAACATGCTTTAACCGAGAAAAGAGGCTAAAACCGAGAAAACATTGATTCGAAGCATTAAACAGCTTTTTTACTGTTTTTAGGTTCAGAAAGTGTGACAATCCATCACATTTGACTAATTGTAAGAGTTTGGGATGAATTTGGAGTGTTTAGACAACACTTATAATCATTTTGTCCTGAAACTGGCTAAAACCGAGAAAAAATTAATTCGAAGCAAAAAAACAGCTTTGTTACTGTTTCTAAAGTCAGAACGTGTGACAATCCTATGCATTTGAGTAATTGTAAGAGTTCGGGATGAATTTGGAGTGTTTAGACAGCACTTAAACCTA